>NC_081575.1:14685843-14764294 GCF_022355385.1 Mustela nigripes
ACAGGCAGAGAGGCAGGCAGAGAGAGAGGAGGAAGCAGGCTCCCCGCTGAGCAGAGAGCCCGATGCAGGACTCGATCCCAGGACCCTGAGATCATGACCTGAGCCGAAGGCAGCGGCTTTAACCCACTGAGCCACCCAGGCGCCCCTTCCTTGTTCTTTTAGGAAAAGGTGTGTTCTTTTAATGTACCAATATATCTTTCCCACAGCCTGTAATATAGCTGAAATTTACTTGTTCTGCACACTAGCCCCCAGGGCTCTTGTCACTACCATGTCACCTGGGTTCAAGTCCTGGCTCTTCTCTTCTCTAGCTGTGTGACTCTGAGGCAACTCGCTTCACCTCTCTGAACTGTCTCCTATCAGTAGAACGTAGAAAATCACAGTATCCGCTGCATGGAGCTGTTGCAAGACTCCAAATCAAGATGAGAGGACATGACGCTACCCAGTGCTCTGAGATGCAGGCAGACTATAAAGTAGTTTATAAATGTAAGGGGACATCGTCTCCAATGCAGTGATAACCTAAGGTCATGTGGTTGCTGAGAGAAGCTGCAAGATCCCAAAATGCTTCTTGATCAACAAAGATATTTCGAATGGCATGGAGTACAATTTAGCAGTAAGGATATTTCTCTTATGTTCTCGTCTCTTGAAGCAGGCATCCTTCTGTGCATGTGGGACCCATCTACTGGGCGAAGCAGTTGGTTAACCAGCAACCCCACCTCCCAATGAGGCTGAGTAGTTTACCAACCCCTGTGACTCAGAGCTAGAGGTAGCTGCCCTACCATCGGCTCCCTCCAGTTCACATGCAGACTCCTGCATGTAGTTCCTGCTTCCCAGGAAGAAAGCACATTTTTGCCAACATGTACTACATGCAAATCACCAACTGGCAGCTCCTTGGCTGGTGGCCATTCAAATCCAAGAGCCCATCTGGCAATCGGATTTCATTTGCCCCCCAGGGGCTCACAGATGTATACTGGAGGGCAATTAGCTTGAGCCATGGCTCAACCATTTCATTTCAGCTATTTTCCACAAAAATAGTTATGCCCTGTTCCAGCACAAATAGCCCACGAATAACCCAGTCATTTGTTGTTCATGTACTCGCTGTAGAGGAGACCGGTGATTCACAGGGATGATATCAGCTTCCATTGAGCTTATATTCTCATGAAGTACTTGGCCACATGTTATTCGGCATTTCTGCTCATGATAACCTAAAAGGAAATAACCAAGAGAGGCGCTACCCTTTCCTTTTCTAAATGATGAGGCTAAAATGTAGAATGTTACTGCTCTCTCTCATTCTCTCTCTCAAATAAATTTTTTTAAATAATTTTTAAAGGGGGGGGGTGCCTGGGTGGCTCAGTTTGAGTATATGTCCTTGGCTTGTGTTATGATCCCAGGGTCCTGGGATTGAGCCCCACGTTGGGCTCCCTGCTCAGCGGGGAGCCTGCGTCTCCCTCTGCCTCTGCCCCTCCCCCACTCAGCTCTCGCGCTCTCTTCTCTCTCACACACTCTCTCTCAAGTAAATTAATAAAAACATTTTTAAAAAAAAGGAATTGACTGCTCCAAATAATTCAGATAGTGAGAGGCCCAGGCCTAGAATCCAGCTTCCTGATCCCCAGGCCCCCTCTAGATGCTGACACGCTAGCATTTATAGTCATCTGGCTAAATAAGAAAGGACATTGTGGTCGGAGTAGGTGATGGGGGGACAGTGGAGAGCTGTCAGAAGAGCTGCACCAGGGCCGACATCTTCACTGGCACATTAACATGCAGACCTCCTAGGCAAGCTCTTTGACCTTCCCAGTGCATTTACTGGCTGCCTCACCACAAGAAATTCTCTCCATGTTAGCACTCCCTGCACGGTAGTACTCCATATTCACGGGCACATTCCTCTGCATCCGTCAAAAAAGACTGGGGTTAACCCAGCATCCCCGACTCTCCAGAAACAGCTTCTGCTGACTCCAATCTGAAACTCACCAGTCTGACATCTGGAATCACCATGTGCAACCCCTATCACATTACTGTGAATCACCCAATCCCTCAGTCCTGTGGCTTCTCTGCCAGAGCAAGGGAACATCTTGGGTCACTCATTAGCACTCATTGAAAAAAAAAATAAAAATAAAAATAAAACCTCAAACATAACCAGGGCTGCCCCTAAATGGGTCATACCTTCCCCAGTTTCCCCAGGGCTGAATCTCTCATGAGCCCACCCATTTCTCAGAACGCTATTTTTGTTGTTTTTATGTGAGTGTGCCCATAGGACTATGAACTTTTGCACTGGCAAGAAGCTGCGGATAAAGCAGAGTCATGGTAGTAAGCCACAGACATTGAAGTCATTTCATATTCCCCAGCCCTACTAATTACTGAAAATAATTATGCAACAGTAAGAGCTTTCTCCCTCATTGTGTTTGCACTGATCATAATAGAAAGTCCTCAGGCAAATTAGAAGGCGAACAACTGCTTTGTTCAGAGTGGGAGAGAACAGTAAACCAGGAGGAGGAGAGCACAGGAGCAGAACCAAGGAGAACCGGAGTGATTTAAGTTCACTCGGGGAGTTTCTCATCTCAGAAAGAAAGTCATTTTCTGAGTGGCTCTTCCCATGTTTTAAGAGCAAAGCAAGAATAATAGCTCTTGAGCGTCTCTGTTGAACCATGAACTCAGATCCATGAAGGTGATTTTCATGCCCGAGACAGACCACTTGCTCCTGCGCTAATTCCCAGTAAGGGATCCCAGACATCATCGGTTGCAGCCACTGAATCCAAGCTGCTGCCCAAAGGGAGAGGCTTACCTAGCCTTTATGGTACCCAACTCACTGCAATGGCTCATGGGAGGTCTCATCTCTGGCACCCACAGCCCATCACCTGTTTGCGTACTTACAATTTTTACAAGTAAATGCATAAATTTTAAGTGTACTATCCAGTGAGGGTTTTTTTTTAAGATTTTATATATTTATTTGACAGAGAGAGAGAAAGAGAGACCACAAGTAGGCAGAGAGGCAGGCAGAGAGAGAGGGGGAAGCAGGCTCCCCGCTGAGCAGAGAGCCTGATGTGGGGCTTGATCCCAGGACCCTGGGATCATGACCTGAGCCGAAGCAGAGGCTTAACCCACTGATCACCCAGGTGCCCTTCCAGTGAGTTTTGACAAATGCACACACCAGGATAATCCACAGCCCTCTGAAAGTATAGAACATTTCAATCACTCGGAAAGGTCCATTGTGCATGTGCCTGCGTGTGTGCACATACGCGCACATGTGTGAGTGCGCACACACACACACACACACACACACACATAAACACACACATACACACAACCTCAGAGGCAAAACCACTGGCGTGACTGTTTTCACCATGGCCTCTTCTAGTCCTTCAAGTAACTGTAAACATAGAGCATTATACTCTTTTGGATAAGACTTCTTTCACTTTCATAGAGACTCAACTATGCATTTGTCTGTTCTTTTTTATTGCTGAGTAGAACTCCCGTATGTGACTAGACCACAGTTTATCCCTTCACCAGATATTAGACATTTGGTTTGTTTCCATTTGGAGGTGATTATGAACACAGCTAGCGTGAGCATTCTTTTACAAGTGTTTTTGTGGAAATACGCTCCCATGTCGTTTCTCTTGGGAAAATGCCTAGAAGGGGGATTGCTGGGTCAGCGAGTAAGTGTACACCTGGTTAAAGACGAACTCTGCCAGATCGTTTTTCCAAAGTAGCTGTCCCTGTTTACATTCCCATTGGCAGTATATGAATATGCCAACTGCTCCACATCTTTGCCAACAAGTGGCCTTGTCAGTTGTTACAATTTTAGTTGTTCCAGTGACAATACAGTGCTGTTCCATGGTGTTGATTTGCATTTCCTTAATGACTAATGGTGCTGAGAACCTTCTCAAGTGATAACCAGGCATTTGTATTACCCTCCCCTTGGGAGATATGTTTGAATCATTTGCCCATTTTTTTTAACAGAGTATTTTATTTTTTTTATTATTTTTTATCATTAATTTATTTATTTTCAGAAAAACAGTATTCATTATTTTTTCACCACACCCAGTGCTCCATGCAATCCGTGCCCTCTCTAATACCCACCACCTGGTACCCCGGCCTCCCACCCCTCCGCCACTTCAAACCCCTCAGATTGTTTTTCAGAGTCCATAGTCTCTCATGATTCACCTCCCCTTCCAATTTACCCCAACTCCCTTCTCCTCTCCATCTCCCCATGTCCTCCATGATATTTGTTATGCTCCGCAAATTTTTTATTGAATTATGTGTCTTATTATTGAGTCATAAGGGTTCTTTATTTATTCTGGATACCAGTCCCTTGTCTTATTGTTGTGAAAATTTTTTCCCAGTCTTGACTTAACTGTTCATTTTCCAAGTGGTGTGATTTGATGAGAGGAAATCACAAAGTTTGATGAAGTCTAGTCTACAATTTTTTCTTTCTTTTATGATTTTTGCTTCCGGTGTCATAAGAATGTAATCAATTTTTAAGTCATATTGACTCTGCCTCTTTAGTTGGTCCTGAATCTGGCCACTCTTCTCCTTTCTTTCTTTTTTTTAAGATTTTATTTATTTATTTGAGAGAGAAAGCAAGTAAGAGAGAGCACAAGTGGGAAGAGGAGGGGCAGCGGGAGACACAGACTCTCCGCTGAGCAGGGAGCCCAATGTGGGCCTCAATCCCATGACTCCAGGATCATGACCTGAGACGAAGGCAGACATTTAACCAACTGAGCCACCCAGGCGCCCTTTTCCTTTCTTTCTTTCCCTTTTGTGAATGACCAACTCCAAGCCGCCATCAGCTTTTGTCAAGACCACTGCAAGAGTTTCTTAGAGGCCCAAAATAGGATTCGAAATTCCCAACTCCACCACCCATGCCCTCCCTTGGTCTTCCACATCTCTTAACAGTACTATTATACTGTTCGCTTGACTACTGTTTCGCTTGACTACCAGTCAAGCAAAAACCTAGAAGTCATCCAGGACTTGCTTCCTTTCCATCCATCCCATCATACGCGTGCTTGATTTTACCTTCAAAATTTCTAAAATTTGAAAAAAAAAATCTATTTCTCAAGTGCATACACTCTTCTCTATCTCTTCCTCCACAACTTTAGCTCAGGCTATGCAAACTACAGCAGCTGCTCCTAACTGCTCTCTCCAAGTCTACTCTTGCCCCCTCCATTCCCTTCTCCACAGAGAGCCAAAGTGACTCTTCCAATTCTCTATTGCTACATTCAAAAGCCTCCCCAAACAGAAAACTGGTGGGTAAAACAACTGCTTTGTTGTGTCTATAGACTCCTGGGCTCAGGATTTAGAGGCGGGGTCTTCTGCATCCTTCCATGTGTGGGGTCTCAGCTGAGAGGAGACTTGAACATTTGTGAACTGGAATCATCTGGAGGCTTCTGCACTCATACAACTGGCCCTGGTCTCGGTGACTTCAAAGCTGGGTTCATCAGGGACTCAACCAGCACTTCGATGTGGCCCCTCCATGTGCCTTGGGCTTCCTCGCAGCTTAGTAGCCTCAGGGAAGCCCGATTTCTGACATGTTTATTTGCTTTCCAAAAATGAAGGTGCCAATGAACATAGCGGAAACTGAATGCCCTTCTGTCACAGTAGTCACATTGGAAGTCACATTGCCCCCCTTCCCTTGTAACTTACAAAGCTGTCACCACAACCAGTTTCATCAGGAGCGGATATAAACACCGCCTCCCAAGGGGAGCTGTGTCCAAGGATTTTCTGCAACCATGGTGCCTATTCTGAACCACAAAGCAGATCAGGACATTCCTGATGATGGCTTCCATTTGCCTTGGCAGTGACTCTCAAGTGGGGATATGCCCTCTAGATGACGGCTCAGGATCACCTGAGGAGCAGTTCAGTCTTCTAGGAGTTTGTGTTCCCTAGAAGTCATGAGCTCGTCCAACCCACTTACCCTTATTCCCGAGCGCCCTTCCACCAAGCACACCTAGGGCCAAAACTTGCTCACATGGCATCTATGTGCCAATGTAAAAGGTGCTCCTGGTCCCCCAACATAGATAGCATCCTGTTCCAGTATAGAGGAGCATGGGTAATGAAGCATGGCTTATATTGAGTCCCTGCCTCCTTGCTCGTAAGCCAGGGGTCTTTGTGTATGACAAGAGATATACAATGGTATATGATGCCCCTGGGAACACAGTTCTTTCCGGGTGAAAGGTTTCAACACCTGTAAAAGGGTTCTCCCCATCTTTGCCGCACCCTTAACTGTCTTTGTGCTCCTAAACCCTGTGTCCCTTCCATCAAGAAACCATATCACCGTTCTCTCCAGACATGTAGCACAGTCTAGCTGGCACAGTTAAGAATGCTTTTCTAATCTTTTCTACTAGAGAGCAAGCTCCTTGAGGCAGAGACAACACCTCATTCACTTTCATACAGAGAAGGCAGTTGCTTCCATGCTGCAGTGTGACGTGCCAGAGACTACCTCTCTCCCATCACGATGCCCAAATGCCTCCAACACCAACATTAGAAACTGCTTCCTCGGGGCGCCTGGGTGGCTCAGTGGGTTGGGCCGCTGCCTTCGGCTCGGGTCGTGATCTCAGCGTTCTGGGATCGAGTCCCGCGTCGGGCTCTCTGCTGAGCAGGGAGCCTGCTTCCCTTCCTCTCTCTCTGCCTGCCTCTCTGCCTGCTTGTGATCTCTCTCTGTCAAATAAATAAATAAAAATCTTAAAAAAAAAAAAAGAAAAAGAAAGAAACTTCTTCCTCTGGGCTCTTGAGTCCACTTTAAATGCCAGCATGTGAGATACATTCAATTCATTCCCATTGAGGTATTCGTGGCTATTCACATCTGCTTCCTTCATGTAAATGCATTAGGTCCATGTGGGAGAACAAGAACACCAGCAAAAGAGAACAATGATGGAAAGAAAAGCCCACAGAACACCTTCACCTTGCCCTTGTCCTGTACTTGTACAGTACCAACACCCCACGGTGGCAGAGCAATCCTCAACTGGCTAAACTAAAAAATGCCTCATACTCAGAGTGCCCTACACTCTTCCTCTTCTCTACAGATGCTACTCCCACCAGAAAACATAAAATAAAGCTTCTCAAGACCTTAAAAAAAGAATGTCCCTATAAAAGTTAAAAAAAATAGTAGGGAAAAATCTAAACAAGATGATGGAAATTGGTAAAACCTTTCTGAGAAGCCACTTGGTTCTCTGTGTCATAAGACTTTGACTCTGAAATACCCCTTCTGGCAACTGATCCTGTGTTGGAGGGGACAAAACTAAGCAAAATAATTACATATAATGATAACTGCCTATAATGATGAACAAAATGGACAGCCAAAATGTCCAACTATGGGAGGTTGTAACTTACAATGTAAGTTACAATGTAAGTAACTAATAGAATACAATGCAGTCAATGAAAGTGGTATTTTCAAGGAATGTTTAATGACATGGGGAAATGCTCCTGATATAATTTAGTGGATAAAGCAAAACACAAAACTACATAGTCAGTACGGGCATGTTTATGTGATTGTTTATTGCTATATACACAGTACCTAGAACAGTGCCTGGCTCAATAAATAATCACTAAATTAATGTATACCATACACATAATATATAATGTAACATACATGATACAGTCATTGAATGACTAAAATAATGGAGTGTTCTCACAATGTGTCAAGATCGACACTAAAGCTTCATGTGGCATACATAACCCGTTAACCTTTACCACAATCCTCATCAGACAGTTACTGATACTATCCCAATTTCTACAGATGAGAAAGTTGAAAGCTTGAGAGGATAAGCAATTTTGCTCAAGGACACAGAGTTACTAAATGGCAGAGTGAGGATTTGAAACCAGGAAGTCTGATCTCAGAGGCTAAGCTCTTGAACAATGCAGTAATAGCTCTTCTATACCTTCGCACACAACTGGAAAAAAGACTGGGAGGAAAAGAGAAGTCAGCATGTCCCTGGCACCTCATCGCTGGGTGACAGGATAAGAAGGAATCAATATTTTCTTCTTTTGCTTTCTTCTATGCTCCCAAGTCCCTACAATAATTATATATTGCATTTGCACTCAGATTTACTTTGAAACAATAATTTCATTTTTAACCAACCAAGAACTTTGGCGTTTTTAGTGATCAAGTCCAGCCCTTGGTCCTGACCCCACACTCCAGTCCTAACCTAGCCATAGGCTCCGATTCTCCTTGCCAAACCCACTTAGACACCCCCCCCCCCCGTAAGTGTAAACAGCACTTCCCGACTGAGTTTGGAACTAACTCTGTGTCTCCTGGCACCTGCCCTACCTAGTGTCTAGCTTTTGGGGTTCCATTGCTCTAACCCCTTTTTCTGCCTTTGCCACCCAGGCTCTCTGACTCCTGGCAAACCATCCCCACCCTATCGCTGCCCCCACCTTCCCCTCCCAGAGCCTAGAAGCTCAGTATGACATCACTGCAGCACCCACTGCGGCAGCTGGGGGGAAAGTCTATGTGCAGAGTCCTTGCCGCACACGGGCGTCAGGGATGAGCCACAGCAGTTCTCTCTTTCCTCCGTAACTTCGGCCCTTTCCTCTTCAATTACAGACTCCAAGCTGATCACACCACCCGAATAAAGCCCTGATCAATGCTAAGGAGTTATACTTTATGGTTCCTGCAGGTGTATTCCTGTTAGTATTACACACCACAGCATCACACTAGCTCAAAAAAAAAACAAACCAGCATCGATTTGCTGACTCACTCTATGGTCTCCAATGACGCCCAGATCTTTCCATTATGTTTGCATCTCCAGGCAAGGAGAGAATTGATTTCCTCTCCAGCCCTCTCTAAAAGGTTCCTGTTCACTCGTTGCTCCCAATCTCCACCCTCCCTCGGTATGGCAAGTGGGAAGTGTAGAAAGGAGCAAAACCTTGAGGTCTATTTGTTAAACCCCTGAACAACCGCAAAACAATCACAAGAAGTAAACCAAAGGCTCTCGCCTGCCTTTCACCAGAAGTCTCTGATTTTTGTTTGGAAGAACTTGGATGGCTGGAAGTAGTTTATTTTATGGGCCGTAAAGCAATACAGTAGGGTCGTCAAGAGCTTAAGCTACGGCATCAGAGAAATCTGGGTTCGAAATGCAGTCCCAAGCCATGTGAGTTTGAACAAATCCCTTTGCCTCTTCAGACCTCAGTTTTACCACCTGCAAAATGGGAGGAATCGTAGTCCAGTCAGTTCTGCTATAATGTGATATTTGTGTCCCTAAAAATCACATGCTGTGTCAAATTGTGCATTTAAAGTCACAGGACTTATGGGGAAAAAATAAGCTTAGAGGCACAACACTCGAACCCTTCATCACCAACATATTTCCAATGATGGGAACCGAATAAAAAGAGTATCAAAGTTTCACGCATGTTCAATGGTCAAGGAACACATCAGTACTATGATAAAGGTGGCACTTTAAAAAGATCTGGAGTTTGCTGGTGCCAAACAAGTCGGCAGAGCTACAGCCTGTGAATTCTGGCCAGGCGGTGGAAGGAAGGTGGTCTGAAATGGGACGGACACTGTCACGGCGGCCATAGACGGGTGTGCCTCCCATCACACATGGGGAACTGAGAGGGCTGCCAGACAGTCAGGGATTGTCTGTGCACACACACGCATGCACGCACATGCTTTGTGTACTCGTGTGTGGGTCACGTCGGCTTGTCCCCTAACACAGCAGTCGCATTAGGACATATTCACATTTTTCCACACAAGAGTTCTGGTGGAACTGCCTGTACTGACCTCCTCGGCTTGGGAAGATTGCATGAAAAAAGACTTAGCAAAAGGTCTGGCACGTGGTCTGCTCCCAGTAAAAGATAGCTACAGTTAGCAAAAGCAGCAGTAATAGCTCAAACCTACGGACGCTACAGTGCCTGCAGATGGAACCCAGAAGTGCCCTAATGTGGGTTTTCACGCGCACATCTGAGGGGAGGCAGTGGAAGCCCGGGAAAGCTCAGCTCTGTTCCCAGTCAACTCTCCCCACACCCTACCAAGAGCCTTTTTGCAATTAATTCTCTGGATGTCTCTTATGACCCTAGAGCACCAGATTGTGGCTAAACAGGACAGGATCTACAGGAGGAGCCAGAGGCCCAGCTCTTGGTCTGAAATTGCTTCCTCCCTCTCTGATCAGTGAGAGGGTACCGTATAAGGGGAAATGGGGGGCAGGCTGGTTGGAGGGTCAATGAGCAATGAGACACTGTTGGTTCGGAAGCAGGGAAGTGACAGGATCAGAGTCATTGTTTAGCACAGATGTCAGCAACCTTTTTCTGTTAAAGAACAGATAGTAACTTTGGGGGCTTTGCAGGCCATAGGATCTCTGTTACAACAAATCGAATCTGCTACAGTAGCATGAAAGCAACCATAAACAATACATACATGAATGGACTTGGCTGTCTTCTGGTAAAACTTTATTTATAAAACAGTCAGTGAGCAAGACTGAGGCCACTGTTTACCAATCTCTGCTTTAGAAAAGTCTTATCTGGGGTGCCTGGGTGGCTCAGTGGATTAAGCCACTGCCTTCGGCTCAGGTCATGATCTCAGGGTCCTGGGATCAAGCCCCATGTTGGGCTCTCTGCCCGGTGGGGAGTCTGTGTCCCCCTCTCTCTCTGCCTGCTGCTCTGCCTACTTCTGATCTCTCTCTCTCTCTCTGATAAATAAATAAAATCTTTTTTTTAATAGTCTTATCTAATAGAATTTGTGCCACACATGCAAATCACACAGGTAATTTCAAATTTTTCTAGCAGCCACATTTTTAAAAATCAAAAGAAAATGGTATTATTCATTTTAATGTATATTTTTATTCAGCCCCAAATGTATCTAACATATTATCATCTCAACATGGCATGAATAAAACAATTATTAACAAGATCTTTTACATTCTTTTTTTATCATACCACATCTTCGAAACCTGTCATGGGGTTGAGTTGTGGACTCCCAAAACGAGGTTGAAGTCCTAATCCCAAGTACCCATGAATGTAATCTTATTGGAAACAGGGTTTTTGCCAATGATCACGTTAAGATGAAATCATGAGGGCGGACCCCAAGCCAATATGACAGTTGTCCTCATTAAAAGGGGAAATTTGGATGCAGAGACAGACACAAAGACAGAAGGCCATGTAAAGAAAGAAGGCAGAGACTGGGGCAATTCAGCAGAAGCCAAGGAATGCCAAAGACTGGCACCAAACCACCAGAAGCTAGAGCATAGGCCTGGAGAGGATTCTCCCACACAGCCCTCAGAAGGAACCAACCCTGCCCAGACCTGGATCTCGGACTTCTTAGCCTCCAGCACTGTGAGACAATATATTTCTGTTGTTTAAGCCACCGTGTTTGTGTTATATTGTTAGGGCAGCCCTAAACAAGAAATACAAAATCTACATCTTTGTATTTTGTATTTTCAGCACAATTCGATTCATACTAACCACATGCGAGGTACTTCATAGCCAGCCAGCCATGGCTAGTGGCCACCATATTGGATAGCACAGCCTGAGAGAGAGCAATTTGGCTGCCTCAAATTGATTAGCTTAGAGACAGTAAGGAGTCAGAGACACAGAGAACTTGAAGATTAAGTGTAAACAAAGGACTTTTTGAAAACTTCAATCTTCCTTGAAAATGTATTAAATGGGATGGTTCTAGGCATTTACTTTGTCTCAACAGTTTGGGGGCCCTCAGGAACTGATCACGGCGCAGCCAAGGAATGCCCCATTTTCTTTAGCTTTGGCCCCAATCATTTCACCCCAGAGCTCTGTTTTTGCTCCTCCGGTGTGTGATCATTTTTGTCTCCCAACTGACTTCTTATGAACTGAAGATGCAATACTTTCCCTTGGAGTAATCTGGCGATGTCATCGTTGTATTGACTGTCCATTCCCCATCGACTGTATTCACGCATGCACTCTATCATATGAAGTGACAGGGAGATTGTAACAAAAAGTCTCCCTCCATTTTTCATATTTGACTACCGACAGCTTTCAAGTTTCTTTTTTCTTTTCCCCTTTCGTCCCACATCTATCGAGGCAGTAAGAAAGTCTGGGTACTCGGCCGCTGGATGCTGGTGAGAAAGTTCAAACCGAGAACACACAAACCCACGTGCCACGATCTTCACCCCAGCCGCATCCTCTACTCACGATTAAAACCCAAGCCACTCACCCCTTCTTCATTCAAGCCAAATGGATGTGCCTGAATGCCTGCCCTACTCTCCCCAGAAAGCCTCATGATGTGAATAATAAACTTTGCCATACCCTCTTGGTGCATGTGTTGACATCATCAGCCTTAAGATCTGAATCAACTTTGGGTGGGTGTAAGGGGCTTGATCCCTCCCTCTGGGGGAACCTCAAGAGAATCGGTGTTGACCGCTGGGTGACCTCAGGAATGACCATGGGCTCCTGGAAGTCTTTCTTCTATTGCTTTCCGCTTGCTCACTGGTTCCACATCCTGCTGGCAAGTAGGCACTGTGAGCTGCTCCCTGATGCCTGCTGGTGAGCTTGCATTAGAGTTGTCTCTGAATTTAATAAGCCCTAGCAAGCCTTGGTTGGCATGACCAACCCAATTCAGGAGTGTTGCATGTAGGGGCAAGAGTGTGGGGTTGTGGCCCTTCTTAATGTAGCCCTGGGTTAGACATCTCTGTCTCAGATTGAATCATGTGTTTCAAGACCTGCACAAGCTATGACTGAAGCTAGACTTAGGGGAATGACTCTTATTCTGTGACCATTGGTTGTGTTTCAAGTAGACATTGGTCCTGTTGTATAAAGTGTTCAGGAAAAAGACTGATACCATGTACAGCATCATGGTCACGGATGGTCACTGGTGTGAGGAAATCCTGTCACCATGTGGAGTGCTGAGATCACACTCCTAAAAGCAAGTGGTTCATTACTCATTAGTAAATGTCTCTGGTGAAACAAAGATTCTGATCCTCAGAATTACATGAGGAGAAGCCCACGGTACCCCCATGGCAACCAGCTTCATGAGGAGAACCCTGAATGCTTCATCTCCACCCCTCTACACGAGCCAGAGAGCACCATCACTCATTGGACCAATGAAGACTCTCGGTTCTATTTAGTACCATAGCTGGTCAACATGCAAAGAGGTTGATTCAAACTCAATTTAAGACCAAAATCTGTAGACCAAATAAAACAATAATTGCCCCCCAAAAGTCCCTAAATTTGATGATATTGACTTGAGACTCTCCAGAGCAATAAACTTATAAACATAACCAGGGTAGAGAGGATTCTCCCAACGTGAGGTATATCCAACAACCCAAAACAAAAAATGAAATAAAAAAAACTTTTCATACACGGGGAGGAAAGAGAAACTGAAACAGAGGCCTGAAATTTGATTCAATTATAGGTCCAAATTTTACTAAAATAACTTAGGCAACAAAAATATAATAAGGTTCTGAATGGCTTTTGTACTCCTAAAACATACATTCTGAATTAACCTCTGCAGAAATGCACCAATCAGCAAACTTTTGTGGCCTAATTGATAGCATGGGGCTCAAATTACAATTATACCTGGGGATCTCACTGAAGTTAAACAGGGTGTCCTCTAACATGCTTAGGGGAGTTATCAGACATAAAACAAAGGACAAACAGGTATGCCTCACCTTAATCATCGGACCTATTGCCTTGGCTAAATTCCCCATGGTCATCCATGCCCATAGTAGACACAGACTCTCTGGCCCAATAGGTAATAAGCTGAAATAAAATTAGATATTTGGCATGTACAATTGGCCTGATAAAAATGGAATCGCATGAATGTCTTCCCTGTTATTTAAAAATCATTGGTGATAGCCAATACCCCAAGTGGGCTAATACTCAAGCCTAATTAAAATGAATAGTGCCTAGCAGTGGATTACTTCAACCTTAACTATATGGTACCACTGATTGAAACCCCTCCAAAGTCAAAAGGAGCACAGTCCGCAAGACTGCCCTCACTTTTGACACCAATTACAAGTTTAAGGGTCCTTGAGACCACACTCAGCTTCAGTAACTCACTAGAGGAACTCATAGAGCGGCGCTTCAATGGCTCAGTCGGTAGAACATGTGACTCTTGATCTTGGGGTCCTGAGCTCAGGCCCCACATTGTATGTAGAGATTATGTAAATAAATAAATAAATAAATAAATACACTAACTTTAATAAAAGGGACTCCTAGAGATAACTGAAAGCTGTTATACTCACAGTTATAGTTTATTACAGTGAAAGAATACAGACTAAAATTAGCCAAGGGAAGAGATGCATGAGGCAAAGTCCAAGAAAGTTCCAAATGTGGAGCTTCCAGTTGTCCTCTCTCCACAGAGTCATGGACAGTATTACTTTCCTGGCATCGATACTGTGACAATACACATGGGGTATTGCTAATCAAGGAAGCTCACTTGAGGCTTGTGTCCAAAGACCTTGTTGGGGCTTGATCACATAAGGTTGCTTGGCCATCCATGTGGCTGACCTTAATATCTAACCCTTCAAGAGGTCAACTGATATAGCCTATGATACAAAGCCCCCACCCTAAATCACATTGTTGGCATAGCCCAAGGCCCCAAGGCAAACAAAGATATTCCCATCAGGCATGTCATTTCAAGGGCTTAGATATTACTTCCAAGAAGGCAAGGGCAAAGGCTGGACCTGTCTTTGGACAAGGTTGGATTCTTTCCTATACATGTTCTACATACGTACCCAATATTATTAAAATTATTGACTACTTCCAATCAATAACTGGAAAATCTTTTGCTATTGTAGATTTGGTGAATATGTTCTATTTGGTGCCCTTTCCAATAGCCTTTAAGCTGAAGTTTGCCCTCAGCTTCAAAGAGACATAGTAAACCTTTACCCAGCTACACAGGCAGCATCTCAACAGCCATGACATTGTACACCATCTTTGCAGGCATCCAACTTCCCCTCAGAGCAGAGGTATGATATCACACTGATGACATCTTCTCCAAAGAAATTCATTTGCCACACTCATTCGGGACACTCAAATAATCACAAAGAAGCTCACAAAAGGAGATGAGCCATTGCCCCATACAATGTACAAGAATGTGTCAGGCAAATTACTGGGAATCATTTGATCAGCCAAGGGCCACTCTATCACTGACACTGTCAGGAAACAACCATTGACCTTCTCAGCTCCCGCATCATGAAAACAAGCCAAACATCTTTTGGACATGTTGGGATTCTGGAGGCAATACATTCCTTATTTAAAAATTTCATTTAAGCCCACTTGATGCTGTTACTTACAAATCAGCTCATCTTGAATGGGGCTCCATCCAACAAAAGACTCTACAAAACAACAGGTACTCCCATTAGCATCCTCCAGAGATCCCTTCACTGTAGAGGTTTTAGCAACCTCCTCTCATGCCTTCTGGAGTCTCTGGACCACCCACGATGTCCAAAAGTTGTTTGTGCAAAAAAATACCTGTTTTTGGTGTTGAAAAAGATTATCCCTGTCTTATACTCCTTGGGATCAATTGAGCAATCAGACAAGGGAGTTCGTACCCTTTACATTCAACAATGCTGCTGGAGAGCTGCCATCCATCATCTAACCTAGATGTCCATAATCAAAGACAGGACTCCACTGTCAGAAAAATTAGCCAAACTTCAGGCAATCGTCCTAGCAGTAGACAATACCTGGCCAACCATAGGTCCCATAAGCACATTTTTACAGATTCCTGGGCTATTGCCAATGGTCTGGCCATCAGGTCTGACCAGTGACAATAATTCCTTATCCAAGGTTGCCCCCTTTGGGATAAGGAATGCTGGGAATTTATTGCCTCGCAGATACCCAAAATATAAATCAAGGTCACACATATCTCTTCATGTATTTAATACCACCATACAAGGTCTCAGCAAGGCATTCCTTATCTTCTTTAGAGTTCCAGACATCATTGATAGTGAGCGAGGCATTCATGTCACTTAGACTATAGAATGCTGGGCTCTTGAACACGATATCCAATGGAACATTCACTTCCCTTACTGGTCACAGGCTGCAATCCTCATAGAGCACCATAATGGCTTACTTAAACAAGTTCAAATGCAAAGAAACAAAATAGGGCATAATTCAGTCATCTGTGAAACCTCAGAGGTGAATTGTAATAGTCTGACTCCATTTTGTATGTTTGATTGCTGACACCTCTCAAGCTTTACCTTTTGTCCCACAGTTGAGCAAACCCGTAAGTAAGGAGCCTGGATGATGGCTCTCTTTGTGCTGACAGGGAAGATCAAACCATCAAAATCTCAGCCCATGCATGAGAACCCTCACCTCTACCTCATACCCTAACCATGATAAAGCCAAAGCCACTAGCCCTTTCCTTTGTTCAAGTTAAGTGGGCCAGTTTGGGAGCCTGTCCTGCTCTCCCCAGAAAGCCTCGTATGTAAATAATAGCTTTTTCACACAACCTTGGTGCATGTGTGGTATCTCAGCCTCAACTTCAAAACCAATCTGTGACAATGAGTGGATCCCAGCTCCTTGGGGCAACCACAAAACAGAGATTCTATCAATTAATAACTAATATAAGACACACCATCACATTTCTAATGAAGACTAACCCCGCCTCTGGAAGAAATCAATCTTTAGTCACAAAAAGGGATTTTTCACAATTGTATCCATGAAGGAATAAGACATTTCAGAAGCTTATATAACATATCACATACCACCCCCACTCCCACTTAATTACAAATCAATTTCCACTTAAATATATTTTCAAAAGCTTACTTTTCTAGTCTGGCAGAAAAGAATGCAACGTTCAAAGCCATCATACGTACAGAAATCCTGATAAAGAGTTTTAAAGAGCTGCAATGTCACGGCTACCCTGGTATTGTTAATCCTAGAGAAAGGGAGTTGGTGTTGCCCAGGAAAGCTCTGTTAATACCATAATCGTTGGGGCACCTGGGTGGCTCAGTAGGTTAAAGCCTCTGCCTTCAGCTCAGGTCATGATCCCAGGGTCCTGGGATCGAGCCCCGCGTCAGGGTCCCTGCTCAGTGGGGAGCCTGCTTCCTCCTCTCTCTCTCTCTGCCTGCCTCTCTGCCTGCTTGTAATCTCTGCCTGTCAAATAAATAAATAAAATCTTTAAAAAAAATACCATAATCGTCACACATCTGACCACCACCAACGAAAAAGTAGCAGCGATAGGATTGAAACTCTGAGTAGGTTTTATAGAAATTAAGGTTCTGTAAGAAACTTGGAGAGTGGAAATGGTATTGACAAATGCCATAGCAACCAAAACTGCTTGTCACCTTGTGAAGATTAAAATCTTCCTGATGACGGGGTGCCTGGGTGGCTCAGTGGGTTAAGCCTCTGCCTTCAGCTCAGGTCATGATCCCAGGGTCCTGGGATCAAGCCCCGCGTCGGGCTCTCTGCTGAGCAGGGAGCCTGCTTCCCTTCCTCTCTCTCTGCCTGCCTCTCTGCCTGCGTATGATCTCTGTCTGTCAAATAAATAAATAAATAAAATCTTTAAAATAAAATAAAATAAAATCTTCCTAATGATCAGACATTTGACATGTGTCTGTAAGTGAACATACAAATAAAAAGCTTCCCTCAGGGGTGCCTGGGTGGCTCTGTTGGTGAAGAGTCTGCCTCCGGTTTAGGTCGTGATCCCAGGGTCCTAGGATCGAGTCCTACCTCAGGCTCCCTGCTCAGCAGGAAGCCTGCTTCGCCCTCTCCCTCTGCCCCTCCCCCAGGTTGTGCGCTCTCTCTCATGCTCTCTCTCTCTTTCTCAAATAAATGAATAAAATCTTTTTTTAAAAAAAGCTTCCCTCAGAATAAATCCATTCCATGGCTGCTAATGTTCAAGAAAGAGGGAACTTTGATTCTGGAAGTCTCTTTCCGTCAAGTCCTACATGAAAGATAGCAATTTCAGCTTTCAGTGACAACAGAAAGGAGGAATCTGTATCTATGTGAGAACGTGAAGTGAAAATGCTCTTGCAGAGGCATCTGCTGCATCACCTACCCATCGACAGGGTTGTGCTCCTAGACAGGGCTCTTCAGAAATACTGTATTTCCACAGAATAGTATTTCGTTTTCTTCCTTTGTCAAACGCCGATCACAGCCCTCACTCACAGAGTTATTCCTGGGTCTAACTTTTCTATTCTTCCTGCCCTGGTTTCAGTGCTTCTCCTTGTTTTGGAGATTGTCTTCCTTATGCCTTACTGGTAGACTTAATGATGGTTCAGCATCCTGTCGGCTTCGGGAAAAGTCCTCAGTAATCTAATCGCAAAGTTTCATTATTTTTTATGGCTGAGTCGTATTCCACTGTACACGTGCACGCACACACGTGTGTGTGTGTGTGTGTGTGCATACTACACCTTCTTTATCCATTCATCCATGGAGGGACACTTAGGTTGCTTCTGTGTAATGGCTCTTGTAAATAATGCTGCAATTATTTGGGGGTGCACTTATCTTTTCAAATTAGTGTTTTTGTTTTCTTTTGTTTTCTTCAGATAAATATCCAGAAGTAGGATTGCTGGATCATAGGGTAGTTCTCTTTTTAACTGTTTGAGGAAACACCATACTGTCTTCCACAGTGACAAATTTACTGTCCCACCAACAGTGCACAAGAGCTCCCTTTTCTCTACATCCTCAACAACACGTGTTATTTCTTGTCTTTTTGATACTGGCCATTCTGACTGATGTGAGGCAATATCTCATTGTGCTTTTGATTTGTATTTCCCTGATGATGAGTATGTTGAGCATCTTTTCATGGGTCTGTTGGCCATCTGGATGTCTTCTTTAGAAAAATGCCTATTCAGGTTCTCCACCCGTTTATTCATTGGATTGTGTTTTGGTGTTGAGTTGTAGGAGTTCTTCATATATGTTGGATATTAACCCCTTATAAGATATGCCATTTGCAAATATCTTCTCCCATTCAATATGTTGCCTTGTCATTCTGTTGATAGTGTCCTTCGCTGTGCAAAACTTTTTTTAGTTTGATGGAAAACATCCAGTTTTCCCAGCACCATTTGTTGAAGAGACTGTCTTTTCTCTGTTGTAAATTCCTGTCTCCTTTGTTGTAGATTAATTTGCCATACAGGTGTGGGTTTATCTCTGTACTCTCTATTCTGCTCTATTGATCAATGCATCTGTTTTGGTACCAGTACCATACTGTTTTGATTGCTATAACTTTGTAGTGTAGTTTGTTATCTGGGATTGTGATGTCTCCAGCTTTGTTCTTTCTTAAGATTACTTTGGCCTTTCGGGGTTTTTTCTGGTTTCATACAAGTTTGGGGATTCTTTATTCTGATTCTGGGGAAAATGTTATTGGTATTTTGATAGGGATTGCATTGAATCTGTAGACTGCTTTGAGTAGTATGGACATTTTAACAATATTAGTTCTTCCAATCCATGAGCATGGTATGTCTTTACTCTAATGAAAGACTTCTTTTTCCCTCTTTCCCCTCCCCTCCTGCACACACGCACACACACACTCACACATGCACAACTTCTCAGGATTCACAGTCTCAAAAAAGCAGAAAGAACAAAAATAACTTGAACTCTCCCTACGAGCTGCTAATCTGATGAAGCCCTCTGATCCCCACTCAGCTCTACAGGTTGTTGTACTCCTTTTCCGTGTGAGGAAACTTAAGCTCAAAATCAGAGAAAAAGTATGTGCAGTACCAGTACTTAACAGAACTGAGATTCCAAGCTTTAATTCCGAGGTGCCCAGAGTGTCCCAGTGACCTCAGGCTGGCCCAGCTCCCCACCATCAGGCCTGCAGATCAAGAACAGAAACACAAGGAAGCCAGGCCACTTCCTTCATCCCTTCCACCTTGAAAAGTCCTAATAACACCATGAAAAGACACAGTGGCCTTCTCCGTGACTCCTGCCTGAGGTTTACCAACCCACCCAATCTTCCAAATGACCAAGTGATCAGAACAAACAAAGCAGAGTTCTAGCCCAGGGCTCTCTTCCTACTTCTGTCAGGGGTCCTGCCCACTTCCCTCTAATCTGAAGGCATACAGACCTCTGCTGAGTCCTGAGCAGTGGGAATCTTCTTCACTATATATAGGTTGGTATTCCCCCCTAGTCCATCCCCATTACAAGGAGGTTACACAGTTACAAAAGGAAGCAAATATTTGAACACCCGCAGAAGAAATTAAGTTTGAACTCTAAACTTTGCACATGTGCAACAATAAAATTAAAAATATAGGGGCCATGTAAGGAAAAAAGAAAAAGAAGAAACACGTTCAAGAAGATCCACACAATGCAAGTGCTTCTGTAAGCTTTGGGTCTTCTTAAATGTGATACGCAATTGTTTCTTGCAACTGTATTTCTCTTATCATTTATTTTCTCTCTCCAATGTCTTACAGATCTGCCTTACACAGAAAACACATTTGGCGATGGGTACTGAACTGGAACTCTCTATTTGTGATAAACCTGTCCTGCTGAGTTTATATAAAAGGATGGCGAGGGTGGAAAAAAATGTAAGAGAAGATAATGCCATAATTGAGACAATAATAATTCTTCTTCTTACTTTTGCTGTTAAAAACATTTTCACATTTGAAGGGATGAATACACATCCTCTCACTCTCTGCAATTCAGTAACGTAACTCCTTAGGAGGGAGCAAAGGGAGATCTCAGTGGCATTAAGAACAGGGAGCAAGGGGGGAATGACGGCAGGGATACAAGCTCCGTGGCCAACTTCAGAAGTGAATGATAATTAGATTGCCGATCACACCGCGCAGGCGATGCAGGCACACGTTTTGAATCTCATCCACATTTGCAGAAGGAAGAAGTAACAACGCCTGGAATGTTGCCTTTCAAAAGTATTAATGATGCACTATAAATTTCGTCCACGTATTAACAATAATTCAGTCCTCATTAAGCGCCGGTGCCGATAGCAACGCGCATTTCGGCACAGCAGGTCCTTGCAAATTTATTTTTCCTTTGTTAAATCCAGTTTACTTTAATAGTTTGCCATGCAATCGGCAGAAGCTGCGTGGGGGTGGAAATCAATTTCTACTTCTGATCAAATACCGGGCTTTTTAACCAGCAGCGCCCACGCTCTACGGACACGCGGGCATCTTCCGGGCTTCCGAAGAGATGGGGCTGTGCCTGGGGCTGCAGATGACGTTTGAGTTCTGAACAGGCTGCGGAGAAATAAGCCCCCCTTTCTCCAAACGCATATGGTGGTGGGGGCGGCAGATGACAGCCGCTGGGGCGCCACCAGATGGGGCCTGGCAGGGACGCCGCCTGAAGGGACCCGCGGCGCCGCTGGGGTCAGGGCGCGGCGGTCACCTCGGCCGTGCTGTGTTGCAGCTTCTCTGCCAGTGGCAGGAGACGGCGCCCTCGGGGGCGGCCGCAGCCGAGCCCCGCGCCCGGGGAGCGCCCCGTCAAACGCACAGTTTTGTTAAAGAAATCAAAGCTTTGAAGCGCCCCCCTGGTCCGCGTTCTGGGCGCCCTGGGGGGTCCCAGGATACCCGGGAGTGGAGGGGGCAGTGGAGGCGGCACCGGGGGGTGCCGAGGACTTGGCGATCACCACCCTCTGTGGGTCTGGCGGGCTCGGGGCGCGAGCACCGGCGCAGTAACAGCGCCGGGCACCAGAGGGCGCCGAGCACACGGCGGGCCTGCGCCGCGAGCCGGGCAAGGTCGGGGAGTCGGGGGCCCGCGGGAGGGTGGGGACAGGAGCGAGACTTCCCCGGTCCTTCCAAACCGCCGCTCGTCGCCTGCACCGCCCCGTGCAGTCCTGCGCTTCTCCGGAACCGCGGATGAGATACTCTCTGCTGACATCCCAGCAAAACGCAAATGAAGGAGGGGGAAGCATCCCTACCACCTACGGGAGCTCAACCAAATGTCATTTTAAACTGCTGAGCAGGAGTCCTTGCCGTCAGACCCCATCCCGCCGCACCGCACAACCCCTCGGGCCTGGCTTTGTCCTGAGGGACGCCCCGCCTCAGAGGCGCAACGGCACCCCCACGGCAAGAAGCATTCCTGTGTGGGACGCCACAGAACGGCCGCAAGGTCATCGAAATGACACCTGCCACTTGCCTTGGCTGCTGAGTACTCTCACATCGATCCTCTTACTCGATCCCCAAAAGAATCCCACAAGGCATTCTTAGCCCCACTTCACGGATGGGGAAACTGCGGCTCACGGGGTCGTAGGAACCTGTCCAAGTTCACACAGAAACCATGTTCTTTTCGCTGCAGTGGAGGCCTCCCTGATGGGGAACACAGCTGTCCAAATGGCTGCTTCCACACTTCTTCAAGCCAGCAGGAAATATCAGAGCTAAAAGTATGCATATGAATTCATAAAAAATAACTCGGGCTCTAATCCCTTTTCACTTAGAAAAAAAAAAAATCTAGACCTTCCTCTGGTGCCCTTTCAATGCTGTATCTCAGACGGGTGGAAGGAAACTTCCAGACTTGAGTTAGGAAGTAATCACACCCAGCAGGGGCCACAGTGGTCCCCAGACAGCTCGAGGCTTTTCTTGCAGACTCTCAGGCCTGGGCTCTTGGCAGCACTTGCAAGATCTGCCTTCAGCACCCCGCAGAAGGGGAAAGCATCCAGCTGGTATGAGCTGCTGATGCCCGGGTCTTACCTCCGTCCATAAGCCTGTGCCCGCTCCTTCGCCCCTGTTAGCTCCACCTGCCTCTGACCTCCCCGAAGCACTTATGTAGGAGTCCTCCTGTAGCACCTTGCTTATTGTCCACCTCCTGGCCTCAGATTCTCCCAGATGTGCATGTCTTCCCGGTGAGCTGGCGACAGGCACGAGAGCAGAGGCCATATTCGCACCGGGAACATCGCAGCTCTCGGAGAGTTGTGAAACCGAATTACGACTGCATCTCTGCTCACAACATCTATCACTTCCCACCAATTAAACAAGGTGGCCCTGTTTGCTTTTTCTTCTGGTTTTTACATTTGTTTATTGGAAACAGTGAGGCCGCGGACAGTTATAGTTTATAAAAAGAAAACAGTAATTGTGAAAATGTGAATCATCTCCTTTGCACCATACAACATTCACGGTGCCCTCTCTTCTCGTTTGGGTCCCTGTTCTCTCTTCATCAAACTTTTGTTTAAATTCCAGTTAGTTAGCGTACAATGTAATCATTTCAGGTGTGCGGTGTAGTGATTCAACACATCAGCCGTGCTCATCACAAGTGCCCTCCTTAATCCCTGTCACCCGAGTCTCCCAGCCCCTCCCCCCACACCTGCCTTTTGGGAGCCATGACTTGGTTCTCCACAGTAAAGAGTCTGTTTCTTGGTTTGCCTCTCTCTCTCTCTCTCTTTTGAACCTGTAATTTGATAACAGGTAGGCATCTATTCTATAGAAAGACAAATACAAATTATTAATAGGAAACACTGCTGTCTAGCAAATTCCCGTCTTCTCCAGCATTGGCTAGAATGTGTTTAGAGTAGAGTGTCCTGTAGCAATCAGATGTGCTGGGCTGGATATCTCTCCCTTTTCCGCATAATGTGGAACCCAAACTGGCTGTTCCTGGTAAGAAATGGAAAGATGAGCCGTGAGGGAGAGGAAGAAAGGATTGATGAAGGAACATGATGAAAAAGGCAGAACACTAGAGGGGATGTTGGAAATTGGAAAAGCATCAAGGCACTATGGATGTTACAAAGCATCAGGCACTATGGATGTTACAAAGCCCGATAACTGAAGAGAAGGAGTGCTGTGGTCGTAATGCTTGTGTCTCCCCAAAATCCATATGTTGCAATCCTAACCCCCAATTCGATGCTATTCGGAAGCAGGGCCTTTGGGAGGGGATTAGGTCATGAGGGTGATGCCCTCTCGGATGAGGTAAATGCCCTTATAAAAGAGACTCCCGAGAGCTCCCTCGCCCTTCTTGTCCTGTGGGGACACAATGAGAAAACAGTGGTTTATGAACCACGAAATGGGTTCTCTCCAGCCACCAAATCTGCCTTGATCTTGGATTTCCCTGCCTTCAGAACGATGAGAAATGCATGTCTACTCTTTAATGTCTCTTCTGTCCTAGCAGCCCAAACTGACTGAGACACAGAGGAAGGCCTAAAGAGTTGACACTTGCTAGACTGCAGTATGCCACCCAAGTGGCTCCATTTAAAGGACACACACCTGCGGAAACTCCAGAGTTTCTAGACCCACCCCCACTGCGCTGAGCTGCTGCCTCAGTCTGAACGTGAGCTCCTCAAGCTAGCTAAGGTGCTTTGGCTGAAAAGGACAGAGTCCCTCTCAGGATCCATTCAGAAAATGGTCCACTTCATGAATAACTGAATCCAGTCAATGATCCCCAATGGCTGTTAACATCACAAAGAGAGAGACGAGCAGACCCCATGCATCTCCTGATGGAAGCACATAACATCATGAAGCGTCAATCCGACTAGCAATTTACAAGAAAACACAAAGGACAGAGGAACAAATTAAAAGACATCACAGGGATGCAAAGGTAAGATCCAGACTCTGCGAAACTCTACAGGACAAATGATCTCATTTCCTTTTTTTTTTAAGATTTTATTTATTTATTTATTTGACAGGCAGAGATCACAAGGAGGCAGAGAGGCAGGCAGAGAGAGAGAGGGGGAAGCAGGCTCCCTGCTGAGCAGAGAACCCGATGTGGGACTCGATCCCAGGACCCTGAGATCACGACCTGAGCCGAAGGCAGCAGCTTAACCCACTGAGCCACCCAGGCGCCCATGATCTCATTTCTTTAACAGACCCACTGGAGAGAGAGGCTATGAGGAAACCTATAGATAAAAAAGCCTTAGGGACACCTGGGTGGCTCAGTTGGTTGGACGACTGCCTTCGGCTCAGGTCATGATCCTGGAGTCCCGGGATCAAGTCCCTCATCAGGCTCCCTGCTCCATGGGGAGTCTGCTTCTCTCTCTGACCTTCTCCTCACTCATGCTCTCTCTCAAATAAATAGATAAAATCTTTTTTTAAAAAAAGGCTTAAATACACATCCATATCAAGCGATCACAGTTGAAGACCTTATTTCTCTCCTGATTCCAACAAACTGTGTAACTTGGAAAATCCTATGGCATCTAAGAGATAACTGGAAATTTTAGTACTCAGTGGATCGCCTGTGATATTAAAGAATTATTGTTGACTCTTTCACAAGTGGTAATGGCACTGTGTCTATGGTTGGTTTGTTGTTGTTTGGTTGGTTGGTTGGTTGTTTTTGAGAGGTTCCTGGGCTTAATTTAGAGACATATACTGAACTATTCACAGATGAAATGGTATCAGAGGTTTGCTTCAAAATGTTCTGGGAGTGAATATACATATAATAGTGTTATTGATAATAGCCAAAAAGTGGAAACAACCCAGATGTCCATCAGCTCGTAAAAGGATAAACAAACTGTGGTCTATGCATATAGAATGGACTATTATCCCACACAAAAAAGTGTACAAGCTACTGATACATACGGCAGCCTCAAAAACATTATGCTAAGCGTAAGAAGCTAGATGCCAAATCTGCATATCGTATGACTCCATTGATATGAAATGTCTGGAAAAGGCAAATCCATACAGAAAGCAGATGAGCGGTTGCAGGGGGCTCAGGGTGGGAAAGAGAGTGCAGGGAAGCGAACACAAGGAACCTCTTTGGGATGATAAAAATGTTCTCCAGCTGCATGCGGTGATATCAGTAAGACTCTGCAAATGTGCTAAAAGCCATTGAGTGTATTTTACGCTTAAAATGGGTAAATTTTATAGTTTGTAAATTACGCCTCAATAAAGCTGTTTTGCTTTCCGTGCTCCAGGGGATGGGAGAAGGGAGCGGGTGGGAATTAAATGAAACGAGACTGGCTATGATAATTGCTTAAGCTGGGTGATGGGTCTATGGGGCTTATTAAGCTATTGTCTTTAATTTTGCATATGTTTGAGAATTCCCAGAATAAAAATAATTAAAAAGAGGAGAAACTTGGAAGTTGAAAGTCATCAGGAGCTAAAGCTTCTCTGGGGACCTGCTATTCCCACCATTTCACGTTCTCTCTCCTGGTGTCTCTTCTCTCCTGCCCATGCCCTTCTAACAACCGGCCCACCAAGCCTCTTGACATTCTCTAGTCCAAATCCCAGCGGGCGTTTTTTGCATGGCCTGGCTGACTGCCAAGGCCACTCTGAGCCCAAGCCCTTGGTGCCAGCCTAGGTGGGGACCACTCTTGGGTCAGGTGTCCCTTCCTGGTCCAAACAGCCCATACCAAAACAAACAAACTAAACTAAAACAAAACACGCAATGATATGAGCCTAGTTCCCAGAGAAGGGGGGCCATGGAATAGGCTGTTTGGGCTAGAAGCAGAAATTCAGCACAGCAGACACTAGCATGCTCCCTATGGCTCCCATTCCTACTGCCTGTAGAATAGAACTCGAGCTGTTGCCTTTCTGGATGTGACTCTGGCAGTCGAGTCTGAGACTCAGAGCATAGCCTGCAACAAGACTGAGCAAAAGCGATGGCAGGTACCCTGGTCTGGTACCGGAGAGCAAAGCTACAGGACAAGTCAAAGTCTTCTGAAGGGCCCATGGACCTAAATGCAGACCGAATACACTCGAAGAACTCCCAGCAACCTGGCCGGTTCTCCAGTTGTGCAGGCCTGGCACCCGTCCTCCGCTCCTTCACTCTGCTGACCAGCTCTCCAGCTTCTGTCCTGAAAGTCCTTGACCATAAAGATGATAAGAGAGGTCCAGGAAGAAAGAGAAAAAAAAAAAAACTTCTGGGCAGCCAAAACTCTCTCTGCCTACTTGTGGTGGGGCAAGGAAGAGATGGCACATGGTTCATTAGCAGCGGTTCGGCCCTGCCGCCTCTGAAGCGGTTATTATCCCATGAGCACACCTACAGCCACCCACAGAAACGGCATGTCGCCTTAGGCAGGGAAAGTGCTACATCGGAGCAAAAAAAAAGCTATTGAGCCTCCAAGGCCCATTGCCTTGTCCCACTTGAATACACCACAGGAAAAGTAGGACTCTCGTCCTGCCACAGTTACACTCCAGCCGCCACTCCAGCTCTTTGGCTGGGCCAATGCCAGGGGTAAATTCCAGATGCCAAGCAGATACCCAAGGCTGACACAATTCATTCCAATCAGCTGGCCCCTTTTTCTTCGGCCTGTTGGTTCCAAAGGAGCTTTTCTCTGATGGTGCTAGTCTAGCTCGAGTTCTCTCTCAGGCTCCCGATCTCGGGTAGATCTCCATGAACGTTCACCACGGAAGGTGCGGACGGCCTGGCCTCCAGCATGGACGGTGCGCTTTGCAATGGACCGGATGCTGGTACGTTAAGGCTGGATGTGTATGCACCTGACACCACGAATGCCCTTTGCCCAGTACCTTCTCTGGATCCCGGCATCCCCCCGACCTTTCTCCACAGCACCATGGCACAGATGAGCACGTGCTCCCAAAAGAAACCATGCCATCTCCATCAAGAAATAAAATATCCGTGTGAGAGAGGTTCTGCCGAAAAGCTTTCCCTGTCCTCCTCCATTTCCTTGTCCTTAGGCTCACTTCTTTTTTAGGTCACTGGTTTTCCAAGTCTCCTCATTTCACCCATTAGTCCTTCACCCTCTTTGGAACGACCACGTTGCATCTGAACATACTTCCCTCTTCACCTTACTCTTCACTTGGCCATTTTCTTCACAGATTTTGACAGGTATAATAGAAAGCATGGATTCTTCTCCTCATTTGCCAACCACAGAAGCACTTCCCAGCCATTTCACACCTGCCAGCAAGCCTCCCACAAGAGAAGCCCCTTGACCTGAGGTGCTGTGAGAATGGGCCCACTTGGCCCTCATTCCCTCTCATTATTATTGGCAGAGCTTTGCACAACTTCTCAGCCTCAGAATTACTGTCCGAGGGGAAATGGCTCCTTCCAGATTCAGACAAGGCTCTGGATCGATTCTGGTGGTTTGCTGATCACCCACACTGGTCATAAAGTCTGAGCACAAGTAAGCTGCAAGGGAGGATCCCAAGTTCAGGAGCCATTTTCTAGAGCAGGGGTTAACCAAGGCTCCCTAGACTCCAGACCCAGTGGACTGCCTTCAAAGATCGTGAACCCTCTACAGTTGGGTTCAGACTGGTGTGTGTAATGTGTGGGTGGAGATTTGGGTACGTGCATTTTTTTGTGGATAGGGCCCCGCTCTTATCAGCTTTTCAAAGGGGCCCCTGATCCAACAACAAAAAAAAAAAGTTAAGAATCACTGTTTTCAGAGAAATAGTAAGCTTGGTCAGCAGTGTTCCTCAGACCATTGTGGAAAAGACTGGAAGGTCAGAGTCTAGGGCAGGGCCTGGTAGAGCTGAGAATGGTGTTTTAGGACCCTTTTTCCTCCAGGGCCACATAGCCCAACCACAGCCAGAAATCCAGATGGAAATGCTGACACCAAGGTTCAGATACTGGAAGGATCCAAAACTCTTGCCCAAGGCTCAGTCTAACTCCTTACTCACAGACAAGGGTACACTTTAAAAAGGTGGTAATGCAAACCGTTATAGACCCCTGTCTTTCCTGTGGGTTGTCCCCTCCGGAAAAGGAGGAAAGTGAGCCCAAAGAAGGGAAATGGCATTCTAACTATCATACAGGGAAACTGTGGCTGAGACAGGCCAGAAGCCAGATTCTCTGACACCACAGATTGGCATGGAGCACCCATTGGTTTCATCTGTCCTCCTCTTGCACCCTGGGCCACTATGGAAGATGGAGGCCTATAATTAGTAACAGGTACTCATCAGGTCATTGCCAGAGAAACCTTTGGAAATGCTGATCCTGGAATAACCAAGGCCAGCATCCTGGTGGGACATGGAGAGCCAAAGAAATCCACACACTTCTTTACTTCATTCTAGCAAAGGGATCCCTGACCAAATGTGAGCATTAGTTAGGACAGGATTTGAAGAAGTTAAGTAAGTCAAGAACCTCAAAAGGCTGTAGATGGATTAGAAAACATCTAACTGAAACACCAGGGTAATATGTGGCAAAACAAACCTCATTCAGTTAAGCGTCTGCCTTCAGCTCAGGTCATGATCCCAGGGTCCTGGGATGGAGTCTGTAATCGGGCTCCTCGCTCAGCGGGGAGCCTGCTTCTCCCTCTGCCTGCTGCTCCCCCTGCTTGTGCATTCTCTCCCTCTCTCTCTCACACACACACACAAATAAATAAAATCTTTTTTAAAAATAAATAAAATAAGATACCAGAAACTTGGAAAGAGTGATCTTCTAGCAATAAGTAGCCATGTACTAGAGAGATGGGCAGTGTTAATAGAGCACCTCCTCTGAAGGTGGTTCAAGCAAAGGGAACTAAGACACTCTCCAAGCGTGGCAGGATAGAGGCAAACTAAAAATCAGGAGGGACCAAGGGAACTGGACAGAAACCCAGCAAAGTACCTGAAAACCAAAGCCAAGAGGCCCTCGAGGTAAGGGCTAGGAAGAAAGCCAGCAAGATCATCAGTGAGGACAACTGACAGGTAAGATAAAAGCCATGCTTGAGAAGCCAAGAAGTAAACAGATAATACCATAAGGATATCACTGGGACGTCTGCTCCCTAGCTTTCACTGGAAGTGTCCAAGTTCCTAGACTAGATAGTCGCAAATGCTACAGAGTGGGCTAGAAGTGCAGCCTTCACTAGAAGTCAGTGGGAAAGTGTCCCCATGAAACTAGGCCAGAAGGGACAACTTGGCTTCCTTGAGGGCCCCCATGACAAAGGCTGGCACGTTGACAACATGAGTTCCATTGATAAGGTAGGGTCCTAAAGAGGCCCCAGGGCACGGGCTGGGAAATACATAATTTTTATAACAACGAATGAGCTCAATGGCCAGGTGGACAACAGTTTACACAAGAGAAAGTCATGCCTGACCCGTCGATCCGAAATTTTCAAGAGTAAAAAGCATGACTATAAAAGGGCATGTGAAAACAGAAGCTTTTAGATACAGTGCCAAATCTCCCAGGGACTGAGAACATGCCTGCATCATGGGTAAGCAATGGGCACAGGGACAGGAAACAGGGATAAACCCAACTTTCTCTAGGGAGAGCACTATGGCCTTCTCCCAAAGACTGGGGAAGATGTGACTTACTTGATTTACTCAAAAATCATGTGGAAGAAAGTCAGCCTAGTAAAAACTTCAGGTTTCCAGGCAACACCCAACCCTTCTGGGTAGTAACATGTTAAGCTCTTTAGATTAAACTGCAGGAAGATGCTGAGAGGCTGTGTGAGTGGGCTGGAAAGTAGCAGGTGAGCGTCAGTGGAGGCAAGTGCGACATAATGCACTGAGAAAAAGAATCCCATTAACCACTCAAAATAACACACGGAGCAATCAAGCCTCCTTTATACAAATCCTGGGGACATCTGCATACGAAATGAAAGGTCCAATTTTGCTATTAGACCAATGGAGTGACATAGAGGTCATCTACTTAAACTCTTCCTTTGAGGAATGAGAATGTGGAGGCCCAGGACCACAGCCAGGACAAATACCAGAAGCACATCCACTGGACAAGAGTATTTAGTCTTTAAGCATCAGCTATCAGATCCAGATCATGGAAACAATGTGGCGTAATGGAAGAACATGGGTTTCTGAGCCACATGGAATCAGATCCCAGCTCCATTTCTAGGTGGGCACAAATTAAACAAGTCCCTCAATCTTTTGGAGTCTCGGTTACCTCGGCTGGAAGATGGGAATCATGCAAGGTTATTATGAGGATCAGAGACATTTTAAAAGTGCTCTCCAAAAGGATCTGAATAGGCATTTCTCTAGGAAAGATATATCAATGGCAGCACGCACATGAAAAGAGCATTAGGGAAATGCAAATCAAAACCGTGATGAGATACCACTTCCCATCCACTAGGATGGCTTGAATCAAAAAATGGGAATTAACAAGCGTTGGTGAGGACATGCAGAAATCACAACCCCAATACACTGCAGGTGGGCATGGAAAATGGTGTGGCTCTCGTGGAAAACAATCTGGCATATCCAGGACTAGACAGCATCACCATATGACCCACTGATTCTACTCCACGGTATATACCCAAGAGAACAGGACAGTGTTCAGACAAAAACTTGTAGGTGAATGTTCACAGCAGCGCTATTCACAAGAGCCCAAAGGTAGAAACAGTGCGAGTGTCCACCAACTAACGAACAGATGAGCAATGGTGGTCTATCCACAACATGAAATATTATTTGGTCATAAAAAAGGAATGATGGGCTGATACATATCACGACATGGATGAGTCCTGAAAACACTATGTTGAGTGAAAGAAGCCAGTCACAAAAGACTACATACTATATAATCCCATTTACATGAAATGTCCAAAATAGATACATCTATAGAGACAAATAGGAGATGAGTGTTTGCTTAAGGCTTAGAGGTATGAGTGGGGAGATCAGGGGCTATCAGCTGAAGGGTGTGGGGTTTCTTTCTGAGGTCATAAAATTATTCAGAAAAGGACTGTGGTGATGGCTGCACGTATCTGTGAACATACTAAAATCGGTTGAATTGTACACTTTAAATGGGTGTATGTCAAGGGGATTATAACTCAATAAAGCTATATTAAAAAATTGAATGCTTTCTACAGATAGTGATATGTTGGTCAAGGCTTAATGTTAAATCTGGATCTCAGACGGGCACCTGGGTGTCTCGGTGGGTTAAAGCCTCTGCCTTCGGCTCAGGTCATGGTCCCAGAGTTCTGGAATTGAGCCCCTCGTTGGGCTCTCTGCTCAGCAGGGAGCCTGCTTCCCCCTCTCTCTCTGCCAGCTTCTCTGCCTACTTGTCATCTCTGTCAAATAAATAAATAAATAAAATCTTTTTTAAAAAAATTCTGGATCTCAGAGAAAAACATCTTAGTTTGCAGTGTTTGATGATTTCCATGGGGAAAATATTCCCTTGGCCCGTTTTGAGTGACCAGTGTGGTATCCGCGGGTGCACGGCTGGGACAAGATGTGTAGAAAGCACACCATGATAACAAATTGGTGCCGTACACATATAATGGACGTAAATAACCTTGAGATCACAGGTCATAGGAAAAGGTGATAAAAATAATTAGGAGGTGATGTGTTTTAAGTATTTATTACGTGTGTTTGAATGTAGTTCATTTAATGGGAGGTTTATTTAATTTCGCTTTTTATGAGCACTTGCAAAATTCCTGAAAACTTAACAGTCAGCTCTTACACACTGGTACGGACAGTCTCCAGGTACTTCATTGTAACCACTGAAGACTCCTTATGAAGAATTTCACAGAAGCATCTTCTAGAAAAGTGCCACCTTTTTCCTTCATATGGGCAAAAACTCAAAAACATATATGGCATTACAATTTGGCTTGAAGAGGTTGATTTTTTTCCCCCTCCAAGGCTGATACCTGAGCATGGCAGCTATATTTTCCCAAATGCAGAAACATAATCCTAGTTTCTGTAGCCTCCATTTTGAGGCATTTTGGCCACATTGCTACAACCCACAGGCAACATGAACTGTTCAAGGAAGGCATCTGAAAACACGAGGATTGCCTTTCTCTGGTCAACCCACTGGCTCCCAAGCTCTCCTCTGATTCTTAACTGTCATTGAGCTCCGTGTTTGTACTGTTTGATGAAGCCAAACTTCCAAATGTCTTAATTCAGTGAGAAACAAACTCTAAATCAACCTCTGAAAACTCCGCAAACCCTGACATTGAACGCAGAGTCAGGAGGCTTGAAGTGTTTGGTGCTCTGAATATTCACTACTAATTAGCAATGGGTCAGTTCTAACACCCAAGCCCCCCACTCAAGGAATACATGTTGTTGAATGGGGTAGGCCTGCCCAGGGCTCCTGGCCCTGGATACTGGACCAAGGTCACATTGTGAACCTTCCTGAGCCTTTGGGCAAGTTGACTTAGCGGGGTTCCAAAGACCAGAGGGTTTCCTGCTCTGGGAGGGACAGCGAGCGAAGCAGCCACTAGGGAGTGAGCTCTGACCTTTTCCACATGCTACTGGCATGACTTTCAGCAAATTATTTAGCTTCTCTGAACCTCAGTCTCCTCATCTATAAGATAAGGAATATTGGCAACACCCATCTCATAAGACTATTAGGAAATTAGATGAGATAAGGTGTATAAAGTTCCTTGCACATCAGTGATACGTTTTAAAAACTGCTTAGAATAAGGAAGCAAGGGGCGTCTGGGTGGCTCAGTTGGTTAGGCCACTGTCTTCAGCTCAGGTCATGATCCTGGAGTCCAGGGATCGAGTCCTGCATCAGGCTCCCTGCTCAGCAAAGAGTCTGCTTCTCCCACTGACCCTCCCCCATCTCATGCTCTCTCTCTCTCTCATTCTCTCTCTCAAATAAATATTTTTTAAAAAAGAATAAGGAAGCAAAATCTTGTAGCAGTCAAGCATCCACATTGTAAAGTCAGACTCTGCCCTAAATCAAATTTTAGCCTTGCCTGTTCCTGAGTGACCCTGAGGAAGTCATGGCTCCTTTCTAAGGCTTTGGTTCCCCCACATATTAAATGGAGCTGATGGCAGCACCTGTGTCCCAGAGTTCATTAGATGAGCTCGGAGAGGTGAAGTGCTAGGTACACTTTGGAAGCCCTCACTAATGCTGGAGGGGGGATCCTGGGGACACAAACCACTGGCCTTGGGGTTTTCTTTCCCAGGAGCTCTTTTGTATTTATAGTTTTATTCAGGTATAATAGAAGTAGATTAAACCACACATATCCAAAGAGTACCACCTGATGAGTTCTGACATAGGTATGTACCCATGAAACCATCAACCATCGCCACCATGAGGATAATGAATATTTTCCTTCCTTCCCCCATCCCAAAGCAATCCCTGACTGGCTTTATGTCACCTTTGATTAGTTTGCATTTCTGAAACATGATGTCAATGGAATCATGCGGGATGTACTTTTCTATGTGTGGTTTCTTTCACTCAGCATAATTATTTTGACATTCATCCATGTTCTCGTATCTATATCAACAATTTGTTCTCTTTTCACTGAATGGTATTCCAATGTGTGAAGATACCATTTGCCTGTTGGTAGACATTAGAACTGTTTCCAGTTTTTAATCTATTGCAAATAAAGGAGCTATAAACATTCATGTACATCATTGCATAGGCAAATGTTCTCATTTATTTTAGGAGTGGAAACGCTGGGTCATATGGTAGGTGTATGTTTAGCATTTTTTTTTAACCAAACCACTTTTACATTCCAAAAGCGATGCATGAAAGTTATAGTTTCTCCAAATCCTCACCAACTATATGGAGAAGCAAGCATTATAATTTGCTGTGGTACGGTTTCCTTCATGTCCCTTCTGGGTGAATTTTGTTGAGGTTCTTGGATCTGAGGGTTTATCGTTTTATTACCTTTTGCAAAGTTTTGGCCATTATGTCTTCATATAATATTTCTGTCTCCCTAACTCCTTTGGGGACTTCAGTTATACCCCAAGTTGTCCCATAGCTCACTGCTGCTTTGCTCATTTCTCTCTTTTTTCTCTCAGTTTCATTTTGGACAGTTTCTATTGCTATGTCTTCAAGTTCACTAACGTTTCCTTCTGCAGCATCTTACACATGAATAATGTCACCCAGTGTATTCTTTGTCTCTAGAAGTAAGATTTGAGTCTGTTTTCTCTCTTCTGTGTCTCTCCTTAACATGTCTATGCTCTCCTCTACCTTCTTGAACATATGAAATATATTTTTTAATCATTTTAATGTCTTTGTCTACCAATCCTATGTTCTGTGTCTGTTTCTATTTAAGAGGTTTTCTTCTCATTAGGGGTCATATTTTCCTGTTTCACGTACCTCATAATGTTTTATTGGATTTTAGACTTTGCAAATATCTTATTGGGTGTTAGATAATTTTTGTACTCCTTTAAATATTTTTGGACCTTGCTCTGTTGTTACAGATAGTTGGGAAGTGTTCAATCCTCTCAAAGCTTGGTTTTAAGCTTTGCTGTGTGGATCAGAACCAACTTTGGACTAAGGTTAATTTGGCTGCACCACTAAGGCAATCTTCTGAGTACTCAGTCTGATGCCTTGTATGTTATGAAGTGTCCTCTCTTTTGGGAAACTGGACTATTCCCAACCATGTGTGAGCTCTAGAAATCACTCTACTTATTCCTTTTGAGTCATTCATTCCCCAGCCACAGGTAGTTTTCTCACAACATGTGCTGATCTGTATTTGGTCAAAAATGAGAGAGGTGCCTTTTATAGATCCCTGGAGTACATGCTCACTCACTCCCTCTCTCTCTCTCTCTCATTCTCTCTCTCTCTTTCTTAGAAGGTCCTCTCTAGTATATCACCTGGTAAAATCTAGCCACCCTCACTTCCCTGAATTCTAAACTATAGGCAGATTTTCAGGTTCAGCCTGGGTTCCCCATCTGGAAACCCCTTCTATGTAGCGAACTGGGCTTACCTCATTCATTTCTCTTTTCCTGAGGATTACCGTCTGTACCTTTTGTTTCCCGGTGTGTGACAATCATTATTTCATAGATTTTGTCCACTTTTTCAGTTGTTTGAGTTGGAAGGGTAAATCTAAGCCTTGTTATTCCTTCATGGCCAGAAGCAGAAGTCCAGATTTCAGTTTTTAAATATTTAAGTTGGACTGGTTGGAGGGATTTTTTAATAGCACCCTGATAGAAAGTAGCTGGAATCAAAAGTCAGAAACTGACAAGATGGTTAGAGATTATCTAACACTCCCCTCCCTTCATTGGGTGGATTAACAAAACTGAGAACAGAGAGGGGAGGGATCTTCTCATAGTCACACAGCAAGTTAGCCACAGAACTAGGACTAGAAATCAGGTCTCCTGCTCTTCATTTCTAACCCATCCAATTATTTTCTGCCAATATTCTCTTTCAAACCATTTGATTTGGATAGACATAGCTTTGAAATCCAGACCTTCTGTCCCGCCCAAGCCCGCAGAGTGGATAATATTAGCTCACACCCAGATGGTACTTAATTTCCTTTGAATTTTGCAAACACAACCCTTAGGGTTGGCCTCAAGTGAATCCCAGAGTAGCTGCTAATACGGAAAAACTTAAAACACCCCCATGGGTAGGCACTCCAGAACAAAACCACTCTCTTGTTATATTACTCTCCACTGACTTGTTATAAACTCGCAAAGCAAGAAGGAGTGTGTCTCAGAATTTAGATTAACTAGTTTAGTCATTTCACCACCTATGGGAGCCATGTATCCCACTAAGAGAAGCCATTATCACCGCACGTGCATTTGTCTTCCCACAATTCTGGCAATTCACCTGGATTCCAAATGTTTTTCTAAGCTGGATCCCTGGGAGTCATTCTGTCTTGCCTCTTGAGCCTTCCAAGAAGCAATCTAGGAAATGTCCCTATGTGGGAGTCAGGTAGAAGAGGTTGTTACCTCCAGCACCAACACGTACTTGCTGTGTGGCCTTGGGTAAGTTATTTAACCTCTCTGTAAGGATGGGGATGGTACTATCATACATTGATTCTAAAGTACTTTTTTTTTTTTTTTTACATTTTAGCATCTTCGAAATCAAGAGGTATATTGCTACAAGGGACGTGACAATTACATTTGCAGCTTTTCTCCCCCCTAATGATATATGATACCTTGGATTCTAAAAATACTGTATTAACCTCTAACTTGCAGAGTTTCCTCAAGGATTAAAGAGGATGAAGCAAACATGGGCTTGGTGCATGATAGGCCCTCAAGGACTCTTGCACCTCCCTGGTTAGCAGAACCAATACCTGGGTTGGGTCGTGGGCCTGTGATTTCCCTCACGCAGCAGCTGGTACATCCATCAGGGAAGTCCAATGAGGTGACCAGGTCTGGGAAGACCAGGCTGGCATGCTGCTGGCTGTTGCTGTGCGTCACTGTCACCAGGCCCTAGAGCCCTCTCTTCTAGTAGCTTCTTGCTCCCTAGCCCTGCCTCATTAATAGCATTATCCCAAGCTTACCTCTGCTGCCACAGAAACGTGAAGGTAGGGAAAAGGACTAGGTGACTTCTTGCGCCATCACCCCCAAACTCTCCCTGTCTCATCCCAAAGAACCTCTCCAGAATCTAGGAAGCTTGTTAGTTGAAGGGCTCTTCCAAGGCCATCAGAATCAGAGCCTGCAGGGCCTGAAGCCAAATCCACATTCTCCAAGGCCCCCCACATACCTCCAGTTGGGATGCTGATACTCGAATGCCTTTGAAATTCAAGGACACCAACTCTGTTCATGCCTGGAAGAAATAAGAGGAAACAGGCACCTGAGGATTTATAACCCTTCAATATCTCCCTGCACACACACACACAAAAGTGACTTTCATTTCTTTCCCAGAGCTTCCTTGGCTTTCTTGCTGTCCCCTACAGGCAGACTGGCCTCCACCAGGGCTCCTCCTCGCCCCTCATCCTGCTTATCACCCAGGGTGCAGCTCCAGGCCCCACGTCCCTGCCATTCCGAGGCACCCACCTTTAATATGTACCTTGAGGTCGGTACCCTGTCCCTGATGAGTCCTGACAGTCCAGGGAACTCTTGGGACCACACTGGAAAGGAGGAAAGGGCATGATGAAATGAACTGGCCTTGGTCTCCAGCCACTTGTCACAGCCTGACTGCCTCCCAAGTAATTCTAAAAGACCAGAGTCTGGGAGAACTGTCACTTGACAGTGTGTTCCACCCCGGATTCTGCACCATGGCCAGCATGAAGCTAGAAATTAATAACTGTGAGCGATTATCATGGAAACTGTCTCCAGGAAAAACGACCAGGTTTACACCATCCAACCTTGGGAAGATAAAATCAGGCCTAGCAGGGGAAAAAAAAAAAAAAAAGACAAATGATCTACAGCAAATGTAGGACTTAAAATCCAAAGAGCGTCCTGGAGACTGATCAGACACCTGCCTCATCTCCTTGTCCGAGAGGCATGGGATGCAAGAGTAGGGGGCATCTCTCTCTAGCCCATCAACGGACTCAGAATCTTGTGCTCATTCTAGACCCTCTCCAACAACTCCTGCCCTTATTTCTCAGCTCTGCCACTTTTGCCTTTCTATGGGTTTCTCTGTTCAGCCGCCTCTGTGTGACCTGTCAAGACCCAACTTGTCCCCTGCCACAGCCTCCTTTCTGCTCTTTGTCCATTCAATGCCTCATTCTCCCCCACCTCTGCCCTGTTTCTTAGAAGACCCTGGAAAAACAGAAATCTCATCACATCGCCCTGCACAGAAACCATCAATGAACCATAATGGCAAAATATTTATCATTGCTAAGGCTGAATGGTGGGAACATGGGGTTAATCTTATGACTCTTATGACACTTGTGTAAGTTTGAAGTTGTTCATAATAAAACAAATCCTCACCAGCCCTCCAGGGATCTCAGGGTACATTCCAAAGTCCCCAGGCTGGCATTCAAGGCCCCTCAGGACCTGCCCCTGCCCCTGCCCCATTTGTCTTGGCACCCGGCTCTCTCCCGCCGTCAGATCTCTGCCCGTGCCTCCTTCTTGCAGAACACGTTTTCCCTCCGTTCCTACCTAAAAACATTCCCTCAGCCCTTGGAAACCAGATGCAAATGACTCCTGAACTGGGATATGGGATACCTTCCCAAGCCTGGCCCTCCTTTTTTATTTGGGGGAAGGAGGGGACAGCCTGTGTCCTGGTGTCTGCCCAGGCAAGGATACAGAGCAAACACTCTGTATGTTTGGGATACACCAGAAGTCTTGGTTAATAAAACTAATGCAGCATTTACTTGAACTTGGGCAAGTTGGGTACTCTCTTAGCTTTGGCTTCTGTCTCTATAAAATGAGACTTAACAGCTTAACCCAGTACCACAGTACCTGGTGGGGTGGGGTGGGGTGGGGTGGGGGACGGACTTATAGACAGACTTCCGTCAAATAATATAGTGGACGATTAAGCAGTTTCTCTTTGACCAAATGCTCCCAAAACCCACAGGAAAGGAACTACTGTTTAGTCCTTGCTGGGAGCTAGAGAAAACTGCAAAATTGGGGACCTCAAAGTCACGATTCCTCTCTGGGGCCCGGGGTGGTTCTTACTTTAGGGGAGTGGACGTGAGGGGGCGGGGGGTCTTCAAACGTCGTGGCCCAACGCTCGGACCCAGGTTTCTGCTCCTCTTTGGAAGAACTGTGCAGGTCTGTGGCTGGGGCCTGGCCGAAATCCGGGGGCCAGGAAGGCACAGGTTTGCAGGAAAATCCGTCCTGGTGACAATCCCCCATTCTGTGAGGTGCCGGCGAGTTCAGGCCGCCCCGGTCGGGGCCGCGGGCTGAGAAGACCGGAACGGGGTCCGCGGCAGCGCCCCCCCTGCCCCGCACCCCGCACCCCGCACCCCGCACCCGCGGGCCCCGCTCCTCCCGGCGCCCGCGGCCTCGTGCGTCACCGGCGCGGGCGGGGGCCGAGGGGAGGGGGACGCCGCAAGGTGAGGGCCCCGCGCCGCCTTAAGACGCCGCGCGCCCCCGCCGCCGCTCAGAGCTCGCAGCGCTGCGCGCGGGCCGGACGTGCGGGCTCAGGCGCCCCGCTCCCACCGCGCCCCGCGCCCCGCGCCCCGCGAGCTCCCCGCCGCCGGCGCCTCGGGAGGCAGCCCGGACGAGCGCGGCGAGTCCCCGAAAGAGCGGCACGCAGCTCCCGCGACGCCTCCGCCAGCAACAGGTAAGCGGCCCGGCTCGGCTCCCGGCGCCGCGGCCCCGGCGCCCACCTGGCCCCGCGCTCGAGCGCCGCGGACGCCCGGTCCGCCGCGGCCCGACGGCAGCCGCTCCGGCCGGCGCCGAGCCCCCCGTGCGCCCCGCTCGCCTGGCTGCAGCCCTCGCCGGTGGCCTCGCGCTTCTCCCGCGCGGTCCCCCGCTCTCCCCTCTGCTCCCCACCCTCTCTGTCTTAGTCTCTCTTCGACTCTCCTGTCTCCGTCTCTCCCTGCCTCTCGTTCCCTTGCTGTCTCTCATTCGTGGTCTCCACTCGTCTCCCTATCATTTTCTCTGCCCCTCCGGGCGGCTCTCATCCTGTCTCTGTCTCTCCTTCTCTTTCGGTCTCTCCGGGACTCTTTTCTTCCTCTCTCTGTCCCTCTCATTCTCTCTCTCTGTCTGCCTCCCGGTGTCTCCCGCTCTGCCTCTCTCAGACTCTCCCACCAGCCCGGCACCCCTGCCTCGAGTCCTGCTCGCCCCGAGCTCTCCCTCCCCAGCCGCGCCGCTGAGAGAGATAGAGAGATAGCGGGCGGGCTGGAGGCTACGGGTAAGGGTCGCAGGAGGCATCCTCCCTGCACCCAGCGGCGGCCGCGCCGCTGAGAAACTAGGGGACTGATCCGCCGGAGCCCGAGGGAGCCGGGGCGGCAGCCGGTTTGCCTGGCCAAACAGCCAGCCCAGAGACAGAGATCGGAGATCGAGATCCGGGCAGAGAAAAACCGAGGTGAGGGCTCGTCGGGGACAAACGGGGGGGACACTGAGATGCACACGCACTAAAAACAGACGAAGGAAGTGTTCCGCGAGAGTCCCAGGGACAGAGGAAGAGACAGAGAACCCAGCTGTCAAAGTGCACGCGCCGGCGAGATAGCCTGAGCCACGAGAGACAGGGACAACCAGGAGAGACAGCCGTAGACCTTCCGAGGCAACGCCGAGAGACAGGCAGACCGCGGTCAAGAGGAAACTTAGCGCGCGGAGAGACAGAACCCGCGGGGAGACGCGCGGGGGACACGGGGAGACGCGGCAGCGACAGCCTCGGGGAGACACGGGGAACCGACAGGGACACGCAGGCGGCGTGGGATACTGGGGACCCCAGAGATTGTCAGGGAGCTAAGCTGAGAGAGGCCGGGAGAGACGACGCCGCGTGGGGAGAAGACGGGGGAGCGCACGCACTAGCGAGCGACACAGACCGTGACAGGCAGAGACACGGAGAGAGACGCGAGCGCATCAGCAAGAGACGGAGGGAGAGACGGGGAGACGGGCGGAGAGAGACGCGCGCACACAGCTGCCGAGAAAGTGCGCAGGCGAAGAGTAACGGGGCGGGGGTCGTGCGAGGGGGTCCTGAGTCCGAGAAATTGGCTGAGACCTGGAGGGACAGACGGGAGTGACACAGAGACAGGCTGGAGAGAGAACGACAGAGTGACGGAGAACGACTGCGCGCACGTGCTAGCGAGACGCTGGGAAGGAGAGACAGAAGCCAGAGTGAGAGACGCGGAGAGTCGGAGCAAACCGGTGAGACACCGCCACAGACCCCCAACAGACACAGGACAAGTGCGTTAGTGCGGGACACTGAGGAGAGCGCGCGCGACACGTAAACAGGTAGAGACCGCGCGCGCGCATGCGCCGGCGCCAGAGATCGCTGGAGAGACGCAGAGACCCTGTGGGAGAGACGCGGCGCGCGCAAGCCCGCGGGAGCGGCGGGTGGGGGGACCCGGAGACCCTGAAAGAGCGGGGCGGAGGGACCGGGAAAGGAAGAGGAGGTGCAGAGAAACTGCCCTTCCCGTGGCCAGAAGTGGCTGTGGAAGGCGCAGTGGGGGCCGGTGCCCCGGGGAGGAGGTCCCCGCCCCCCCCCCCCCGAAGCGGCCCCTTCCCCCGCCACGGCGGGGGTGACTGACCCGGCCCGGGTGTTTCTTTCGTCCCCAGCACAGGCACTGACTGCGGTGCGGTGCGTGGTCCGAGGAGCGCCCCTGCGGCCGCCCGCCCTCCGTCACCATGACGTCCACCTGCCCCAACAGCACACGCGAGAGCAACAGCAGCCACACGTGCGTGCCCCTTTCCAAAATGCCCATCAGCCTGGCTCACGGCATCATCCGCTCGAGCGTGCTGCTCATCTTCCTCACCGCCTCCTTCGTGGGCAACATCGTCCTGGCGCTGGTGCTGCAGCGCAAGCCGCAGCTGCTGCAGGTCACCAACCGCTTCATCTTTAACCTCCTCGTCACTGACCTGCTGCAGATTTCGCTCGTGGCCCCCTGGGTGGTGGCCACCTCTATGCCCCTCTTCTGGCCCCTCAACAGCCACTTCTGCACCGCCCTCGTGAGCCTCACTCACCTGTTCGCCTTTGCCAGTGTCAACACCATCGTGGTGGTGTCAGTGGATCGCTACCTGTCCATCATCCACCCTCTCTCCTACCCCTCCAAGATGACCCCGCGCCGGGGGTACATGCTCCTCTACGGCACCTGGATCGTGGCCATCCTGCAGAGCACACCCCCTCTCTACGGTTGGGGCCAGGCTGCCTTTGACCAGCGCAACGCTCTCTGCTCCATGATCTGGGGGGCCAGCCCCAGCTACACCGCTCTCAGCGTGGTGTCCTTCATCGTCATCCCACTGGCTGTCATGATCGCCTGCTACTCCGTGGTGTTCGGCGTGGCCCGGCGGCAGCACGCTCTGCTGTACAACGCCAAGAGCCGCAGCCTGGAGGTGCGAGCCAAGGACCGTGTGGAGAAGGAGGATGAGGAGGGAGAGAGGAAGGATGCATCCTCGGGCCAGCACGGAGGTGAGGTCAGTGTCCAGGAGGGCGGCGCGGAGGCGGAGGACGGGAGCGTGGAGAGCGGCGCAGGTGATGCGGAGGCCAAGGACAGCAAAGAGGTGGGAGAAAGCAGCTGGGGGGCCGGGGAAGGCAGCGTGGAGGGCGAGGAAGATGGCTCACTGGCCGGCGGCGTGACGGCAGACAAGGGCCACAGGGAAGAAGGCCAGTGCAACATTGACCTGGGTGAAGATGACATGGAGTTTGGTGAGGAAGACATCAATTTCAGCGAGGATGACATCGAGGCTGTGAACATCCCAGAAAGTCTCCCACCCAGTCGTCGAAACAGCGCCAGCGACCCCCCTCTGCCCAGGTGCTACCAGTGCAAAGCAGCGAAAGTGATCTTCCTCATCATTTTCTCCTACGTGCTGTCTCTGGGGCCCTACTGCTTCCTAGCGGTCCTGGCCGTGTGGGTGGATGTCGAAACCAAGGTGCCCCAGTGGGTGATCACCATAATAATCTGGCTTTTCTTCCTGCAGTGCTGCATCCACCCCTACATCTATGGCTACATGCACAAGACCATCAAGAAGGAGATCCAGGATATGCTGAAGAAGGTCTTCCGCAAGGAAAAGCCCCCAAAGGAAGACAGCCACCCAGACCTGCCGGGAACAGAAGCCGGCACAGAGGGTGGGACCAAAGGCAAGACTGTCCCTTCTCATGATTCTGCCATTTTGCCTTGAAGCTAGCTCAAAGGTAAAGCCTGAACCCTGCGCCGTGCAGAAACAGGAGCAGCTTTGTTTTTCGTGGACTGCCCCCCCATCCCAGTAATGCCAACCCACGCCATTTCAGGCAAAGGCCTTGCACACCTCCTTCTCACCGCAAGATAGATAAACAGATGGAAGAGGTAGGAACTGGAGTTTTCCCTTAAAAATGTGCCCGCAACGCATGGACTTGAGGATTCTGACTGAAATTACACCCCCCCCCAAATTATTAGGCTCGAAATTTCTTAAAGCAAAAAGGGCTATCCACTTTGGACCTGTGTCTGTCTCCCCAGAGCTACAGCGTTGTTGGCTTCTGCTCTGAAGAAAGAGGAAGATGATGCCTGTGAACTTAAGGACTTTTAGGCCCTCAGGTCAAGAGATTATGGGTAAGGGCTACAGCCCGTGTTCAACCGAAAGAAAAGCAGCGGACCAAATCATTCACGGAGCCCAAGAAGCAGAACCCGACTGACTGACCAATGAGTCAAGTTCTAAACTGAAGAGACCACAGTCTGGTGTAAAGACTATTATGGGAAAAAAGAGACTGTTATGGAAACTAAGGCAAAAGGCATCATGTAGTTAAAATACCAAGAGGGTTTCTAGATCCTCAAAAGGGATCCAGAAAAGCAGAAGAGGATATTAGGGCATGTTTGGAATGGGAAGGTAGTCCAAGGGAAAAGTTCGAGAAAAAACACACATCCATGAGGCTGGGGCTGGGACCAGGTCATTCCATGCAAATGGAAAATTGTCAGTTGACACTGAAACTATTTTCTGTCTCCTATTCGAGTAATAGTGAGACAGAAAGCATGCCACCATTTTACAATTTTCCCTTTGTGATTGAATTGGGATGCTCATAAGAATCCTCCAAATAGGCCTTTTTGGTCAAATAGTATTTCCAGAAAAAAAAGAAAGGTGAGCAGGAGTGGCCAAGTTTACGAAACTCACACTGCCAATCGAGAGTGATGTGCCCATTAGAAATCTCTTTTGTGTCCACAGGATCATAGATGAGACACATGACCTCCACGTGGGGAGAGAGTAAGGCAGGCTAAACATTTTCCTTCCTGTGGCTCTCCCTAAAGCCTTTAAGCTCCCTGCAGATGTGGAAGAGAAATACAGGAGAGTCAGAAATAGAGACGGTGGTTTCACAATGCCGGGCAAGCATCTGACCTATTTCAAACAATCCTAAACGAAAGCGTTCAGGTCACACATATCCTAAGTATCGCTACCCAAATACGTTGCTTTGGGAAAGACTTTACAAAGCCTAAATTATCCCCAGGGTTAACACAGAGGAAGGTTCTTGCACATCTCAAACCCTGAAATCATTTTGGGTGATGAGCTTCTCAAGTGGGAGAGGTAAACAGCAGTGTGTGCGGGCTATGAATAAGTCTGCGTGGAAACTTGGGATCGCCACGTTCAGGATTTAGGGAAGGAGATGGGTATAGATGCAGACAGTCCTGAGCTGGCCTGTTGACTCAGTGTGTCCGTGAAAATCGTGTCAATTCCACCCTCCCTACACTGTGTGGTAACTCAGACAAGACATGTGGGCTGCAGTTTCTCCTTGCACTGTCATTTATTTTTCTACTAAAGTGTATAAAGCGAATTAATAGTCATAAATTTATTATACCAATTTATTGCCAAACTCTTGTAGTGACCTGTCCTCAAAGGATACCTGGGTGGAGAAATGGCCCGTGTGTCCAGGCCTCTTATGGAGGGAGGGGTATCACCTTGAAGGTCTGTCGTGGTCATAACAGTTCCAAGTGGCAAGATCCTGTCCTTTGAGTAGAAATGCTTACCTGGGTAGGAATCAGGATTTCAAACACATGTGTCTCCAAATATTTTGTTGAAACTGAACTTCTTGTTTTATTTTTTAAAGCTCAACCCCTTCAGAGTGTATCAGAGAAAATTGTTTGCCAAAATCCCAAATCAAAATGGAACCAGAACCTGTCTGAGTGTGGTAAGTTCACCTAACAGCACACACAACATTCTCCGGGGTACCACGACTCACCAATTTCCTTTATAAAAATTTCCTCTTTTCCCCGTTTTAGTCATTGTCTGTTCTTACAGCAAATTGGATTTTTCAAAGGTGAAAACCTTTTGAAAATAGGAGACTGGGAAAGAGGACCTTTGAATTAAGAGCAGTCTGCTTTGCTGACATTTTCTGCTTAATGAACAATAGGGCCTCTAGTTAGCTCAAGATAGCAAGTGCTTCAAATTTTGTGCTATTTTGAATAAAACACTATCAACTTAATGAGGTTTTACTGCACATACTGTTTTGTCATTTAAAAATCTGAAAGCACACAAAAAAGTCATCATTAGCCTCACAGAGCCTCATGCGCAATAGATTTCCCTAAATGTTTTTAAAGGATGTGTTCTTTTGCCAAGGCCACTTCATATGTGCAGTAAAAATCCCATTAAAATCCAGGGGCCAGACAAACCAGACTTTGAAATGATGTGATTTCCAATTTAATGATTTCCTTATTTAAAAATAATAAAGCATCTAGTTTGCCAAGGAGTCGCAGGTGCTTTCACTGACACACAATTTCAAAAAGCTTGGAAGTCAGTAATAAGGAGAGAGCCTTGGGCTTCTATGGCTTCTGTGATTCGAGGGTCCATCTTCTCGAAGACACCACAAACAGCAGCTCCCTGCCTACCTCTTGCCATCAGGCCCCTGACCCACCTGTCTCACAACCCCTCCCCTTGTCCCACTGGTCTGTCCCCTGTCCCCTCCCCACCCCCTCCCACACCCAGAGCTGACAGATCCAAAGGAGCCTGGGGGCCCATGGAAGCAGGGAAGGAGAGACGTGAAAGGTAGGAGTGACAGAAGGGTATTTTTCTGTCTCCTCCCCAATTCCAATCCAATTTAGAGATGACGGGATATCAACCTCAAATTTCTTATCCAAATAGCACCCAATACAACCCATCTTTGGGGACATATTCAATCCTATAGATACTGTCCACCAATTGCAGCAGAAAAAAAAAAAACACTAAAAAAACTTTTACCTATAAAATTATAAGGTGCCTAACATTGCCTTATTTTATACATAATTAGCCAATTAAGCTAAATAGTTACTTCACAAGATTTTTTTCCTACTACCTTGAAGAATAATTTACAAAATTAAATTAGGCGTTCTTTTTCAGACTTTGCCAAAATGCTCTTAAAAATGTCTGAAATACACCATTTGGAAGGGAAGAATTATGCATCATCTGGTAATTGGAACTTTCCAAAATAAAAACCTCAGAGGTTGTTGGGATGAAACACAGAGAATAACAATTTAAACTACTGGACTGCTTCTTTCTCCCACAACTGCCCTCCCCCATGTTCTGAGGAAAAGAAAAAAAAAAAGTGTTTGCCCCTGATAATGTTTTTTTTTTGCTGTGTTTCTCTTTAAGACAAACCCCATGCTGTCAGGAGAGGCTTCTCTAAGCAAAATGTCTTTTCCTTCTAGAGCAGACAAAAGATTAAACGAACAGTTGGCTGCCAGCCAGTTACCAAGATAAGGAGAGAAAATCTGGTCAGTCATGGCTTTTAACCCTCTAGCTCTTTAGTTCTGTCCTTCTTGTCTTCTGTGGGCTGGACAGGTGCTCTTGACCCCCCTCGGAGCCCCTCCCACCTCAGGCAGGAGGAGACGGAAGCAGCGAGCTGCAGACCACAGACCATAGCCTAAAACTCAAAAAGAAAAGTAGCCCTGGTCGTAAATTCTTTCCAGTTACTTACAAATGGTCTCTTCCTCTATGGCAAATGCCCAGCTTGCTCTCAGCAGTCTTCTGCTAAAAGCAACAAGATAGGCTGGAGGGAGAAGCAGGAAAGCTACAATCCACAGAACTTGACCACTGATTGCCACTTCACTGGCAAGTTCACTGCTCTTTGGTAAGTAGAATGAGAATCCTCAAGGTAAATGAAGGTTGCCAGTAGGAGTCGAATTTTCCCATCATTGTTCTTAGATCTCAAAGTACACATAACAAGAGGAAACCATGTAATTTCTACACTCATTTGAGGACTCATTACCGGATCTCCCTTGTTCCAACCGGCAGACAAAAACAAGATTGGTTTTAGTTTGGTGCTTTAAGGTTGAGTGGATCCCCCCCCACCCCCGCTTCATCTGTTCCAACTTTAATGTTAAAAAAAAATTGATATTTTGGTCTATTTCAGTGGTGTATTCCTTTCTGTGGTAGTTCTAAATGTAAGCTGTACCTGTATATAAAACACCAGTGTTCTTGGAGATACGGTGCTAGATATTAGAGTGTATGTGTTTGTAGATAGGGTCATCCTCAACAATGGGTAATTCGTACATGTAAAGTTAATACAATGCATGCCGAATTTTACGTGTGACCCACACCTTGGTCAGCTTCTGAAGTAGAACATAGTACATTCGTTTTTTCAAATTTCATTTTTAAAGTGTATACTACAGGCTGTAAAAGATGGCTCCAAGGTGGGGGCGGCAGGTACAGGTGCCTTTCATTCCGTAAATCCCTGGTGATCTCTGACAGGGAAGAACTTATTCTGGGACAACTGATCATTAGTGTGAATTAATCATCTTGGCTGAAGCCCTCGCTGGCAGTTCTCCACCACATGCTTGGCACTGGTTTACCTGTTGTCCATTAGGCGAATGTACAAAGAGCACAGACCCCAGGAGAGGCTATTGGAGTCCTGTTGGCAGGATTAAAAAAAAAAAAAAAAACACCATGCTCTCAAGACCCAACCAGTAGGTGACAGGACATGCATTTAGCAGATCTATATTGTGCCCATCCCTCCCCTCTTAGAACACCACCCAGACCCAGAAAAAGGCTGTTCTGGATTTTTCCTTTGATCAGCTGCCTGAGAGATGAGCTAGAACCAGATGGGTAAACAGAGGAGTGGGTGTTGAGAATATTACAATCGCGTATCAACGGCATTTGCATCAGACAAAAAAGAGAGAACTATGAGTTTATTATATTTTAAGAATAAAAATACGAAAACAAAAGACCATGTATATATGTATATCCTCATTGAGTAATTTCTAAACCTGCCTTTAAAACCAAATTTTATGTGCTGCTTGGAGACTGAAAACCACAGAAAGATGCATTCAGTCGAGAACAGTTCTATTCAATTGTGCACTTAAGATTTTCCTTTTCCTTTGAAAAAAAAAAAAAACATTTGTGATTTAAAAGTGCCTTTTCAAAGGACTGCCACATTACCATACTGAGGCCAAGTTCCCATTGGCATAACTTACCTTCCGGTGCACAGAGGGGTGGGTTTTATCCTCCTGCCCCAGCAAGAAGAAAAACCCCTTCACATCCCAATCAAATTCATAAACCAATACTGTTATAAGGGGCCAGTAGTCTCAGACATTCTGCCCAAGGACAAGGTTTCACATATTGGTTGGTTTTAATTGGATCCTTTCTAAAATGGTTACAACGCATTTTTTGCTGAAAAGGAATAATGGACTCCTGCTTGGGGAAGGCAGAGAGATTGATGTCTGTGGCTTAATTAAATATTATTAAGTAGTGTTTGTGTTTCTTAAATAGGTGCTGTTAATCTGTCCTTGGTATTCTTCTTAAATATGCTAAATAAAGTCCAATTTTAATGTGCGTATCTGGTTATTATGCTGAGATCGGTGGGAAAACAGCAAGAAGGACACACCACGCGGTCTCCATGCCTTCTCTCTTGCTGGAAGAGACGAGACGGGATAAGCTAGCTGTATTACATGGTAGGCTGGGACATATGGGCCCCAGATTTCACATTGTGCCGGCCCAATACAAGAAACACGCAACAGGTTGAGGGAGCCATCCTGATGGGCTTGCTGGAATAGGGGCTTGGGCCTCAGTCGTCTATGAATAAAAGGGATTTCCAAGCGACAGTAGGGTGGGCAGAGCAGAAAAAGGGCCAGGTGGTTTGTGGGGTTCCCAAATGCCAGCCTTCATTCCCAAGGCAGGGAGGTTTGACCAGAGGAGAGGGTAAGGAATAGCCTTCATTTTTAGGCAACAATACTGCCCAGCACCCAGGTCACCCCCCACTGGGCTCCTGCCCTTGCTGTCCCTCTACTGAGGACCAGGACACCTCCCTTGGCACAACCCCGTCTCAGCCACCTCACCTCAGCCCCAACTCACCAGGGTTTACAGAACAGTGGGGCGGATGCATGTTCGCTCGAGCCCCGGAGTGAGAAAGTTATACCTTGAACACCTACTGTGACATATGTACACACAGGACTCAGACAAGAAAGTCCAATATGTCTAAAAAGCCCACCAGTTCCTCTGCGGCTGACATGCTTGACCTAGTCATAGCTCTCCTGTCTTCTCATCACCAGCAGTTCAAGGAACTGCACACCTCGTGCTTCCCAAGTGGCATTCACAACCCACACTCAGAGGGTCGGGGAGCTGTTCATCTCCGTTTCAATCAAAGTCAAGGGCTCCTCCCCAGTTTTCACTCCAAAATCAAGCTAAATTCTGACTTACACATTGTATTTCAAGATGTTCAAAGATGGCTGCCATGAGATCTGTATGCAGCTAGAGAAATAAATTTGCCCTTCTATTTCTTTTTAATACTTACTATTGAAGTATAGATCACCTACAATGATATATGAGTTTCAGGTGGACGACACAGCGATTCAACAATTCTGTAGGTTTACTCACTGCTCACCGCGACAGGTACGGTCACCATACAACATTATTACAATACGACCGCATTCTCTATGCTGCACTTTCCTCTCCATCACTTACTTATCACTGGCACTTTGTACTTCTTAATCCCCTTCACCTATTTCACCCATCCCCCCACCCCTCTCCCAACTGGCCACCACCCATCTGTCTTCCGTACCTATGAATCCATTTGTTCCTTTTGTTTTTTTAAATTCTACATGAGTGAAATCACATGATACATGTCTTTCTCTGTCTAGTTCACTTAGCATAAAACCCTCAAGGTCCAGTCATGTGTCACAAATGGCAAGAGTTCATTCTTTTTTTTTTAAGATTTTATTTATCTGACAGAGAGCACAAGGAGGCAGAGAGGGAGGTGGGGGGGGGATGCAGACTCCCCACTGAGCAGAGAGCCCGATGCGGGGCTCGATCCCAGGACCCTGAGATCATGACCTGAGCCCAAGGCAGAGGCTTAACCCACTGAGCCACCCAGGTGCTCCAAGAGTTCATTCTTTTAACAAATTTGCCTTTCAAGAAATCTACTACCATCAATGCTAGTAGGAGGGCTTGTGAGCTTGGATAAAACTCCCCAGCAGCCAAACCGATGGGAAGAGTCCTGGAAGCTCACTATAACACTGCTTAGTTCAAAGCATTCAGGGGAGAATGGAACTGGTCCCAACGAATCTCAGAACTGCGGTTACTCCCCTCAGGCAGGGCCTAGGGGTCGGCCTAATTCTGACACTGAGTGGGAAAAGGTGGAGAGGATCTGAAAATTCTAGTCTAGAGACACCTTTGACCTTCTATAGCCACTCCCTCTCTCACCAATCAGCTCCAGGCCCCGCAGGCCTGTTTGCCTGGGGTCTGAGCCTTCAACGTTCAATACAGACAAAGGCATCCTACTGGCTGGGGAATTACCTTCCTCCTTGAGGCAACTAGTCAACTTCCATCACCTCTCCCCTCCTTCAAAATGCTACACTCTACACCCCATCCCTCCCCCTCCCAATCTCCCCTTCATTAACAACATGGCTTCTTTGATCCACACACTGACAAGTGTTCCTCAGCTTAAGGAAGACTTTAAGCATGTTCATGAATTGAAGCTTGTGCATATCTAATTTTCAAACATTTTCCTCCACAAGGCCAATATTTATCAACACAACATATTGCAGAAAATACACGATTTTCATGATTGCTTTCCCAAAATTGAGAACTCGGAGAATATTTTGTCATATGAATTCCTGGCATTTGGGGAGTTAAGATACCTGACTATTGCCTAGTGAAAGCAAATAAATCCCAGAAAATTGGCTCCAAATATTTTTTATCTACACACAGTTAAGTCAAACTTGAACATTGTCAACCTCCAAATGACAGCAAACAGAAAAAGACAACCAATAACCAGCAATGTGCAGATTTAATTTACGAATAAGAGAGCAGTACCTGATATTTCATAAACTCGATATACTAAACCAACGTTCAGGGAGCACCTGCGTGGCTCAGCTGGTTCAGCATCTGCTTTCAGCTCAGGTCATGATCCCAGGGTCCTGGGATGGAGCACAGCCTCAGGCTCCCTGCTCAGCGGGGAGTCTGCTTCTCCCTCTTCCTCCCACCCCCATTCATGCTCTCTTGCTTTCTCAAATAAATAAAAGCTTAAAAAATAAAAAACAAAACAAAAAACAGGTGTGCTTTGTTAAAATGGTCATCCAGGGGCACCTGACTGGCTCAGTCAGGAAAGCAAGTGACTCTTGATCTCAGAGTTGTGAGTTCAAACCCCATGGTGGACCTAGAGCTTCCTCTAAAAAGTAAACAAAATAGGGGCATGGAATCTTGGTTTCAGTTAAGCATGGACTCTTGGTTTCAGCTCAGGGTCCTGGGATCAAGCCCCACATCAGGCTCCATGCCCCGTGGGGAGTCTGCTTAAGATTCCCTCTCCCTTTCCCTCTTCCCTGCTCTCTCTCTCTCTCTCTCTCTCTCTAAAATAAATAAATAGGGGCGCCTGGGTGGCTCAATGGGTTAAGCCTCTGCCTTTGGCTCAGGTCATGATCTCGGGATCCTGGGATCGAGTCCCACGTCAGGCTCTCTGCTTGGTGGGGAGCCTGCTTCCTCCTCTCTCTCTCTCTGCCTGCCTCTCTGCCTGCTTGGTCTCTCTCTGTCAAATAAATAAATAAAATCTTAAAAAAATAAAATAAATAAGCCTCGCAAAAATAAATAAATACATAAATAAAATAAAACTGTTATCCAAATACAAGGGTTGAATAGTCTGTACAATCCACTTAAGTTAGAAAAATTCACATTTTACCTAAGATTTATTTGACAAAAGTTCTGATCTATAAACGAAATGAAGAAGAAAAGGGAAAAAAATTCATCTGAAAAGCCTGTGTGCTCAGCTTTCATTTTGTAAAGAAATGTGCCTCCCTTTGCTCTGATTGCTTTCAATTAAACCTTTTTATGGTATCTTTTCAGGACAATCTGACTTAGAATAAACCTATTTCCAAACCAACCTGTTTTTTCCACATAATCAGTATTTTGTGTCATATAAAATGAGGCCAGACAATGAGATTTTTAAGTGATATATATTTAAAATGTGTAGTAGGAAGCATAGATGTACATCTCTATAGATGTTCATACTGGTACAGATGGATATATTCAAAAGCGACACTGATGAACCTGAAGGACGTTGAGGGACATTCTTTAATCCACTTTCACCACACTGTAGATTTTAGTAATAAACCAGAAACAAGAGAAAAATCCAATTGTCCCTGAAACAAAATGAAAAAGATCCTTGTTTACCAGACACTCTAGCAAATCAAAGCAGTTTTCTCAAAAATGCAAAGCATGTCAGTTTGGAGGTGAACTACTGATTCTCTAAATCTCAAGACTCATACATTATCAAATAAAAAATCACCAGACTCTCTTGCTGAGCCAAAAGTATGAGCAGCAGGGCCGGAGGCAGCCACCTGCAACAGGGTGTGAGAATCCATCTGATTGAACGCTGCAGGTCTCGAGTCAAAGCAAAAAAAAAAGAGTAGCTTAAGTTCTCTATTTCAAAAAGGATACAAAGAGGTCCAAGGCTAGTTTCTAGTATAATAAGCTTTAACTTGCGTCAATTTATTAAATGTAAATAATGGTTATCACTTGATGTAACAAAAATGGCAATAATCTATTTACTTTCCTGCATACTCAGTACATAAATAAGTTTTATAAATCAAAGTTTTGTCTTATTATACTTGTGAAATATCCCACTTCTGGGGATTTATCTTAAAGAAATGACCCCATGGAGATGAAGAGGAGAAGGGAGTTGGGGGAAATCGGATGGGGAGACGGACCATGAGAGACTGTGGATGCTGAGAAACAATCTGAGGGTGGGAGGGTGGGGGCACCAGGTGGTGGGTATCAAGGAGGGCACGGATTGCATGGAGCACTGGGTGTGGTGCATAAACAATCAATTCTGGAACACTGAAAATAAATTTTAAAAAAAAAAATTTAAAATAAATAAATAAATAGAACCAATCTCAAAAACAGGAAGAAAGAAAAGAAATGACCCCATGGGGTGCATGGGTGGCTCAGTGGGTTAAGCATCTACCTTCGGCTCAGGTCATGGTCTCAAGTCCTGGGATCGAATCCTACATTGGGCTTCCTGCTCAGTGGGAAGCCTTCTCCTCCCTCTCCCGCTGTACCCTCTCCCCCAGCTTGTGCTCTCTCTTTCTCTCAAATAATAAATAAAATCTTAAAAAAAGAAATGACCCCATAGAAGAAAAAAATTACATGCAAAAATGATGTTCATAATACTCTGATTTATAATATTGAAAAATTACAAACAAACCAAATGCCCCCCGATAGGTGACTTAGCTAAATGATGGACTAAGTCCTCAATAAAACAAGATAGTCATCAAAAATGACAAATTTAAAGACTATACAGGAGCATGGAGCAGTCTTTATATAATACAGTGTTAGGTAAGTCAGACCATAACTCACCAGCGTGAACCCTGTGTACACTTAAACCCATGGACTAGACAGAGCAGTTCTGGGCAAATGTTTGTTTGACATAGGGTTTCATTGAGGTTCATGTTATAAAAACAATTCTCAGATGATATTAAGGTTCAATGACTCAAAGAAAACTCTAATAAAACTCTTTTCCAGATTCTACAATCTAATGGGGCCCCTGAAGACAATTCAATCATCTAGGAAAACATGTTAATCACAGAAAGCTGTAGGCAGGGTTTGCTTCCTTTTTCTTTGCCAGTTTCCAAGCTCAGAGTAACTTCCCATCCAATATACCATCATGCTCCCCCTACACACACCCTTCAAAGCTCCTTCTCGGAAGAGCGACATAAATCTACTCTGTTGGTAACTATCTGTTTAGAGGCCTTCCTTCTCCAGACTATAGCTGTGAGGTTTACTCGGAGCTGTACCCCCAGTGCTTAGCCCGGGGCTGGGCACACTGTAGGCACCTAACAGACATTATACAGAACTGTTTGGATGAACGGCGTAGCAACGTAAGCTCCCGAGGATGGAAATCTCTCTCCCTTTATATGAAGTTTTGTTCACTGCTAAAGCCCTGGCCTCCGGGGCTGGTGCCTGACACACAGTAGGTATTCGATACATGCTTGAATGAATGGTGAGAATTCAGAGAGGACAAGACAGAGAAAGTCCTCCAAGTTGGACTCAGAGGCATCTGAGGATGAGAGACAGGTATCGCAGACAGAGCGAGAAGTACCCATAAAGGCTTGGAACAATTAAACTTCAACAGTAGTAAGGAACAGTGAGAACCCCAGCAGAAAGACTGGGACGTTAAGGGTGTTTGATCAAAGACCGAAGGGAACACTGGGATGTGTCTGGTTGGCTCTGTCCAAAGAGCACATGACTCTTGATCTCAGGGTTATTGGTTCAAGGCCCACATTGGGTTTAGAGATGACTTAACAATAAATAAATAAACTAAGAATACTCTTGAAAATATTCAAAGGAGGGGCTCCTAGGGCTCAGTGGGTTAAAGCCTCTGCTTTTGGCTCAGGTTGTGGTCCCAGGATCCTGGGATGGAGCCCTGTATCAGGCTCCCTGCTGAGCTCCCCCCCTCTCTCTGCCTGCCTCTCCACCCACTTGTGATCTCTGTCAAATAAATAAATAAAATCTTTTAAAAAAAGTAAGATTGACAAAATTTAAATAGTCACAAAATACAGAAGTACAAAGCCTAAAAGGGAACAGATACATGATAAACATTGAGAAATCAAGGGGCACCTGGGTGGCTCAGTGGGTTAATCCTCTGCCTTCGGCTCAGGTCATGATCCCAGGGTCCTGGGATCGAGCCCCGAATCAGTCTCTCTGCTCAGCGGGGAGCCTGCTTCCCCCTCTCTCTGCCTGCATCTCTGCCTACTTGTGATCTCTGTCAAATAAATAAATAAAATCTTTAAAAAAATATATTCAAAGGAAAAAATAGAATTAAGGAAAGAGCAAAGAAAGCATATAGTAGAAAAGACCACAAAAGTAGGTAAGAGCCAGAGAGTAAATCCTAAGTTAAGAAGCTGGGATTTGATTAGGCAGGGAGCTGGGAGCCAGTGAAGATACATAAGCCAGAGAAGAAGATGACCAAATTTCTATTTCATGCCAATGACAACAATGATGGTAACAACGATGAGGTTGATACCCGTTGTTTACTAACTTCTTATATGCCTGGCTCTGGCTTAAGCGCTTACACATGGGATCAGATTGAGTCGAAGTCTCTGAGGTAAGTACTAGGATTTTCCCCCATTCTATAAGGAAACACAGGCTCAGAGAGTCTGTGGACTTGCCTTACAAAACGCAGCCAATGAGCAGTACAGCCGGGACTCAAAGCCAAGTCTGCCCGATTGCTCTAAGATAGGGAGATCAATACGGGCAGAGGTGAACACGAACTGCTTTGTGCAGAAAGACCTCAGAGAATGAGCATCCGTTGGACAGGAAAAGCTTGGGGTGTAGGCAGTAGAAATCAACTCAGGTATGAGACACCAGAGAATGTAAGCTACACCACACAAGAACGCCAGAGAACGCAGACTCTGCTTACCCCTGGGGAAAGGAACACTACCTTTCTCAATATTTCAGCACGGTACTTAGGACTAGCACGATACTCAGGACTAGCACGATACTCAGGACTAGCACGATACTCAGGGCTCCCAGAGGGCCCAGAGTTGGAGTAGGTGTGTAACTACCTCCACTGGGAAAAACAGCAGGAGCTCCAGGTTTTCCGTATCCTCAAAAACAGAGAGGACACAGTCCCGCTCATTCCAAAGCACCTGATGTGTGGCTCCATAAATGTAAATCAAGACCAAAATGAGCTGGGCTTGAAGTATGAAGTTATTCCCCAGGAAAAACTGGAAGACTGTGCCTCTATTTTTTGAAAGAAGGGTCAAAAGGGTATGAGAAAGACTTGAGCTAATTCTGTTTCCATCATCATATTCTCCAGGGCAATACTGTGTCATCTTAGATGCACCGATCTTAGCTCCCCCAATTAGAGAAGTCCCCCTGATCAAACAGAGGACCAGAGAGAAGATTCCACAGGCCTTCTCTGGCTGTTGGCTTGGCCTCAGCTCAAGGAAAGCGCCTCTCTGTTGAGGAGGACATGGAGAGTTGTAGTTAAGAGAATGAGCTTTGGAGTCAGACCAGCCTGGGTTGGACTGAGTCAGAGAGCCAACACTTAACTAACAGAGTGACTTCAAGCAAGTCACTTAATCTCTCTGGCCTCAGTTTCCTCATCCGTACAATGGGAGTAATATGACCTAACAGCTCATGATAGCTACACAATTAGGTGAAAATCAAGTGAGATAAATACATGCAAATAGTTGGCACATAGTCAACTCAACAGAAAACAAGTGGTATTAGATCTAGGATTCCGTATTCCCCATTAACACATTGCCAAGCCCATGGAAGCTGAATAACTATTTGTTGGTTGGTTAAGTTAGCATTAATACATTTTATCCCTTTTTGATCTTTTGGCCTTTAGAACTGAAATTTTTTTTAGATTTTTTAAAATTTATTTATTTGACAGAGAGAGCACATGCACAAGCAGGGGGAGCAGCGGGCAGAGGGGGAGAGAGAAGCAGGCTCCCCGCTGAGCAGGGAGCCCAAGGCGGGGCTTGATCCCAGCACCCTGGGATCATGACCTGAGCGGAGGCAGATGCTTAACTGATCGAGCCACCCAGGTGCCCCAGAACTGAAATTTTTAATAAGGCAGGGACAAGTCGGTATAGTAAAACACGAAAGGCCCACTATAGCTAGTAGCGTATCCCTACACTGTGTGAGAACATGGATTCTTCACTTTAATTTAGTGATAAAATATTCACTTCACTTTAATTTAGTGATAAAATATTACATAGTAGACATTCTCAAAACATAGTGAGCTTCATTTGGTTCTTTTAATGAATAAAAATATATTCAAAGCACAGACCCTGAGTGAGAGAGCCACCAGAAAAGCTCTCTGCCCTTGCCTAATACTTCTTCTGGGTCTTAAAAACTCCTGGGACTAAACTGGCTTCAGTCCTTGCACAGTGACTGGTGATTTAGAGTCTCCGATTCTAAAAAAATATCTTGATTCTTGAGACAATCAAAACTGTATTTTGAAAATAGCACTAACTCCGAAGTAAAAGTGAGGTTCGAAAATAGCTCAGTCTAGACCAGGGTTTCTTAACAGTGGCACCACTGACGTTTGGGGCCCGATAAATCTTTGTTGTAGAAGGCTGTCCTGCGTGTAGTAGGATGGTCAGCAGAACTCCTAGCCTCTACCCACTAGATGTCTCTAGCACTCTTCCAGTCATGACAATTAAGAATGGTTCCACGTACTGTTAAATGTTCCCTAGGGAGCAAATTCACCCCTGGGTTGAGAAACACTGCTCTAGAATAATAGATTGTGGCTGAATAATGGACCTTGGCTACATACAGACATTTTTCATGGCTTGCCTAAAATATACATCATCATGTAAAAGATGTCATTCATTACCCAACAGCAATGCCAAGGTTTATATTAGGTTAGAAATGTCAGTATTATAATAGAAGATAGTACTTTAGACTTTTAGAGAAGGAATCTTAAGTGTTAGATTTTTATTGGTTATTGTGAGTTTATGTCCTTCCTTTCAAAATAAAACTACACTATTTCTTTTTTTTTTAAACTACACTATTTCAATTCATTTTCTTTAAGATTTTTATTTATTTATTTGATAGACAGAGAGAGATCACAAGTAGGCAGAGAGGCAGGCAGAGAGAGAGGGGGAAGCAGGCTCCCTGCTGAGCAGAGAGCCCTATGTGGGGCTCGATCCCAGGACCCTGAGATCATGACCTGAGCTGAAGACAGAGGCTTAAACCACTGAGCCACCCAGGTGCCCCTTCAATTCATTTTCTTAAGACTTTAACTCACTTAGGGAACCCGGCTGCTTCAGTCAGCATGTGACTCTTGATCTTGGGGTTGTAAGTTCAAGTAGAGATTACTTAAAAATAAAAATTTTTTTAAAGGGGCGCCTGGGTGGCTCAGTGGGTTAAGCCGCTGCCTTCGGCTCAGGTCATGATCTCAGGGTCCTGGGATCGAGTCCCGCATCGGGCTCTCTGCTCAGCGGGGAGCCTGCTTCTCTCTCTCTCTCTGCCTGCCTCTCTATCTACTTGTGATTTCTCTCTGTAAAATAAATAAATAAAATCTTTAAAAAAATAAATAATAATAAAAAAAAGACTTTAACTCGGGCGCCTGGGTGGCTCAGCGGGTTAAGCCTCTGCCTTGGGCTCAGGTCATGATCTGGAGGTCCTGGATCGAGCCCTGCATCAGGCTTTCTGCTCAGCGGGGAGCCTGCTTCCCCCTCTCTCTCTGCCTGCCTCTATGCCTACCTGTGATTTCTCTCTGTGTGTGTCAAATAAATAAAAATATTTTTTAAAAAAAGACTTTAACCCATTTGATATCTAAAACAAAACTTGATGCAAATAAAAAATCACTAACTATCCTCCAATCAAAACTAAGTATCCGTAAGCATCCATTAGAAATCAGAGGCAAACAATCAAATTAGAAGAGAGCAAAGTCTACACATCTGTAAGCAAAGACTTAGCTTCCTTTTTAACTAGCTTAACCAGGTGATAAGCTAGTCTTTAAAAAGCAGTTAGGGGCGCCTGGGTGGCTCAGTGGGTTGAGCCGCTGCCTTCGGCTCAGGTCATGATCCCAGCGTCCTGGGATCGAGTCCCGCATCGGGCTCTCTGCTCAGCGGGGAGCCTGCTTCCTCCTCTCTCTCTGCCTGCCTCTCTGTCTACTTGTGATTTCTGTCTGTCAAATAAATAAAATCTATAAAAAAAAAAAAACCCCAGTATAATAATAAAATATAATAGCAGTTAGGCTGGGCCGCATGGGTGGCTCAGTGGGTCAAAGCCTCTGCCTTCGGCTCAGGTCATGATCCCAGCATCCTGGGATCGAGCCCCGCTTCCCCTTCTCTCTGCCTGCTCTCTGCCCACTTGTGATCTCTCTCTGTCAAATAAATAAAATCTTAAAAAAAAAAAACAAACAGGATTTGGGGCAAGTCACCGACACATAACTGAAATTTATTATCTTAGTCTACACAATACAAGGTTTCCATCCTGGTACCCTTGGATGATATTGTTGATATATTGTGGCTTATCTTCCCTCTCACTGTCACTTGAATCCTACTTCGACATGTTGTTTATACAACTGTAAGTGTGCCACCAACTGAAAACTGGGTAGAGGAACACCAGCCACAATGCACATCACTTCCTTTTCCTCAAAAAATGAGTGGAAGAGGGGCACCTGGGTGGCTCAGAGTGTTAAGCCTCTGCCTTCGGCTCAGGTCATGATCTCGGGGTCCTAGGATAGAGACCCACATTGGGCTCTCTGCTCAGCGGGGAGCCTGCTTCCCCCTCTCTCTGTCTGCCTCTCTGCCTACTTGTGATCTCTCTCTCTCTGTCAAATGAATAAATAAAATCTTAAAAAATAATGAGTGGAAGAAAAAAATGGGATGCCATTTTAGACATATCATGTTACCAAAAAGGAAAACCACTGCTTAAGTTTTGTTTTGTTTTTTCAAAAAGTATACTCAATGCCAGCCAAGGTTGTGGAGGAACCAATACACTATGTTAATGACAGAAAAGTGTAAAGAACCATAAACATATTCATGCTTTTTGACACTGCTATCCTATTTCACAGACTACCTTAAGGAAATAAGTCAAAACAGAAAAAAACAAGTTCAATGGACAAGAAACAAGTAATCTGCTCACTAGCTTAAGCAGTCTCACAAACGATAAATATAAAGGATTCATATTTGAATATGGATTCATATTCATATTCATATTCATATTCCATAGTTGGGGCACCGGCCTGGCTCAGTCAGAAGGGCACGGGACTCTTGATCTTGGGGTTGCAAGTTCAAGCCCCATGTTGGGTGTAGAGATTCCTTAAATAAATTTTTTTAAGTAAATAAAAATAAAAGATTTGTAGCAACATGGAAATATAATTAGTATGTGAATAATCTTCTCTACAGTCACAATACTCAATATTGAAAGATGACAGCTGTGAAGTCTTATCTCTCTGCTGCAACGACACAGAAGAATCCGAATAGCAAAGACAATGTGGTGACCACAAGGAAGAGCTTTGGATGAATGCATAATTATTCTAAATGAGTGTGAAACTCCTTGGCATTTTAAGCATGAGTGGATATTGCTAATTTTCCAGTTGCCATTTAAAAAAAACCCTCTCGGAAGCATTTGTCTACAGCAAGAAAGAGTAATCAGCAATTATTAACTGTACTTTTGTGACATCCATATTCTCAAGACTAATGATTTAATTAAGGATGTCTTCCTCAAAAGTGAAACAACATGAACATAAGCCATAAGCCTTACTTCCCGCGGCGAACCTCAAAATATAATGATGATGACAAAATAAAAGGAACTCAACAGAAAAAATATATATAATGATGAACTGTAAAGAGATGCCATTTAAGGGTCTATAAGCAGGACAAGGCTTCTTAAAGAAGAGTTCTAGAGAATAGATGTCAAAAACACACATCATGGGATGCCTGGGTAGCTCAGTCAGCTGAGTGTCCAACTCTTGATTTTGGCTCAGGTCATGATCTCAGGGTTGTGGGTTCGAGCCCCCCCCCCACCCCATACCACTGGGCTCTGCACACAGCGGGGAGTTCAATTCTCCATTCCACCCACCCCCCGCCCCTCCCCACCACGCTCGGTCTCTCTAAAATAAATAAATCCATCAAAGATGGAAAGAAATTAAAATGAGTCAGTCTGGGGGAAAGGAAGCACTACACTCACTGGAGTTGGCATGTTGAGTTGGTAGTGCCAGTGTGACATGCAAATGCTCAGAATCTAACTGCCTAGAAGTTACAGCTTGAGATACAGACTTAGGAGCTGTCAGCACTGGGGACCTAGACGAAGCCATGGGACTGAATGAGCTCTGAAAGGGAGAGGGTACAAAGAGAGGACTGGAATGCTGAAGACTGAACCCTGCATAGAGGCTAGAGGTAGGTGACAGGAAGAGGAAGGCAAAAGAAGGTCCAGAGCAGTACAAGGAGAATGATACAAATCACACTGAGAGAGTTTCACAGAATAGGTGCTGATTAGTTAGCTGCAGAAACTAAGGAGGGTGAAAGTTAGGGAAAGGCCATTAGATCTGGCAAGGGATCATTGGGAACCTTCAAGAGACAGTATTCAGGTGCACCTGGGCAGTTCAGTCGGTTGAGGTTCTGCCTTTGGCTCAGGTCATGATCATGTGGTCCTAGGATTAAGCCCCACATTGGGATCCTTGCTCAGGGGGGCCTGCTTCTCCCTCTCCCTCTGATGCACCCCTGCTGCTTGTGCCCTCTCACTCCCTCTCAAATAAATAAATAAAATCTTTTTTTTAAATCTTAGTATTAAAAAAAAGAATCAGTATTCAGTGGAGTGTGACCAAAGAGACAACAAGTGATGGAGCCAACCAAGGGGAGAAGATTTCTGTCAGCAGTGTGACCATTCAGCATTCCATCTACCTTCTGAAGGAAGCTGTTGTCATACAAGACTCCCAGGAAAAAAGCAACCTGAGTCAAAGTGCTAGGTATTGAAGAAAACAGAAGCCTGAAATTACAGTGAGACAAATCCAACTGCACAGCACCCAAATATAAAAGCCAGTCAGTCACTGAGGGAGAAATCCAAAACAAAAGATACAAGGGGTAGAGACAACGTCTACACACAGCATCATGGGGGAACTTCACCAACAATACTGAGGAAAAGAGAGCAGACATAAAAGAGTACATCCTGTAGGATTCCACTTATGCACAATTCACAAACCGGCCAAATTAACCCATGATGCTAGGAGTTAGGGGAGCAGCTGCCTTTGGGGAAGGCGAGTAGAGAGAAGTGGCTCCTGGGGCACTGATTGTGTACCATTCACTGACACCAGTGCCAGTTACAAAAGTGCGTTTACTTGGCGATAACTCACTGAGCTGTGCGTGCATGTTGTGTGCACATCTCTGTATGCGTATTTCAAATGAGAAGTTAGAAAAACCGCAAAACACATGAGGATCCTGGTTAGACCAGGATGGTGAGATGTCGTCAGGCCCTCAGTTTTATCTAAAACATCTGGTGGCTGAGATATGAGAGGAATCCTGCACAGTCTTCTTTGACCTGAGGAGATGAGGCTGGTAGGTCATAGGTAATACAGTATTAAACAGGGAGCCACCACCAAGATGCCTTGGTTTCTCAGATAACAGACTTGTCTTAAGGCTTTGATTTCTGACACATTTCCACAGTTTACGTATCTGTTGAACCTGACAGTTAGAGACAATACTTGAAATTTGTCCAAGTGACCTACATAAGTCATACAACTTGAAAGAAGAACCAGAACTTAAAAGTGAGGCAGGTAGAAGGGCGCCTGACTGGCTCAGTTGGAGGAGCTTGCGATTCTTCTTGATCTCAGGGTCGTGAGTTCAAGCTCCATGTCAGGTATGAAGATGACTTAAAAGTAAAATCTTAAAAAAAAAAAAAAAAGTGAGGCAGATGGAATGGAACACTGCCTCGCTCATCCTGAAAGGGTCTCCAAGCTCTCAACTTCATTATTTCTCTAAATGGATCATTTTATAAACCACTCCATGTTGCCACCTACATCAAGCATTAATCTAAACAAGAGTTGCCATCACGTCTTGGACTCAAATAACAACCCCAAATGAGTAATCCTGAGAAGTATACATCTTGTCCCTCGTATCTAATTGCTCAAATGACTACACATTCATTTAATCTATTTTTGCTAATTTAAAAGTTATTCAAGCCAGTTAATGTTTATGCTCGGAGGCCATTCAAAGGTGATTACACATAACCCTTTCTGTACTTTGGAACACATCCCTACTGCTTAAAAACATTCACCAGGGACAACCTTGAAGCTAAGTACATAAGGTCCCTCCAGTTCCCCAGGCTTTGCAATCTTTTATCCCCAAAGCATAAAAACGAACGTGATGACTTTGTTCCCTATTCCTTCCATTAATTGTTAATTGATGCTTATTACATTATGGCTACCTCCAGGTCTCTTCAGAGAGTCTGAAATGCATGAAGTAGTTCTGTGGTTACCTGTAAAAAGGAAGAAGATCAGGACGATGACCATTGTGTACCCAAAGTAAAAAATGCTGCTTGCAAAGCCCGTGATCTGAAGTTTGGAGAAGAAGTAATGAACCGCATAAATGAAAAGGTAGACAGCTGTGAAACTGCTGGTAAAAAAGGCTCTCCACCACCAACGATAGTCCTGCAAAAAGAAATAGAAAAAAAATAACTTTTTAGGTGAAATCTAACTATAAATGAGTTAGCAATTATTGTCATAAAATAGGCTCCATTAGATTACGGAGTAAGAGAAATAAAAGGGAAACTTCCATAAGAAGTTCAACGTGAAGGATGCTGGGTGGCCCAGTTAGTTAAGAGACTGCCTTCAGCTGAGGTCATGATCCTGGGGTCCTGGGATGGAGAACTGGCTCTCTGCTCAGCGGGGAGCCTGCTTTTCCCCTCTCCCTCTGCCTGCTGCTCCCGCTGCTTGTGCTCTCTGTCTCAAATAAATTAATTTTTTTAATTCTTTTTTTAAAAAAAAGAAATTCAATGTGGTATACACTATCTGACTAATGTAGCTCTGCTTGGGGTGCCTTAACTTGTATAAACTCCTTGTTTCCAGGGAGACCACGTGTGCCTTCAGGGTCTGCACTCGTAATGCACATGTCTTTTCTATCAGGACGCTGCCTCAGCCTTGGAAGGCTTTTCCGGTCAGCTTCAATTTACTGGCCAGAGCTGCCTCGGGCTAGGTAGGAAACTGTTAGTATAGAACTTCAGATTGAGTTTTACAGCGAATTCGATTTGTTTTACCCTACTGAAGCTGGGATCCATGGAGGCATGACGGAGGTCAATACGCAGGTTCTGCGTATTCTGCGGGCTCCTGCTGATGCTAATTTTACTCTAAGGGGTGGGTAGAGCCTACAGACTCTTATCTCAAGGTTGAGTTCAAGCCCCACATTGGGTGTAGAGTCTACTTTAAAAAGAAAAAAAGGAAAGAATTTTACTGGAAAGTCACTATGGTCAGGGGCTAAGGGGATCTACAGTGCAGAGAAGAGTTAACATAGCAGGTTTGAAGTTACTATCTTTAGAAGAGCCCACTTGCAAATTTGGCGCTTAGCTTACATCTGGGAATTTGGCATTTAATCATTACCTGATGATAAGACTGGTTTGCTATACCTAGACTATACAAACAATGTGATTGATGATGAGCACTTGCTTTCCTTTTGGGAGTCTGGAATTTTTGTAGTTGCTACGCAGAAGTTGCCTGTGTGATTAGCTCCTAATGAAGACCTTGGATGCGGAGTCTCCAATGGGCTTCCCTGAGCACAAACACTGCATATCTATTACTATATTTTTTGCTGCCCGAGAAAGAAGCACAATTGATGTATTCTCTTATGGAAAAGAGAAAGCATGGGAAGACTGAATGTGGATTTCTCCAGGCTCTACCTGTGTCTTTTCCCCTTGCCGATCCTGTTGTGTATCCTTCGGCTGCAATGGGCCGTAGCCATGTGTACATCTATATGCTGAGCCCCATGAGTCCTTCCACTGAACTGTCCAATATGTAGGTGGTCTTGGGAGCCTCCAAAACATTTTTTTTTCTTAAGTAGGCTCCAAACTCAGCGTGGAGCCCAATGCGGGGTTTGAACTCATGACCCTGGAGCTGAGATCAAGAGCTGGATGTTTAACTGACTGAGCCACCTGGCACCCCATCTAAGAAATAGAAGTAGATACATGATATGTCTATGAAAATGCTCTCAGACATCAGGTACACGATTGTCATTCCCTAAACTCTCTATTGTCACCTTTAGAGAGTCATACCAAAACAAGAAGGATGTAGGGCATTTATGAAAATGATGTTCACTACCACCTTAATTATCCAGAATAACATCAGAAAAAAAAAATGGGGGTGGAGTGGGGTTAGCAGAACTATTTATGTCCATGGTAACCAAAAGGCAATGAAATGAAAATAAGAGAAAGGGCCTTTAGCAGCAACCTCAAACCCATAAAACACAATGCTGGCCTAAGTGGCGAAATTTTAATTGTTATTAAAAAAAAAACACTATTGAAGCAGATCTTTTATAGGTCTAAATATCAAATCAGTTCCCTATATTTTTCTTTTTTTTTTTTTTTAAAGATTTTATTTATTTATTTGACAGAGATGACAAGCAGGCAGAGAGGCAGGCAGAGAGAAAGGAGGAAGCAGGCTCCCTGCTGAGCAGAGAGCCCGATTTGGGGCTCGATCCCAGGACCCTGGGATCATGACCTGAGCTGAAGACAGTGGCTTAACCCACTGAGCCACCCAGGCGTCCCGATTCCCTATATTTTTCTATGTTAGCTGAATATTACATAGCAATTACAGTAACTAACCAGAGAGAAATTGCATTCTGTTTAAATTTTCCATCAAAGTTGCATTAACTTGATCAAAATCAAAATGTGTCATCAGGAAAACAATATAAAACTGATGCCACATTCCTGAAACCATGCGGTTAACAGTTGTTTCAATTCCTTCCTCAACACAAGCTCCTCATTCCATTAACACGAGTTTGAGAAGCAGAAAATAATTCATTTCTTAGGTCTTTACCTCAGCACACAAATGGAAATAACACAGCAAAACTGTAGCTTCTGAACAGGTAATCAGGAGAATTATAAAGACCAAGAAAAGGAAGCCAAACATGAAGTACATCTGATGAGACCTGAAAATAAAAATGACAGCTTTAAAATTAACTTCGAGTACACAGAAAGCCCAATCCAAATCCAATACGAGAGATGGCCACACTTCTCGAACCTTAGCCATTCATTCCAAACCTTGATCTATCCATCCAGTATCCAAAAGAGACTTCCTGACCTGTGCGGCTTCTGAGTTCCCCCCACCCCGATCCTGTCCAGACGGGTGACCCCGTCTGGCTACTAACCCATAATTCCCTGCTCACGTAATTGAGACCCATCAGAATCTCCGTCATTTTCTCTTTATGCACACATTAAACCACGCTTTCTTTTTAGCAACGGAAGGTTGTAAGTGCCATAAATATCAGCGGCGACGTTATATAACAGAAAACCACAGAATCAAATACGCTTTGCCTTTGAAGCTCTATTGATAGGCAGCCTCTCCCGATGGGACTTGCTAGCACAGCGCACATAATTCTATTAAATATACTTTCAGACATGCATCCTCTTAAGGCTCTGTGTGTGGACTCCATTTCTGCCAGACTTTGCAGGAACAAAGTCATTTCTTTCATTATGACAGAGCTGAGCTGACTAAATTGGGATGAGCAATTTTTAAGAGCCTCCTGAAGAAAAGAAACTGAGGAACCAATCAATACCCCATTTTACACTCTCCTGCAGAATGCATTCCCCGGGCACAAGGGCGAGGGACAGGGCTTGGGGAGAATCTTTTTTTTTTTTTTTAAGATTTTATTTATTTATTTGACAGAGACCAGAAGTAGGCAGAGAGAGAAGAAGAAGCAGGCTCCCTGCTGAGCAGAGAGCCCAATGTGGGGCTTGATCCCAGGACCCTGGGATCATGACCTGAGCCGAAGGCAGAGGCTTTAATCCACTGAGCCACTGAGGCGTCCTGGGAGAATCATTTCGATAATGAACATATACACAGTTGTATACGGCAAGCACCCTCTGTTTCACTGAAATAAAACTTGTCTGAAGACTCTTCTAGTTTTCACTTGAAAATTATTTTCCCATCAAAAACATCTGGAAAATGCAGTTACTATAATCGATTTTACAGCAGGTTAAATATTTAGTTGCTGACAAGGTAACAGACTTTATTGCTTATCTTTTAAACAAATTTGGCACAATGCTGTTTAAAAGGTAAGCGATTAATGTGCATGATTAAGCCTAACTTTTGAGGACTTGAAAGCTGTGCCTGGAAGGTGGCTTTGGGACAAAAGCATTCTAAACACACACAGCTGGCTACTGCATTTGATTTGATCATGTGTTTGTCCCATCTCCAAAACTCCCTCCAGAGCGCCACCCCACTGACCAGCTCCTGAAACCAGAATGCAGTCAAAAATCAGGAATTAAGGAAAATAAAGGGACTTGGGAGAAGCTGAAGCTGTCGCACTTGCATCAGAGAGCTCAGATTCTTACTTAACATATCAAGATTCTTAAATCACGACAGATTCAAAGTAGCCAAGAGAAAGGGGAACGTTGTAAGGAACAAGCATCCCAACATCAGAGATAACAGCTGACAGACAGGAAAGCAGAAAAATATTACTCACATACAGCTCAGTATAGATGAAGACCCAGAGTCAGTGGTCTTCAAGGTATTTTTAGCAGAGGAACTCTGAAATCTTGCATGGAAGGTCAGTACGGAAAAAAGAGATACATGGGAGCCCCCTCTTCCCATGTTCAGATGCCTCCTTCCAAGGGACACCCCCACCCCACCTCCTGCAAAGGCTCAAAGAAGTATGGTGGGAGCCAACTTTCTAAGTCATCCGGAAAGGCTTAAAAAGAGGTTATTACTTTTGTAAAAAAGGAAACCCGCATAGAAATTTCCATCAAGGGCGCCTGGGTGGCTCAGTGGGTTAAGCCGCTGCCTTCGGCTCGGGTCGTGATCTCAGGGTCCTGGGATCGAGTCCCGTGTCAGGCTCTCTGCTCGGCGGGGAGCCTGCTTCCTCCCTCTCTCTCTCTGCCTGCCTCTCTGCCTGCTTGTGATCTCTGTCTGTCAAATAAATAAATAAAATCTTTAAAAAAAAAAAAGAAATTTCCATCAAAAAGTGTCTTCAAAAACTTGTGAATTAAGTCTTAATTCCCTAGGAAACTCCCCTGGGGTCAGATCGCCATTTCCTGGATACAAAAATGTGGGAGGGGGGACAACTGAAGTTTTATCATACCAGAATTAAACCTCCTTGAAATACAGGAAAATTAACTGATCAACAATTAAGATTTTTTGAGATTATGAAGATATAATACTCACCACATACTGTTTAGAATGAAAAAGAGTTGAATAAAAATACAGCCAAAAGGTAAAATGCCACCGATTATGATGCCAAAAATAGGTTTAGTAAAGAAATTCTGCCGAGGAATGTGACGGGGAATCTGGTTTGTGTGAACTGGACACCTAAACTGCTCGAAAAGAAATTCAAGTGAAAATCAGAATAACATGAAACTGAAGTGAATTTATATACTTATAATCACATACTGAATCCTAAATTGGAACAGGTCAAGGAACACTGCAGAGGCTAGACCAACTCTATGCGAGAGAAACATAATGCAAGCCATATATGCAATCTTAAAGCGTTTAGAAGCTGCATTTTAAAAAAGTGGAAAGAAATAGGCAACATCATGGCGCCTGGGTGGCTCAGTCGGTTAAGCGTCTGCCTTTGGCTCAGGTCATGATCTCAGGGTCCTGGGATCGAGCCCCGCATTGGGCTCCCTGCTCACTGGAGAGCCTGCTTCTCCCTCTTCCTCTGCCCTTCCCGTCCCTTGTACTCTCTCTCACTCTCTCAGAAAAATAAATTTTAAAAATTTTAAAAAGAAATAGGCAGAATCAATTTATGAATACATTTCATTTGATCTAACATAGCCAAATATTATCAGTTAAACTTGTCATCCATACAAAAAGTACTAACTTGATGTTTTTTATTTTGTTGCTGTTGTTCTGTTTGAAATTCACTGTGTATTTTTTTTTTAAGATTTTACTTATTTATTTGAGAGAGATACAGTGAGAGAGAGCATGAGGGGGAGAAGATCAGAGGGAGAAGCAGACTCCCCGTGGAGCTGGGAGCCAGATGTGGGACTCAATCCCAGGACTCCAGGATTATGACCTGAGCTAAAGGCAGTTGCTTAACCAACTGAGCCACCAAGGCGCCCTCACTTTGTATTTTATACTTCCTTACAACACTTACCAGTTTGGAACTTGCCATATTTCAAGCACTCAAAAGTCATATGGGGTGGGGGGCGCCTAAGTGGCTCAGTGGGTTAAGCCTCTGCCTTTGGCTCAGGTCATGATCTTAGGATCCTGGGATCGACCCCCTCATCAGGCTCTCTTCTCCTTCCCTCTCTCTCTCTCTGCTTGCCTCTCTGCCTACTTGTAATCTCTGTCTGTCAAATAAATAAATAAAATCTTTAAAAAAGAAAAAAGTCATGTGGGGCTGGTGACCACCATACTAGAGAGCACGCAGCTACATAATAAGAGACTTTTATCCTTTCTTATCACTTTCAAGGAAGAGATTAGACAAGATTTAGTGGTGATTATTCCAATATGAAGTATTTGATAACAAAAAGTCCACTCAGAATGTATAGAAAAACCTGAAAGACTCCATCAAAAAATTGCTAGAACTACTACATGAATTCAGCAAAGTTGCAGGATATAAAAATCAATGTACGGAAATCAGTTGCATTTCTATAGACCCATAATGAAGCAGCAGAAAAAGAAATCAAGGAATCAGTCCCATTTACAATTGCACCAAAAACAATGAGATACCTAGGAATAAACTTAACCAAAGAGGTAAAAGATCTCTACTCTGAAAACTATAGAATACTTATGAAAGAAACTGAAGAGGACACAAAGAAATGGAAAAACGTTCCATGCTCATGGAGTGGAAGAACACTGTTAATTGTCAAAACTACCCAAAGCAGTCTATATTATCAAATGCAATCCCGAATCAAAAATGCAATCCCTATCAAAATACCAATAGCAGGGGTGCCCGGGTGTCTCAGTGGGCTAAGCCTCTGCCTTCAGCTCAGGTCATGATCTCAGGGTCCTAGGATCGAGCCCCGCATCAGGCTCTCTGCTCAGCAGGGAGCCTGCTTCCCGTCTCTCTCTGCCTGCCTCTCTGCCTACTTGTGTTCTCTCTCTCTCTATGTCAAATAAATAAATAAAATCTTTTTTAAAAATACCAACAGCATTTCTCACAGAGCTGGAAAAAACAATCCTAAAATTTGTATGGAACCACAAAAGACCCACATAACCAAAGCAATCCTGAAAAAAGAAGAGCAAAGCTGGAGGCATCATGATTCCGGACTTCCAAGTTACATTACAAAGCTATAGTCATTGAGGCAGTATGGTGCTGGCATACAGACACACAGATCAATGGAACAGAATAGAGAACCCAGAAATGGACTGTCAACTCCATGGTCAACTAATCCTCGACAAAGCAGGAAAAAATGTCCAATGGAGAAAAAGACAGTCTCCTCAACAAATGGTGTTGGGAAGACTGGACAGCAACCTGCAGAAGAATGAACCTGGACCGCTTTCTGACACCATACACAAAAATAGATTCCAAATGGATGAAAGATCTACATGTGAGACAGGCAACCATCAGACCCTAGAAGAGAACACAGGCAGCAAACTCTTTGCTCAGCCATAGCAACTTCTTACTAGGCATGTTGCTGGAGGCAAGGGAAACAAAAGCAAAAATGAACTATCGAGACTCATCCAGATGAAAAGCTTCTGTGCAGCAAAGGAAATAAAACTAAAAGGCAGCCTGCAGAATGGCAGAAGATATTTGCAAGTGGCATAGCTAATAAAGGGCTGGTATCCAAAATCTGTAGAAGTCATCAAACTTAACATCCGAAAAACAAAAATCCAATTAAGAAATGGGCAGAAGACATGAACAGACATTTTTCCAAAGACATCCAGATGGCCAACAGACACATGAAAAAGTGCTCCACATCACTCATCATCAGAGAAATACAAATCAAAACCATAGTAAAATACCACCTCACACCATTCAGAACGACTAAAATGAACAAGACAGGAAACAACAGGTGCTAGTGAAGATGCGGAAGAAGGGGAATCCTCTTGCATTGTTGGTGGGAATGCAAGCTGATGCAGCCACTCTGGAAAACTGTATGGAGGTTTCCCAAAAAAGTTAAAAACGGAACTACCCTACAACCCAGCAATTGTACTACTAGGTATTTACCCAAAGGATCCAAAAATACAGATTCAAAGGGGCACATGCACCCTGATGTTTATAGCAGCAAAGTCCACAATAGCCAAACTATGGAAAGAGCCCAGATGTCCATTGACAGATGAATGGATAAAGAAGATGTCATAGGTACATATACATATACATATACAAATACATATATATAACTATAGTAGATAGATAGATGTGGTATGTATATATACACACATATAGAGGGATGTAGTACACACACACACACACACACACACATACAAAGCATGGACTATTGCACAGCCATCAAAAAGAATGAAATCTTGCTACATGCAACCATGAGGTTAGAGCTAAAGGGTATTACACTAAGCAAAATAAGTCACTCAGAGAAAGACAAATACCATAAGATCTCCCTCATATGTGGAATTTAAGAAACAAAGAGATGAGCATAGGTGAAGGGAAGAAAAAGAGAGAGGGAAGCGGACGGTGAGGCTCTTAATCGAGAGAGGGTTGTTAGAAGGAGGCGGGTGACACACGGACCACATGGGGATCAAGGGGGGCACTTGCTGTGGTGAGCACTGGGTGGTCTTTGTAAGGGATGAATCGATAAATCCTACTTCTGAAACCAATATTAAACTATATGGTAACTAACCAGAATTTAAATGAAATTTTGGACCAAAAAACAAAAGAGAGAATTTCTCTTAAAATGTGTCAGTGCTTTTCAGGCGTCTTTCTTTTTTTCTGCTCTGTGTGGAACCAGCTCGTGTTTTGTCTTATCTGATTTCTCTCCTGCAAATGCACACCATATCTTTGTACAATCCTTTTGCAGGCTGGCCTCATTTAGTTTTTTTGATATCCTGCTCCTTTACCCTATGCATGGAATAGGCTAACTTCAGATCTATAAATTGAATAGCTCCATTTTTCAGACTGTATCTTTGCTTTCTTCCCCCACTCCATAATCTTATTACTTTTCTGACTTTGTTAAAGTCAGCCTTCTAACAATATGTCCCTTTAATTTCATCTAACAGAGATAGACAGAAATATAAACAACCTATAAAATGGGAAGTACATTAAATAGTGTCTTTTGAAGTGTTACTGTTTCATTTTTTTAATTTTTTTAAATTTTTTATTCTAACATGATTATTCTTTGTAGTTTTTGCCAATGGTACATTTCACTTTCCATGTATAGTAATATACGCTTTGAGGTATTATTACAGACATTAGTCAATGGCCAAAAGCAGGATTTTACAAATTTACCTTTATCTTGCTTCCGAAGTATGCACCCAAAAATGTTAATGGTACAGAAATTCCAAACCACAGCGCAAGGATACCTATCAGGGTACCAAAGGAGATGGCAGCTGATGACCTTTCCACCCAAAGAATCAGGTTCATAAAGAACAGGTCGATGAAGACGACACTAGGGAGAAAAAAAAAAATCAGGAAACAATACGCTTTCAGGAAAATGTTATAATTATACTTGATGTGAATGTCGGGAAATTCTTTTGGTGGGAAGGCTAGAATAAATGACAAGGCAAAACCCTAGAAGAATATTGTGCCTCACTGTGGAAACCCAGCCACTGAGCTGGGGCTTAACCCTAACACCATGTAACGAGCCAGCAGTTGAGTCCAACAAGCATTGACTTAACACAAAAGCTTTCAATCAGTCACTCAAAATCAAGGGGTCAGCTGTGAATCTACTGGGTAAATCACGAGGCGAGCTACTGTGGGCTCCCCCTGTGGGCTCCAGCCAAGCTTGGCCAAAGCTACAGGTGAGTCTGGGTATGGATGTGGGTGTTTCTGACACCCACATTTTAAGTTTTCTTAAAAGATGAGAATGCTACTGTGCTTTTGAAAGGCTCATGTGTGCTCCTGCCAGAGATGCATGTGATTTGAAGCCCTTCCAAATGACAACAAACCTTAGGTCTCATCACTTTCTGGCATCTTAATAAGGGATTCTGGTTTCCTACGATTTAACCATACTTCTTCAAATGTTTCTTAATACCTTTCTGCTCTAATGAATTTGTTCAGCCACAATACTCCTCTGCCAAATTTCCCAGCCTTTGAGAGATTCATTTCAGCTGTTATCATTCCACGGCCAGAAAAATTACTTCTCACTTGACAAATCATAACCTCCCTTCTTATACATAAACTCAATTAACCCGTCTCAACAATTTTCCTTTTGAAAGTACACTCTAGAATGTTAATATGTGTTTAACAATTCTGTAACTGCCCTTCAGTTTCAAGTTTTTATATTCTAAATAGCTCTTCCTTTGTTGATCTCTAATTATTTCTAGACCTTTTCATGGAATCTTAAACAGCAAAACTAAAAGGAAACTAAAGATGTCATCTGGGGTCATCTCCTACCTGAAACATTTATTCACATGTTCATCAAACATTTATTGAGTACCTGTGTGTTAGCCCCTGGAGTTCAGAGGTAAATAAAAACCCTTGCTCTGAAAAGCTTAGTCTGGTGGGAGAGAGAGATAAATAAATTACAATACAACATGGGATATACTATAGCAGATGACAAAGACAGAGCAGTAGGAACAAAGAAGAAAAGAGTGACCAAAAATACTTTATAGCTCACAAAACAATTTCACAATCCATTAGTTCATTTACTTCTCTAAACGACTGTGACACAGGCATTACCAGGCAAGGAAACGGACAATCAGGAAGGTTGTAGGACTTCTCCCAAAGTCACTTACCTAATACCGAGGGCCTGATCGTAAGTGCTAGAATTCAGGCTTGCTTCTTTCTAATTGTAAAGTTTGGGTACATGCCCATCGAAGTAGGCTACCTTTTCCTTTTCCTACCTGCCACTTTTGGGGTTACATGAAAGAAAAGTATATGGTTGAAGAATCTTACTTTCTTCAATTTCTTTTTTTAAAAGATTTTATTTATTTATTTGACAGAGATCACAAGTAGGCGGAGAGGCAGGCAGAGAGAAATGGGGAAGCAGGCTCCCTGCCGAGCAGAGAGCCCGATGCGGGGCTTGATCCCAGAACCTGAGATCATGATCTGAGCTGAAGGCAGAGGCTTTAACCCACTGAGCCACCCAGGCACCCCATTTCTTCAATTTCTTTTAGGGAATGTCTATGTTCATTAGCCTGAATGCTTCTCCTTTTAAGTTAAAGCCGTTTTTATGGTGCCCATTTAAGGCGCCATATGAGCTATTCGCACACTGATCCATTACGAGGCACTGAACTTCTCTCTCAACCTACTACAGTCTAAGAAATGAGAACACCAGTACCTTACGATTCTCTCTCATATACCTAAGAGAGCCCTCGAACCACTTGAGCGAAATATGTCCTTTGTATCACGCCTGGTTTATTACTTTAAAATTGCATTCAGTTCTACCAACAGAACAAGGAAACCAAATCTGTTTTGCATTTTTAAATTATTCATTTGATTCGATCATACAGTAGATATTTACTGAACACTTACTCCATATAAGGCACTTGGTTACATGCTGTGAAAGATACAGAAATGATTAAGACATAGTAATCACCCTGGTGAGATTTAGAATGCACAATGAGATAAGGCATATCACAAATAAGTCCAATCTAAGGAACACTGTGACAAGTGTTATAATAATGATAGTAGACGCGATATAATTCCAGAACATGGAAGTGGTAGCATTTCAGCAGGGACATAAAAAAAGAACAGGAGGGGCACCTGGGTAGCTCAGTGGGTTAAGCCTCTGCCTTCAGCTCGGATCATGATCCCAGGGTCCTGGGATCGAGCCCCGCATCGGGCTCTCTGCTTGGGGGGGAGCCTGCTTCCCTCTCTCTCTCTGCCTGCCTCTCTGCCTACTTGTGATCTCTCTCTGTCAAATAAATAAAAATCTTAAAAAAAAAAAAAAGAGGGGCACCTGGGTGGCTCAGTGGGTTGAAGCCTCTGCCTTTGGCTCGGGTCTTGGTCCCAGGGTCCTGGGATCGAGCCCCGCATGGGGCTCTCTGCTCTGTGAGGAGCCTGCTTCCTCCCCTCTTTCTCTGCCTGCCTCTCTGCCGACTTGTGATCTCTCTCTCTCTCTCTGTCAAATAAATAAGTAAAATCTTAAAAAAAAAAAAAAACAGGAATCTGGCATTGGAGGATTGGAAAGAAGTGATTAGAAAAAGAGGGAACAGCATGAGCAAAGGCATGATGGCAAAAGTCAAGAGTAGCTAACAACCACAGCTACCATTTGTTGAGCACTCAGTATCTGCTAGGCACTCTTTCAAATCTGTCACACATCATCCCATTTAATCCTCACAGCAACCCTGAGGTAGATAACACCACGATCTGCATACTCCAGAGAAGGAAAGCCAGGATTAGAGAGGTAAAACCACTTGCCCAACAGCCCATGATTAGCAAATATATTAGTTGAAGCTCTTTTTCGTCCAATTTAAAAGACTATAGCATAATGCGATCATTATAAATCCGTGTTGACGAGCATGCACAGTATTAAGATGTCATCTGTCTGGCAATAACAGCACAAGGAAGGAAGGAGGGAAAGGTGCTACATAGGAGCAAATTTTCCGTATAATACTGAAATTAAATTAATCCAAACCAGACTGGTGTAAATTGAGGCATTAATTGTAATCTGTAAGGTAACCACTAAGAAAATCATTCAAAAAAATAGTAAGAAATGACAAGGGAATAAAAATAGTAGAAAAATATCTATTTAACGCAACAGAAGGCCAAGATTTCAAAGAGAGGCCCAAACCCCTATGTTCATTCAGCAATATTCACAACGTGCACAGGGCCTGGTAACTTGAAGGAGGCAGAACTGGGAAATGAACTGCTGTGTGTGTGTTGAGTGTAGGGTTGGTGTACAAGGGAGAGTGCCTGCGGGTGTGCGTGCACGTGCTCGGGTATGTGCGTGTATGTGTGTCTGTGTCTGTGTATCTGACTCTAAAGTGTGTGCTTTTAGCTTCTATCAGTACCTCTCCCCTTTAATATACAGTTATGAGTTGTTATTGTTGTTTATAATGAAATTATTTAAAAATTATCTAAAAATTAAAATAAAAATTACTTTAAAATAATGAAATGATTTTTTTTAATAATGAAATTATTTTAAAATTTTTCTAAAAGGTGGGGCACCTGGGTGTGTCAGTCAGTTAAGCATCTCTTTTTTTTTAATTTTAAGATTTTATTTATTTGACAGAGAGACAGCGAGAGAGGGAACACAAGCAGGGGGAGTGCGAGAGGGAGAAGCAGGCTCCCCACTGAGCCAGGAGCCCGATGAGATCATGACCTGAGCCAAAGGCAGACACTTAACAACTGAGCCACCAGGTGCCCCAAACATCTGAGTCTTGATATCAACTCAGGTCTTGATGTTAGGGCATGGAGCCTACTCAAAATCATAATAATAATAAAAGTAACAAAATAAAAATAGAAATAGGTAACAAATGCATACCGTATACGATGCAAAACTTTTTAAAAAATGAGTGAAAAGTAAATCTGATATAAATAGTCTCCTTCACACTACTGCCCCCAGCCATCCAAAACCCCACCCAGGACACAACCACCATTATTTAAATTTGTTTTTCAATTTTCAATTTTTTGTTTTATTTTTACAAAACTATGGCTTCATACTGCATCGTGTCATAATCCACATAAACCTGAGCCCCATGATTATGGATTTCAGCTCAAATTTTTGAATTTTTCTGTGTAAGAAATCCATCTCTTCAAAATGTTTTGAATCCCAATTTGCTCCCATAGAAAACATGATGAAAACAGCTCATAGTGTGTTGCAAATGCTAATGCCTTTCAGACATTAATTGTTTAATTTGGCTAATCAAGCTTAGTGATACAGTATATTCTAATTCTTTTACATCTATTTCAATGATGTAACTTCTTTTTGCAGTAAGATGGGACATCTGTGTGATGAAAAATGGGCCATTATTATTCATCATGAGCCACGAAGCCAGAGATTTAGGGGCAATTTGTATTTATTTCCTCTATAGTGCCTAGCATAATGCCTTAAATATAATAAAAACAAAAACAAAACAAAACCAAAAAGACCACAGTAAGTATGTTGAATGAGTAACTAAATAATGCAGAGAACAGTGAATGGCTTATTGACTGGCTCTCGCGTGTAATATCCCTTGTATTACAATCCAGTATAATGACTTCTGCACAATGGCACTTCGTCGCCAAATTTATTCAGTTTTGGATTCATTTGAGGCTCAAACTGGAAGCAACAGATATCTGAAGTATTGTCAAGGACACTGCTTTCTTACAGAAATGTAATAAAGCATTCACCTCAGAAAAGACCACCCATTCTTGTTCCCTTGAAAAGAGTTATAGGAAAAGCAGATGGCTCTATTCAAGGTGGGGGAGGGGAGCGGAGGGCATTGTCTGTATTTGAAACCAGTTTAAAATTCTGAGGTTCCCGTATTTGATGTGCAAACTTGGAACATTCAAGCCTTTCAATGATCTAATCTTTTTCCCTGGAGTTTGAGAGAAACCAGCCACATGGAGAAGAATGATTATGGAACTACAGAACCCATCACTGTATTGCATGACTTATTGTGTGACGCGCAGTCACAGACCATTATTGAAGCATTTGCTCTCACTTTGTCACTATTCAGAATGTAACGTAACTGAATTCACTATGTGTAACTTTCACTATTGGACCTCTTCTGCTATTGCGACATCCTCTTAGCATCACGGATGTGAACTTCGTAACAAGTAGAAATTAACGTACCACGTGACAATTAAGATATAATCCACTACTTTCTCCTTAAAAAAAAAAAAAGCTATCCTTCCTAACAGATCAAGGAAAGAATATTAGAAATGAAACGTGCTGTGGACTGCATTGTGTTCCCCCTCCATTCATTTGTTGAAACCCTAATCCATAATGTAATGGTATTTGGAGGTGAGGCCTTTGGGAGGTGATGAAGCTTAGATGAGGTCACGACAGGAGGGCCCTCACGATGAGATAGGTGCCCTTAGGAGAAGAGACACCAGAGTTCACCGTCTCTGCCTGCCATGTGAGGAAACACTGAGAAGGTGGTCGTCTACAAGCCAGAAGACAGCCCTCACCAGGACCCGACCCTGTTGGTGCCCTGATCTCTGACATGACTGCCTCCAGAACTGTGAGAAATCAAATTTCTATTGTCTAAGCACCCCCCGACCCCCGTCTATGGTATTTTGTTATGGTAGCCCAGACTAAGTAAGGAAATGAAATGCAGGAAATAAAAGGAAAGGAATGAAAGGAAATAAAAGTGCCGGGCACCCGGGGGTCTGGCTTAGCCAGTGAAGTGTCTGCCTTCAGCTCAGGCCATAATCCCAGGGTCCTGAAATTGAGTCCCGGGTGGGGTTCTCTGTTCATCGGGGAGTCTGCTTCTCCCCCCTCCTCCCACTCATTCTCTCTCTTTCTCAAATAAATAAATAAAATATATTTTATTTTTTTTTAAAGATTTTATTTATTTATTTATTTGACAGAGATCACAAGTAGGCATAGAGGCACAGAGGCAGGCAGAGAGAGAGAGGAGGAAGCAGGCTCCCTGCCAAGCAGAGAGCCCGACGCGGGACTCGATCCCAGGACCCTGAGATCAT
>NC_081575.1:14769294-14798260 GCF_022355385.1 Mustela nigripes
CACTCACTCAATAATCAACACATAAAAATACGGCACCCACCTATATGTGCTTTCTCTCTGTTAAATACATACATAAAATCTTATATATATATATATATATATATATATATATATATGATACAAATAAATACTTACATCTCCCTCCCTTAAACTATGTATTCTTTGTGTCATAAACTACTTACATAGGGACACCTGGCTGGCTCAGTTGGAGCAGCGTGAGATTTGATCTCAGGGTCATGACTCAAGCCCCACATTGGGGGTAGAGATTACCAAAAATTAATTAATTAATTAAAAAATAAAAATAAAGTACTTACCTAAACCACTGAATGTTGGTATGAGGCATGGACTCCAAAATATAATCCCATCTAGATGCCCACCTGATACTTCTGTTTTCCTAAAAAACAAAAATATATAATTACATGACCGACTGTCACTGACCTTTTTCCTGGTTATAATCCTAAAACAGGCAGAAAGTTATTCTGCATGTACTTTCTCTATTTCTTTATTACTAAATTCGTGGAATAATGAGACGTAACCTGGCATTTTTATCTTTTATTAACTGATACTCCTCTTCATTTCGGGAAGAGACTAGGAAGAAAGTAATCTTAGCTCGCCGCTATTCCCCAGAAGCCGCAACCTTTTTTTAAAAAAAAACAGACTATCTAAGGTCTCCTGGATGGCTCAGTTGATTATGTATGCATCTGCCTTCACCTCAAGTCATGATCTCAGGATTCTGGGATCGAGCCCTGAGTTGTGCTTCCCACTCAGCAGGGAGTCTGCTTGTCCCTCTGCCCCTCCCCCTACTTGAGCACGTTCTCTCTCTCTCAAATAAATAAAAATTAAACAAAAATAAAACAGACTATTCATTAACTTAAAGTCATCTGTACATTCAATGTGGGGCTCGAACTCACAACCCCGAGATCTAGAGTCCCACGCTCTTCCGACTGAGCCAGCCAGGCATCCCTACATTTTTTTTTATCCCTACATTTTTATACCTTGAGTATTTTGAGATGTAATGGCAACAAGTTTATAAAAAGATGTTTTGTTTTCAAATATTGTAATTTTCAACACTGAATAAACCACAAGAAAATACAATTACCAATCAAGCTGTTTCTGCTGATGTGTGATCAAACTCAAACTGTCAGTAGCTTTCTTACAAAATATCCCCAGTAGATGAAGATCTTAACTAGTAACCCCAATAAATGCTTACACCATTAATACAGAGTAATCACCCCTCAAATCAATAACATGCTCTCAGCAGAAGGAAAATGCTGGTACAAATTGATCAAGTAATGTCTGAAATGACTTATTTAAAATTGGGTGTTTGTAAGACAAAATCAGAGAGGGACAGAAACCATAAAAGACTCAACTCTAGGAAACAAACTGAGGGTTCACGGAGGGGAGAGGAGTGCGGGAATGGGGTAACCAGGTGACAGGCATTAAGGAGGACACGGGATATAATGAGCCCTGGGGGTTCTAGAAGACTGATGAATCACTGACCTCTACCTCTGAAACTAGTAGTACATTATATGTTATTTACTTGAATTTAAGTTAAAAAAATAAAATAAAATATGGGTGCCTGGGTGGCTCAGTTGTTAAGCAGCTGCCTTCAGCTCAGGTCATGATTCCAAGGTCCGGGGATCAAGCCCCACATCCGGCTCCTTGCTGGATGGGAAGCCTGCTTCTTCCTCTCCCACTCCCCCTGCTTATGTTCCCACTCTCTATCTCTGTCCAATAAATATTAATTAATTAATTAATTAATTAAAAACTTTTTTTTTTTAAGATTTTATTTTATTTATTTGTCATAGCGAGAGAAGCGAGAGCAAGCACAGGCAGACAGAGAGGCAGGCAGAGGCAGAGGGAGAAGCAGGCTCCCTGCCAAGCAAGGAGCCCGATGTGGGACTCGATCCCATGACGCCGGGATCATGACCCGAGCCGAAGGCAGCCGCCCAACCAACTGAGCCACCCAGGCGTCCCTAAATAAAACCTTTAAAATAAATAAAATAAAAGTAGGTTTTTGTTAGGTGTTTTTTCTGAAGTTTAGAGTTGGGAGTATGGAGAAACTCAATGTGCATTGCTTTTTTTTTTTTTTTTTCCACAAGTAGGCTCCAAGCCCAACATGGGGCTTGAACTCAACCTTGAGATCAAGAAATGATACTCGGAGCGCCTGGGTGGCTCAGTGGGTTAAAGCCTCTGCCTTTGGCTTGGGTCGTGATCCCAGAGTCCTGGGATGGAGCCCCGTATCGGGCTCTCTGCTCGGCGGGGAGCCTGCTTCCCGCCCCCCCTCTCTCTGCCTGCCTCTCTGCCTACTTGTGATCTCTCTCTCTCTCTCTCTCTCTGTCAAATAAATAAATAAATAAATATATTAAAAAAAAAAAAAAACAAGGGGCACCTAGCTTGTTTAGTTGGTAGAACATGCATGTGACTCCTGATCTCAGGGTTGTGAGTTCAAGCCCCAAACTGGGTGTGGAGCCTACTTAAAAAAATAAAAATTTTTAAAAATCCAAATGATAGATTTTAATTGGGGTTTGATTCAGCAGTGGATTTTAGTTAAAAGCTGATGACCAAACAGCTACTGACCCCCAAACTGTGTCAACAAATGTTTCAAGTAGTCATCATACATACATCACAAAGCCATCATACATCTAAAAATGTTTTCCATCCAACATGGTTTTAATTGATTCCCATTGCTTACAGGGATAAGCCTTAGACATTTAAGTTTTGCACTCAGGGGTATGGAACTTTTTCCACACTGTCAATGACTAAAAGAAATGTTACTGTATATTTACAAAAAGGGCAGCATCAGCTCAGTTTAAAAAATAAAAATTTACTATGAGAACTGTTAAGAATCTTCCCTTTTAGGTCCATTTCCAAAGGACATTCGAATACTGCATTTCTGCAATGACTCTGCAGAAGCATTTCTTGGAAAATTGCTTACAAAGGATATATTTTAGAAAAAAGAAACGGCCATGGAAGTTTAAGCCTTATTCACAATGCATAACAGCTGTATTAAATTCTCTGAGTAGGCGCGCCTGGGTGGCTCAGTGGGTTAAAGCCTCTGCCTTTGGCTCAGGTCATGGTCCCAGAGTCCTGGGATCAAGCCCCGCATCAGGCTCTCTGCTCAGCAGGGAGCCTGCTTCCTCCTTCTCTCTCTCTGCCTGCCTCTCAGCCTACTTGTAATCTCTGCCTGTCAAATAAATAAATAAAATCTTAAAAAAAATTCTCTGAGTAAAGAAAGAAACGTTCCCCCAAAAAAAAAAGCTGATGACCAGAAGATCGTGATTAACCAGTGACAAGGCAGGTTTACATCACATGCGACCTAATGTGCGACATCACTTCTGCCATGTAATCTCTGCCTAGAATGTGGCCTGAGCCTGTTCATAAAGAACCATCAGACATTAATGATCATCCTGCAGGTTGCCAAGTCCTGGCTCTATAAAAATTTCAAGGATGTGGAAGACAGAGAAAGAACCAATCTGGATTGGAGATCACAAACTAAACAACACACACTCCTGGATAGGATCTCAAACCACAAAGGGAAAAAGTGACATTTTTGGCCAACTGGTGACATTTGAATGGACGGATGTGGACCAGATGGGAATGAGATACCGATGCAGATTCCTGATTTGGAATCACTATGCTAGTGGTACGCTATGCTAGTAGGAAAGTGATCTTGTTTGGGAGAAAGACTCTGTAGTGTTTGGGGGTGTTGGAACACCTAGATCTCCAAAGATTCAGAGAAAGACTAAGGCTAATGGACACACGAGGGTGAAGAATGCAGCAAAATGAGTAAAATGGCAATGATTGGGACATCTGATTAAAGGGACTACGGGAGTTCTTTGCATTGTTCTGACCATCTTTCCGTAGTCTGAAACTGTTTCAAGATAATCATTATTTAAAACCAATAAGGAGGGGTGCCTGGGTGGCTCAGTCAGTTAAACATCTACCTTTGGCTCAGGTCATGATCCTGGGGTCCTGGCATCAAGTCTCGAATCAGGCTCCCTGCTCAGCAGGAAGCCTGCTTCCCCTTCTCCCTCTGCCTGCTGCTCCCCCTGCTTGTGCGTGCTCTGTCAAATAAATAAATGAATAAAATATTTTTAATAAATAAATAAAACTTATAAGGAGGGGTGCCTGGGTGGCTCAGTCGGTTAAGCGTCCGCCTTTGGCTTGGGTCATGATTTTAGGGTCCTAGGATAGAGCCTAGGCATCAGGCTCCCTGCTCGGCAGGGGGCCTGCTTCTCCCTCTTCCTCTGCCTACTGCTCCTCTTGGGCTTTCTCTCTTTCAAATGAATAAATAAAATCTTTAAGAAAATAAATATTAAAATTAAAAAACCTGGGACGCCTGGGTGGTTCAGTGGGTTAAGCTGCTGCCTTCGGCTCAGATCATGATCTCTCGGGGTCCTGGGATCGAGTCCCGCATCGGGCTCTGCTCGGCGGGGAGCCTGCTTCCCTCTCTCTCTCTCTCTGCCTGCCTCTCCATCTACTTGTAATTTCTCTCTGTCAAATAAATAAATAAAATCTTAAAAAAAAAATTAAAAAACCTATAAGGAAATCAGAATTCATAGACAAATCAAGGGAAGGGTTAAATATTCATTGCATGAAAGCATGTATCTAAGCCATTCTATTAAAATATTGTTTCTACAGTAAAATGTGACTTAATTTGTAAAAATTTGAATTACAGGCATCTTCTTCACCAGTCTATCCATTGCCTTAAGCATGTTAACTCATATCAAGTCTTTCAAAACAGACAAATATTTTAAAATATGCGCCAGGAAGTTTGGATTTTAAATACAAAGAGATCTTGGAAAAATCTGCATTTGTTAAACCTAATAGTTTTGCACCCAACACTGCCATCTGCTGGAAATAACAGACCATAACACATATTACTCCTCCCTAAGAGAATAAGAAACCATTTAAAAATCCTACAGCACATTTGAGAACAAAATGACAAAAGCAGACAGATAACTAAGTGGTGAAACCTATTTCCTTAATCCACAGAAAACTAATGAGTTATTCTGCTTCTTTCCATGCCAGAGTTTCAAAGAAAACATTCATGTTTTCTTAGACATAGCAAATTCCCCTAAAACAAGTCCTTAATGTTGTCTATACTGGAGACATAATAAGCCAAGTTGGAAACACACACACAGGACTTCTAGAGTCCTGACACAGTGTCCCATGATGGATCTCACTCAATAAATAATCAGGCAGGGGCTCCAAGAATCAAATGGGCAGACAACTAGGGCTTCTTCTAGTCCAGATGTTTTTCAACATGGGGAGCAGCACCCCCTAGGAGGTCAAATGAAAATGTGTATGGATATTTCCAGCATTCTGCAGCAGAGAACGCCAGACTTCCTACAGGGCATTGGGAGACCAACACAGCAACAAATTGAGAAAAACTTCCAAAGCGCCACCCAATATGGTTTGAGGGAAAGACTGCTTATGATTATGATCTGTGGAAAGCTGAGGTGGTTCAGTCGGTTAAGTGTCTGCCTTTGGGGGCGCCTGGGTGGCTCAGTGGGTTAAAGCCTCTGCCTTCGGCTCAGGTCATGATCCCAGGGTCCTGGGATTGAGCCCTACATCGGGCTCTCTCCTCAGCAGGGAGCCTGCTTCCTCCTCTCTCTGCCTTCCTCTCTGCCTACTTGTGATCTCTCTCTCTCTCTGTCAAATAAATAAATAAAATCTTTAAAAAAAAAAAAGTGTCTGCCTTCGGCTCAGGTCATGATCTCAGGGTCCTGGGGTCAAGTTCCCCATCAGGGTCTCTGCTCAGCGGGGAGCCTGCTTCTCCTTCTGCCTTCATCCCTTCTCCCGATCGCGCTCTATCTCAAATAAATAAAATCTTTAAAATTTTTTATTATTTTTTAAAGGATTATGATCTGTGCCTAGAATCAAGTTCCATTTTATAGCTAAAGTACCTTTATGCATTTTTAATATACAATGACTTTTGGGGGGAGTGCAACTACCATGTAGTTGAGGGAAAACAGTATTATGTTTGGTTTTAAATTTTTTTTTAATTTTTTTAAATATTTTATTTATTTATCAGAGAGAGAGGGTGAGAGAGCAAGCACAGGAAGACAGAATGGCAGCAGAGGCAGAGGGAGAAGCAGGCTCCCTGCCGAGCAAGGAGCCCGATGTGGGACTCGATCCCAGGATGCTGGGATCATGACCTGAGCCGAAGGCAGCTGCTTAACCAACTGAGCCACCCAGGCGTCCCTGGTTTGAAACTTTTTATTTGACAGAGAGAGAGCACAAGCAGGGGGAGCAGCAGGCAGAAGGAGAGGGATAAGCAGGCTCCCCGCTGAGCAGGGAGCAGGATGCGGGGCTTGATCCCAGGACCCCGGGATCATGACCTGAGCCAAAAGCAGCCGCGAAACTGACAAAGCCACCCAGATGTCCGTTAAAACTTTTTTTTTTTTAACAGTATTTTTTTTCTAGGTAATCTCTCAGCCCAATGTGGGGCTCAAACTCACAAGCCCAAGACTGAGAATAGCATGCCCTACCATCTGAGCCGGCCAGGCGTCCCTGGTTTGCAACTTCACCGAAATTGATCAGCATTTCAGAGACTCCTGTCTTCATGTGGAAATATGAGCTACCAATGCACAGTATTCTCATCTTCATCTGCCTCCATGGCAATCACATTTATAGTGATTATACTCATTGGCACATGCATCTGACAAGCTGATATATGTACTGAATTACATGTTATTTTATTAGAAGTTATTTTCTTTTTGTTTATTTGATATTATAGCTAGGCTGTTATACTGATGTTTATTGAAACTACGTGTATAGACAGGTTCCATCATTTAGTATCTATAAATATGAATTCACAGTAGTAAAGGGAGACCACAAAAACATTTGATATTAAAACAGGACATCAGGGGCACCTAAGTGGCTCAGTCGGTTGAGCATGTCCGACTCTTGGTGTCAGGTTGGGTCATGATCTCAGAGCTGGGGGACTGAGCCCCCACATGGATCTCCAAGCTCAGCACAGGGTCTGTTTGCCCCTCTCCCACCCCATCACTCACACCAGTGCTGTCTCTCTCAAATAAATAAAATCTTTTAAATAAATAAAAGAGGACATCAATGTGATAGGGTTGAGAACTACTGATCCGTTGTCAAGCCTCGCTTTTATTATGGGGAAACTAGAGTCCAGACAGGCAAATAAACCTCCTCAAAGTCCCAGGATGAGTTTGAGGCAAGAGAATGCCAAAATACCAAAATATTCCATTTCTCAATTCAGTTAGTGGCCCATGCTGCCTACAAATCAAGAATATATTTTGGAGGGGGTGCCTGGGTGGCAGTGTCGGTTAGGAATATATTTTGGAGGAAAAAAAGCAAAGCTAATAAGTAAATTAATGAATTAATTAAACCAAAAAAAAAGGAAAGAAAAGAAAAAAATGCTATAAATGTGGCCAGGGTCCCAGGTTAGCCCACAAATAAAGCTTATATAATTCACATAAATAGCTAAAAGTACTGGGATTAGAATGAAACAAAAAAAAAAATTTGATTGGTGGTATAAAAACAGTAAGTTTCTGAAATAAAAGTACTGGGAATAAAAACACCTTAGCCTAGCACTCAAAGCCATTCAAAATCTGACCCATGTCTATCTTTCTGACCTTTCTACCAATACTATATAAACACTTAAAAGTCTAGAGTGTTAGACTGAATCTTTTTGGCCATTACAAACCAGCACCTAAATGCACTTAATGTCCTTTGATGATCGGATAAGCAACACTTTGTTTCAACTGGATGTTTGTTTGCTGTTCTCCGCATACACCATGCACAATCTTATCCTAAAAGCCTTACCCCACCTCCTCTCCAAATTTGTAAAATCTGGGTCTCTTAATTCAGTCCATTGGCCTTCCCACAATGCCTTGCACACCTCTGTCCCTTTCATCCAAATCACATGCAGTGTCCTTTGAAGCCCAGCTCAAGGCGCCTATCTTATAGTGTCCTCTTGGACAATTCACCCACAATAATTCTTTTTTTTTAAGATTTTATTTATTTACTTGACAGACAGAGATCACAAGTAGGCAGAGAGGCAGAGAGAGAGGAGGAAGCAGGCTCCCTGCTGAGCAGAGAGCCCAATGTGGGGCTCGATCCCAGGACCCTGGGATCATGACCTGAGCCGAAAGCAGAGGCTTTAACCCACTGAGCCACCCAGGCGCCCCGCCCACAATAATTCTTTACCATTTTAAGGTCACACCGTGTAGTTGAGAGGCTGTGTTAACAGCGTGGACTCTCTACTCTAGTCAAACTAATTTTGATTTTATTAGCCTTTACAGCCATGACCTTGGGCAAGTGACTTTCCCTCTGTGAGTCTCAGTTTTATTTTCTATAAAATGGAGATTTAAAATAGTACCTGCTTTCAGAGGACTATTGTGAGAAATGAAGTTAGACTAAGTACTTCAAAAAATCCCCATGCCAGGCATACAATAGGCACTTGATAAATATTTGTCATCTAAATGGATGAATGAAAGGTCTTCGCTCTGATGTTAACTTTATGACCCATCCTTCAATGACTTCTGAACAAATTTGTTATATAAACTCCCAACCTTATACCCCTTTGGGAACATGAGTCATTTTCCGAAAACATAAAGTACACAAGATGTTTAATTTAATAACCAAAACCACAGAATTTTTTTAACTAAAAATTGTATTGTCGGGGCACCTGGGTGGCTCGGTGGGTTAAAGCCTCTGCCTTCAGCTCAGGTCATGATCTCAGGGTCCTGGGATCGAGCCCCGCATCGGGCTCTCTGCTCAGCAGGGAGCCTGCTTCCCCCTCTCTTTCTGCCTGCCTCTCTGTCTACTTGTGATCTCTGTTTGTCAAATAAATAAATAAAATCTTTAAAAATAAATAAATAAAATAAAAATTGTATTGTCTCTGGACCTTTCTGTAGCCAGTAGCTGCCTAAGCAGGGGCTTAGGCCCACAGTCTCAGCCGATGACCATGGGCTCTGCTTCCAAACAACAGCTTGCAGGTGGCTGTACAGGAGATACAAGGAGGTCTAAGGCGATAGAGGGAGGCCAGGAGGAGGGGGGCCACAAGCCAGGTGGCCGAGGAGCCCCAGCTACTGCATGGCTTGACATATGCATGAAGTTTGGCTTCCTGTCCATGTCCCCCGGCCCCACCTCTGTGTCCGGATTGTGCGTGCCCCTCCCCCGCTGACCCTGAGAAGGACTCTGTGTGCCAGAGGTACATGAAAGGCTTCCACCGTATGTACGAGGGTGAGACGGTGTGGTTTGCCCAACCAAGGGCCTGGAATCAATCCATGTCACAGGACCTGGTGGGATCTTCTGTACTGGGAGTGAGAAGCAGCAAAAAGAGGGAAAACAGGGGTGCCTGGGTGGCTCAGTGGGTTAAAGCCTCGGCCTTCAGCTCAGGTCATGGTCCCAGGGTCCTGGGATCCAGCCCCACATCGGGCTCTCTGCTCAGCGTGAATCTGCTTCCCCCTCTCTCTCTGCCTGCCTCTCTGCCTACTTGTGATTTCTATCTGTCAAATAAATAAATAAATCTTTTAGAAATATATATTAAAAAAAAAAAGAGGGAAAACATGCAGAAGCATGGACCAAAGGGGTAACTCCCAGGAAATGGGGAGGGTTAGATCTTTGCCAAGATGACAGCAACTTGTCACCTGTGGCTACTGAGCACCAGAAATGTGGCTGGTCCGAAGGGAGATGAGCTTTAAGTGTAACATATACGCTGGATTTCAAAGACTTGGTACAAGATAAAAGAACACAAGGTATTGCTTTACCAAAACAAGTGCTAAACAAATATGGCATTCTAGTTAATAACTGTGTCTCTCACAGGGGTATAGGTTACAGACACTACATGTATGCTAGGGTTGAACAAATAAGTCAACACACGGTAGACGATAGGCCAGAGTCAGAGAATGACCAATGAGCGAGGGGAAAGGGCTAGCCGGAACCCCACAGTACTAGGTTAGGTCTGAGTTACTGGTATGAGCTCATATTCACTTATTTCCTTATCCACTCACTTATTTTTCTATTTTCCCATTTGCAATTAGCAAGTCGTCTGTGGTCATCATACTTTGCTACTGTGAGAGTGACCAGTTCCCCAGTACTCATTCACCTCCAATTTTAACACCCACTGATAACATTGACCTGAATCGATTATTGGACTGGAGGGTGAAAAATAGTGGTTTCTGAATTTAAATTCAATTTCCACTTCAAATAGTCATGACCACCGAAGCATTTCAAAAAATGATGATGTCAGCCCAGCGAGTTGACAAAATCCTGCACAAGCCATAGTGCACTTTTATATTACAGTTACCAGCGTGGGAAGCTTTGCTTATTTGCACTGAAAGTTCAAGCTGTGTTAGGAGTTCAATAAGATTTTGTGAGCTACTCCAAGATGCAACAACCACGTACACTTGGGAAAACCGAAGGGACATTCACTATGCAACATAAATTGTGTTCCAGAAGAGGGCGCCTGGGGGGCTCAGGTCATGATCGCAGGCTCCTGGGATGGAGCCCCACATCTGGTTCCCTGCTTGGCAGAGAGCCTGCTTCTCCCTCTCCCACTCCCCCTGTTTGTGTTTCCTCTCTCGTTGTGTCTCTCTCTGTCAAATAAATAAATAAAATCTTTTTTAAAAAATCATACTCCAGAAGAGGACTCCAGAGCCAAGTGTAGATATAAAATGCTGGGTTAGACTCAGTCAAAAGGTCACTTTACTAGGAGACTTTTTTTTTAATAAAGATTTTATTTATTTAAGAAGGGGCGCCTGGGTGGCTCAATGGGTTAAGCTTCTGCCTTCGGCTCACGTCATGATCTCAGGGTGCTGGGATCAAGACCCGCATCAGGCTCTCTGCTCAGCAGGGAGCCTGCTTCCCCCTCTGTCACTGCCTGCCTCTCTGCCTACTTGTGATCTCTGTCAAATAAATAAAATCTTTTTAAAAAGACAGAGAGAGTGCGAGGGGTGAGGGGTGTAGGGCAGAGTGACGAGGAAGACACAGGCTCCCCACTGAGCAGGGAGCCCGATGCGGGACTCGATCCTAGGACCCTGGGATCATGACCTGAGTCAAAGGCAGACGCTTAGCTGACAGAGCCACCCAGGCACCCTAGGGGACTTTTAAGTATTTTACTGATGGGCTTTGTGAAGCTAGAGAGCAGAGTTTTCCAAACTTGTTTGACTAGTGTCCTAGGGAATGCGCTTTGGAAAATGCTGATGTATATCACTGTCACTGGGTTTTCAAAAAAATCATTTTTCAACTAAAGACAATAAAATGAACGGCAGAAGAGTTATACAACACCACTCCTCTTGACAACCCTCCCCCACCTACAACAGCAACATTCTGGTGTTCAGACCAAGAATATGGTGGCTCCACGTGCTCTCTGCACGCATGAGCCATTGTCATGTGAGATACTTAGGAATCACGGGCTCCTGTATCCTCAAGAAGGAAGAAGAAACATTGCGTGTCTACTACGGCGAGGCCCCGTGCTAAACGTTTTATGTGAGCTCACATATCTTGGATAGTAATCACTGGAGATGATGATTTTATGCCCATTTTACAGATTAGGAAAAATAGGCACAAAGTACCCCGCCCAAGTTCACACAGCTAGTAAATGTCAGAGCCAGAATTCAAATCAGACATGTCTGGTTCTTTCCATTGTGCCACTTCTTGAAGCCAAGGGCCTTCTAAGCACCCTAAATGAGCTTCAACAGGAGAGGGAGAGAATTCCCCAGAAGCCCTGGGCTTCCAGGATAGAGGCCTGTTAAGAAACAAGGGATTGAGAATGTTTATAGCAGCAATGTCCACAATAGCCAAAATAGGGAAAGAACTTAGATGTTCCATCACAGATGAATGGATAAAGAAGATGTGATACACACACACACACACACACACACACACACACACACACACACACGATGGAATACTATGCAGCCATCAAAAGAAAGGAAATCTTGACATTTGCGACGACGTGGATGGAACTAGAGGGTATCATGCTTAGCGAAGTAAGTCAATCGGAGAAAGACAACTATCATATGATCTCCCTGATATGAGGAAGTGGAGATGCAACATGGGGGGTTTGGGGGGTAGGAAAAGAATAAATGAAACAAGATGGGATTGGGAGGGAGACAAACCATAAGAGACTCTTAATCTCACAAGACAAACTGAGGGTGGCTTGGGGGGACGCAGGGGGAGGGAGAGGGTGGTGGGGTTATGGACATTGGGGAGGGTATGTGCTATGGTGAGTGCTGTGAAGTGTGTAAACCTGGCGATTCACAGACCTGTACCCCTGGGGCTAATAATACATTATATGTTTATTTTAAAAATTTAAAAATTAAAAAAAAATTAAAAATGAGGGGTGCCTGGGTGGCTCAGTGGGTTAAAGCCTCTGACTCTGGCTCAGGTCATGATCCCAGGGTCCTGGGATCGAGCCCCACGTCAGGCTCTCTGCTCAGCGGGGAGCCTGCTTCCTCCTCTCTCTCTGTCTGCCTCTCTGCCTACTTGTGATCTCTGTCTGTCAAATAAATAAATAAATAAATAAATAAATGTTTTTTAAAAAAAGAAAAATGAAAAAAAAAAGAAACAAGGGGTTGAACCCTAACCCCAAATAAGGCAATTTCTCCATACTCCCCCCATTTGATATAGCTGCATCTGAACTTATACTTCAGCTTTGGATAGCCACGGTTGCTTCCTGACGGCCAGATGTCATGTAGGCTCCTGATATAAATCTGGACTTCAATTTAGAAGCGTTCTCCCTTGGCTTTTACTGTAAACATAAGGCTTCCTACATTTATTTTTTTTAAGTAGGCTCTGTGCCCAGCATGGTGCTTGAACTCATGTCCCTGAGATTAAGAGTCACCTGCTCTACTGAGTGAGCCAACCAGGCGCCTCCCTTCTACATTTAAATTTTTAACAGTTGATGAATAAGAGATAAATATGTAGAAGGGCTTCCGTTCTTTGATCAATTTCTGACAGTAACTTAGACACTTAGTAATATTCTTGATCACCGGGGAAAGTTTATTTTAACTTCTTGAGTGTATTTCATCCCTTCCCCCAGATTACACTTCTGCATTTCATCCCAAGATCAGGCAGCTGACTGGACTATACTTATCGGACTAGTAAATTGCCTGTTTTTTTTTTTAACCAATTGTATTTTGGGTGAACTGCAGGATGTGGGATCAAGTAATCTTGACCTCTAGCTGGATGATCTAAAGTACACACACACGCAGGTGCACACGCGCACACACACATACACACACACATTTCTAATGCAAAAGCTTCTCATTTTCTTCGCAGTAACTCTGTGGACAGAAACATAACTGACCTTTAACGTTGAAGGGCAGAATAATAGAGTAGAAAAGTTGTGACTCTGGAGGCCAGGCAGATCTGAGTTTGAATATCACTTCCACCTCCTACCAGCTATGATCCTGAGAAAATTACTTCACCTCGCTGGGCATCAGGATCCTCATTTAAAAAATGGATATAACCACATAGGTGATCTAGAGGGACAAAAGCAAGCCATCCCCAACCTGGAATTGCTTTCAGAATGGGATTAGGAAAAATCATGTTCTTTTTTTTTTAAGATTTTATTTATTTATTTGACAGAGAGAAACCACAAGTACACTGAGAGGCAGGCAGAGAGAGAGAGAAGGAAGCAGGCTCCCTGCTGAGCAGAGAGCCCGATGCGGGACTCGATCCCAGGACCCCGAGATCATGACCTGAGCCGAAGGCAGCGGCTTAACCCACTGAGCCACCCAGGCGCCCAGGAAAAATCATGTTCTGATGGCTGTCAGGCATCTTTGGAAATGATACAAACTGAGCACAATTTGTAAATATTTGAAAAAATTTGAGACTTAATCCCAAATAATATGATTAGGGTTTGGTCTCAAGAAAGCACATCAATGGGGCGCCTGGGTGGCTCAGTGGGTTGAGCCTCTGCCTTCGGCTCAGGTCATGATCCCAGGGGCCTGGGATCGAGTCCCGCATGGGGCTCTCTGCTCAGCAGGGAGCCTGCTTCTCCTCATCTCTCTATCTGTCTGTCTCTCTGCCTATTTGTGATCTCTCTCTGTGTCAAATAAATAAATAAAATCTTAAAAAAAAAAAGAAAGCACATCAAAAGCTTTAAGAAATAAGCCTTTTATACAAAATTAAGTATAATCAAAGCAGAATCAAAAATATGAGATACAGGGCACCTGGGTGGCTCAGTGGGTTAAGCCGCTGCCTTCAGCTTGGGTCATGATCTCAGGGTCCTGGGCCCGAGTCCCGCATCGGGCTCTCTGCTCAGCAGGGAGCCTGCTTCCCCCTCTCTCTCTGCCTGCCTCTCTGTCTACTTGTGATCTCTCTCTGTCAAATAAATAAATAAAATCTTATATGAGATATAGGGTGCCTGGGTGGCTCAGAGGGTTAAAGCCCCTGCCTTCAGCTCAGGTCATGATCTCAGGGTCCTGGGATCGAGTCCCACATTGGGCTCTCTGCTCAGCAGCAGGCCTGCTTCCCCCTCTCTCTGCCTGCCTCTCTGCCTGCTCGTGATCTCTCTCTCTCTCTCTCTCTCATTGTGTGAAATAAATAAATAAATAAATTTTTAAAAAGATGAGATATACATATGATCTCCCTGATATGAGGAAGTTGAGAGGCAACATGGAGGTTTGGGGGTAGGAAAGGAATAAATGAAACAAGACAGGCTCGAGAGGCAGACAAACCATAAGAGACTCTCAATCTCACAAAACAAACTGAGAGTTATGGGGGTGGAGGGTAGGGAGAGGGGGGTGGGGTTATGGACATTGGGGAGGGTATGTGCTATGGTGAGTGCTGTGAAGTGTGTAAACCTGGCGATTCACAGACCTGTACCCCTGGGGCTAATAATACATTATATGTTAATAAAAAATATAATAAAAAACATATATGAGATATAGTCTTTAAAACAAAACTAAAAACAGGGGCGCCTGGGTGGCTCAGTGGGTTAAAGCCTCTGCCTTCAGCTCAGGTCATGATCCCAGGGTCCTGGGATCGAGCCCTGCATTGGGCTCTCTGCTCAGCGGGGAGCCTGCTTCCCCCTCTCTCTTTGCTTGCCTCTCTGCCTATTGGTGATTTCTGTCTGTCAAATAAATAAATAAAATCTTTAAAAAAAAAAACTAAAAACAGAAATACATGGATCTGTATAGTCATAAAAGGTTTTCCCTATAAAAGGAGAGCCCCAAAGTTAATCTTTTGGTGAAGCACCTCTAATACTGCCCAGGGCTGAGTCCCTAACTCATGAATATGAACATTTGGTCCATGGGCAAGCAGAGCACTAGAGTGCCATGAATATCATCTTTCAATACCTTATTTCCCTTTGCTCTGGGGTCCTATGCTCACCATGAAACTTTCTATTCATTCTATTCTGTTTCTATTCGCTTTTTCACATATCATTATAACAGGCAGATGTGCTAACCAGCTCACATGAATGGTGTGGTCTGCTAGGCACTTTTATTTCTCCTTGTAAATTAATAAGTTGGTATTCTGATTTATACATTGGACCCTTAGGAGTTTGGTTAGTATGAATCAATCTTCCTTTGACATACTCACAGAATTAAAATTCTGAAGAAAGATTTTTTAAAATTGACAAAAACCTAATGTTGCTGCATATGTGAGGAAACAGCAGATCCTCAGGCCCAGCAACTTGTCTGGACAAAAATTTGGCAATCTGTTATCAAAATATGTACATCCTTGGGACGCCTGGGTGGCTCAGTTGGTTGGACAAAATATGTACATCCTTTTATCTAAATAAGCCTACTGCTAAGAATTTAACTTTAGGAGGTAATCATACAAGAAAACAAATAAGAATGTATTGTTTATAGTAATTAGAAATTAGACATCTGAGTCATTTTTATCAATAGTACACTAAGGAAATCAACGATGTCCTACACATTGTGTGTATGTAGTAGGGGGTATCTTGGCAGCCCAGTCGGTTAAGCGTTCAACTCTTGATTTTGGCTCAGGTCACGATTTCAGGGACATGGGACCAAGTCCCATATGGGGCTCTGCGCTCAGCATGGAGTCTGCTTGACTCTTTCTCCTTCTCTTTCTGCCCCTCCCCACCCTCCCCTCTCTAAAATAAAAATAAGTCTAAAAAACTTTTAAAAATGGAGTGCCCAGGGGCGCCTGGGTGGCTCAGTGGGTTAAAGCCTCTCCCTTCAGCTCAGGTCATGATCTCAGGATCCTGGGATCGAGCCCCGCATCGGGCTCTCTGCTTAGCGGGGAGCCTACTTCCTCCTCTCTCTCTGCCTGCCTCTCTGCCTGCTTGTAATCTCTGTCTATCAAATAAATAAATAAAATCTTTTTTTAAAAAAATGGAGTACCTGGGTGGCTCAGTTGGTTAAGCATCTACCTTTGGCTAAGGCTGTGATCCCAGTGTCCTGGGATCAAGCCCTGAGTCAGGCTCCCTGCTTAGCAGGGGGTCTGTTCCTCCCTCTGCCTCTGCCCCTTCTCATGCTTCCTCACTCACCCTCTCTCAAATAAATAAATAAAATAGGGATGCCTGGGTGGCTCAGTCTGTTTAGCAGCTGCCTTCGGCTCAGGTCATGATCCTAGGGTTCTGGGATCAAGCCCCGCATCAGGCTCTCTGCTCAGTGGGGAGCCTGCTTCTCTCTCAGCCTCTGCCTACTTTTGCTCTCTCTCTGACAAATAAGTAAATGAAATCTTTAAAAAATTTTAAATAAATGTGCCAGGCAGTAAATAAAAAGAAGGCTGTGACTCTATATTTATTGATATGGAAAGATGTCCATGATAAACACGGAGTGAAAATAGCATGTGTTGTATCTCATTTCTACAAAGTCGCATATTTTTTTGGTACCACAGGCAGTGTTTCCCTTGAATATGTTACAGAACATTATAATCCATGAGTTCTGCCATTGTCTATGAAATGCCACGTATCTTAATCATCTTCTGAAAAATCACAGTGCTTTCAAACATAATGACTACTCTCGATGCCATTGTTTTAACATCATTTAACTCAACTTTATCTGAAGTAAACTCGTCATAGAATCCCTTTTTCACATAACGCTTCTGAAAATACAAAGCAAAAATAAATAAAATAGGGGCACCTGGGTGGCTCAGTGGGTTAAAGCCTCTGCCTTCAGCTCAGGTCATGGTCTCAGGGTCCTGGGATCGAGCCCCACATCGGGCTCTCTGCTCATTGGGGAGCCTGCTTCCTCCTCTCTCTCTCTCTCTCTGCCTGCCTCTCTGCCTACTTGTGATCTCTGTCTGTCGGATAAATAAATAAAATCTTTAAAAATAAATAATTAGGGGCGCCTGGGTGGCTCAGTGGGTTAAGGCCTCTGTCTTCGGCTCAGGTCATGATCCCAGGGTCCTGAGATCGAGCCCCACGTTGGGCCGCTCTGCTCAGCGGGGAGCCTGCTTCCCTTCCTCTCTCTCTGCCTGCCTCTCTGCCTGCTTGTGATCTCTGTCTGTCAAATAAATAAATAAATAAATTTTAAGAAAAAAAGTTTTTTAATAAATAAATATTAATTAATTAATTAATTTAAAAAATATGAAGCAACGAATTTCCAGAAAAATCTTTGGGAAACATGGGCATCACAGTGCTGATAAATTATTCACTAGAATGTTAATAGTCAGTCTGTATGTCTATCCACCTGCCCCCAAATACAGACCACTTCATAAAAACAGCCACTTACAAAAGACAAATGAGAGATGTAAAAACAATAATGAGTGCCATATGTTGGGGACCTACTGTGTCATGCTAAGGTCTTTATATATTCTGAAAATGAGGATGAAATAACATGTGAAAAAACATTTGAGCCTGAGGTCAAATGACTTACCTAAGCTCACACCACTAGCAACCGGCCAAGCCTCAACTTGAACCACAGGTCAGTCTGAGCCCAATAAGGATGTGCTTTTCAGGGTGTCTGGGTGGCTCAGTCGGTTAAGCATCTGACTCTTGATTTTGGCTCCGGTCATGATCTCAGGGTTGTGGGACTGAGCCCTGCATCAGGCTCTGGGCTTTGCATGGGAGTCTGCCTGACATTCTCTCTCCCTTTGCCCCTGGACCCTCTTTCTTTCTCTCAAATATATTTTTTAAAAAATTTAAAGGACTCTCTTTTCACTACATGATACTCTGTCCTTTAAGGTTCCACTGGAGCAGCCCGACAGCCTGCCGACCCCAAGTGAGACTCCTCTGATTTTCCAAGTACTTCTTTCAAACCTCCACTTAAAATAAGAGAAAGTAAGTTATCTGACACAGTACCTGAAAGGGAGATTTAATACAGAATTCCTTTCACCATTGTCCTCTGACTAGTTTTAATATAAAGAACTTACCTGCTTTCCTGGGCTCTTAGCTGTGTTATAAAAAAACTTGATGGAAATTAAGGCTTTACTATTAATGAACATATAGTATTTATATATTTGATTTGGAACAAAAGTAAGATGATGGCATGGAACGCTTACTTCAAATCTCACGGAGTAAGTATAGGTTACATTCATCTTATCTGTATCTTCTCCAGGAATTTCCATAGGGGGTCCACTGCAAGTCAGGTGGTTTTCATCTGAATGCTTATAGCTAAGAAAAGGGGGGGGGGGAGGGAAAACCGCTGCTGTAAATTTCCGAGTCATGGTAATTCAGGCATGTAAGAATAGCAGACAGAAGAAATACGCCTTCCATTATATTTCATATTTAACACTCTTTATGGCTTAAAATACTTCTGTTTCTAAATGTCCCTAACACTCAAATGAGAGTCAATATCCTGCCCAAAATGCAATACAGGTACTCCCGCTTTTCCGTAGCTCACTTTATTCCACTTCGCTTTAACGAAAGCCCTACATTAGCACCTGTTTTCATGAACTAACGGGAAGAAATGCGAAGAAGATTTTCACTTTTACAAAAAATCGAAAAGAGGATTCAGCATCACTTTTGCAGGAAGCCATCCTAAACGCGGCTCGCAGTCCCGAAGCGAGAATGGCGCCACCCAGCGACTTTCCTGGGAACTACACAGCATGTTGACCTGAAGCCGTCAATGCTCTGAACTGTGTCTGTGAGCATCTGCGCTTGACCTTGCTTTACTTTGTGCATCCATTAGCAAGCTGTGTCTTAAGGCATTAGAAAAGCCTATGTGAGGTGATCTGGGGGGTCTGGGAAGGCTCACAAATTTTTCCATATAAATTAATGACAATTCCGTCTTCACTTCGGCATTTTAGCTTCCAAATACTTTTAGAGGAATGCTCTACTTCAGACAGCAGGGGAAAACATATCCCTAAGAACCTTCTCACAGTTCTTCTCATGAGCCTGGCTGGCTCAGTCAGTAGAGCGTGCAACTCTTGATCTCAGAGCTGTAAGCTCAAGCCCCATGTTAGATGTAGAGATTATTTAAAAATAAAATCTCAAAAAAAAAAAAAAAAAGGAATCTTCTCTTTGGCTGTACACAGATTTTTTTTAAGTCCTTCTATTAGCAAATGGCTTTATTTCTCATCTCTCACCTTATCCCTCCCAATATGTTAAACAACCTAGCTTGTAATCTTAGCTGTAGGCTTAGAAAACCAAACAGAGGGCGCCTGGGTGGCTCAGTGGGTTAAAGCCTCTGCCTTCGGCTCAGGTCATGATCTCAGGGTCCTGGAATCGAGTCCTGCATCGGGCTCTCTGCTCAGCAGGGAGCCTGCTTCCTCCTCTCTCTGCCTGCCTCTCTGCCTACTTGTGATCTGTCTCTGTCAAAGAAATAAATAAAATTTTAAAAATTAAAAAAAAAGAAAAGAAAAGAAAACCAAACAGAAATCATATTTATAGGCAGCCAGGGATCTGAGGGCCTACTGTGTATAAAATGCTACGATTAGTGATGAAAGGTCAGGAGGACATAATCGATGCACACAGGACTGATGCACTGAACAGGACTGATGAAAATGACCAGCGCCTAGTCAGGAACAAAGAGACTGTAATATTACTTGAAAAGTAAAAGCGGAATAAAGGGGAGAGAAAAAAATTGAAAGGAGAAACAGTGGTTCTTCCCTTTTGAATTATTTACTCAACATACAACTTATCCCCTGGCTTCTGTGTAAAGGAGAATATGCAACCCTTATGGGATGGTTATTTCTACATGTATATGCACAATAAAAACATTCACTCACAATTGCAGGAGTGACTGACGTGGCCCTCTTGCTATTCATTTTTGTAACCCTAATGTCTGGCAATATGATGTGCCCTTACTAAGTGTCTGTAGGCTGAATTCTATTTATAGCCAAAATGTAGGAGCACCTGCATGGCTTAGTCAATTAAGAAGCTGCCTTGGGCTCGGGTCATGATCACAGGGTTCTGGGATCGAGCCCCACATCAGGTTTGCCGCTCAGTGGGAAGCCTGCTTCTCCCTCTCCCACTCTGCATGCTTAAGTTCCCTCTCTCGCTGTGCCTCTCTCTGTCAAATAAATAAATAATCTTTAAAAAAAAATAAGGCCAAAATGTATTTTTAAAAAGCTATGAATTAGGGCGCCTAGGTGGCTCAGTTGGTTAAGTGTCTGACTCTTGATCGTGGCTCAGATCTTAATCTCAGAGTGGTGAGTTCAAGCCCCACACTGGGCTCCACACTCGGCCCAGAGCCTACTTTTAAAAAATTTAAAAATTAAAAGTAAAATAAAACAGCTATGAATTAAAGAAATGATCACTGTTAAGGCTACCGATTAAAACTTCACATCTACAGAAAAACATTCCATCACCGAATGACAACACATATCAAGGTTTACTGTTTAAGTGCGGGCCTTGAACCCAGCATAGGAAATACCTGAATTTCATGTGAGAGAGATCATGCACCAAAAAGTGTATTAAGATCTCCAACCAGGGGCGCCTGGGTGGCTCAGTGGGTTAAGCCGCTGCCTTCGGCTCGGGTCATGATCTCAGGGTCCTGGGATTGAGTCCCGCATGGGGCTCTCTGCTCAGCGGGGAGCCTGCTTCCTCCTCTCTCTCTCTCTCTCTCTCTCTGCCTGCCTCTCCGACTACTTGTGATTTCTCTCTGTCAAATAAATAAATAAAATCTTAAAAAAAAAAAATCTCCAACCAATGTAAAAGGCCTATTTTAAACCACTGGCCTTACATACGGGTTGCATAAGGCCTTCTAGGTCTTTTGAAAACTTGGGCCTTTAAGTGAAATCAGAAGCCACTGGAAGATTCTGAGCGGAGGACTGACAGGAGCTGAATGCTCTGTACAGAATGCTGCTCGCTGTATGGGGAACAGACTGCTGGACGACAAGGATGGCACCAGGGAGACTGGCGAGAGTGTTGCCACCAGTCAGGTGAGATGTAACGATGTCTTGGACCAGATGATAGAGGTGGAGGTGATGAGAAAGATGTCCTGAATATATCTTAAAAACACGGTACCATGGTCTGCCAAAGGATTGGAATAGATACAGGGTAGGAGTGAAAAATTGTAAAGAGGAGTCAAGGAGGCTGCCAGTAGTGTGGGGGCCTGAGCAACTGGAAGGACGTAGCTTCCATTTGCTGAGATGGACAAGACAACAGGAAAAACAGGCTGGAGGGAAGATTACAAATTCATGTTTGGTCCCACTAAATTTGCCAGGGCACCTGGGTGGCTCATGGAGCTCAGCGTCTGACTTTGGCTCCGGTCATGATCTCAGGGTCTTGGGATCGAGCTCTGGGCAGGGAAGCCCGCTTCTCCCTCTCCCCCTTCCCCTTCTTCCACCACTCGTGCGCTCTCTCTCTCTCTCTCTTTCTCAAATAAATCTTCTTACAAAATTTCGAATGCTTACTAGACATCCATATGGTCATGTCAATTGGACAACTAGATATACAAGTTTACAGGTCTAAGGGTCATTGTTGGATTTAATACCAAGAGATAGGATAAGATTACCAATGTGGAAGTATATATAAGGAAGAAAAAAGTTCAAAGACTCAGTCCTGGGGCCCTCCAATATGAAGATGTTGGAGAAATGAGGAAGACTGATACACAACCAGTGAGACAGGAGACAATCAGTGAAGTATGGTCATTCAAAAGCCAAATGAAGTCAATAATTTTAATAAAAAGAAATGATCAACTATGGTAACCAACAGGGAAATTAGCTGGGTACAATCCCTAATAAAAAACACAAGACTGTAGGTCTAGAATACCGTGAGGCCTAACTCACTTTGTATGACCTTGAGCAGACTGCCTAATTGTAAAAAAAATGATTTGCAGCACAGTCCTTGTTCTCAAGGGGCCCACATAAATGACCTTTACAATGATTAGATAAAAGTTTCATTGCATGCATACATAAACTGTTACTATGTGCAATGTTGAATAAATATGTCTAAAAAATATTTTCTTGGCTTTTTTACTCTGAGTCTGACAATAGGAGATATAACTGTAAAGCATTAAGCTTGATTTTCATACAGCTGATGGGACTAGCTTCCTGGGTGAGCCCTACCTATGTCTGTGTTTACTACCTAATGACTGTACGTTAACTACCTAATGACTATGTTTACTACCTAATGACTTCAAATATGAGCAGCCATCCTGAGTTAGACCTCACAGTCCAGCCTCCTAACATTCTGTTGAAGTGACATACACCAAAAAAAGCATCGGTGATTGCCCTTGACAAGGATTAGTATTTCCTGTTAATTTAAAAACAATTTCAAAAGAAGATCCTTTGGGGTACCTGGGTGACTCCATTGGTTGAGCAACTGCCTTCAGCTCAGGTCATCATCCCAGAGTCCCGGGACTGAGGCCCACATCAGGCTCCAGTTCCACATCTGGCTACCAGCTCCATGGGGAGTCTGCTTCTTGCTCTGACCTTCTCCCCTCTCAAGCTCTCTCTCTCTCTCAAATAAATAAATAAAGTCTTTAAAAAAAACTCTAAACAACAAATTAAAAAAAAAAAAAAGGATATCCTTTTACTAAGATAAACCAGAGTTGGAAAGTACCAGTGTTCCTCACCACTTGGGGTCCATTTAATGAAATCTATAGGCCCTTTTTATCCAGAAAAATACACATCAATAAAAATTTCCAGAGTTTGGGGGTGCCTAGGTGGCTCAGTGGGTTAAAGCCTCTGCCCTAAGCTCAGGTCATGATCCCAGGTTCCTGGGATCGAGCCCCACATCAGGCTCTCTGCTCAGCAGGGAGCCTGCTTCCTCCTCTCTCTCTCTGCCTGCGTCTCTGCCTACTCATCTGTTGAATAAATAAATAAAATCTTTAAAAAATAATTCCAGAGTTTGATATATCAGGGACCATATTAAAAACTCTTAATTCAAAAAAAAAAAAACAAAAAACAAAAAAACAAAACTAATTCAGTCCTCTCCTTTCACAGATGAGGATATTAAGCCTATGGCAGATCAAGTTAACTGACCCAATGGTCAAAAGTTTGGCACAATACAGTTTCTAGCTCTTCTTTCCCTTTGGGAATCAATCATCTGTGCCAGACAGAACAACCTTGGCTGACGTCAAATAGGGCAGTAACCTTAAAAACAATAAAGTCTGATCCATTTCTATAAACTAGGGTTGACTTACAAAATGGAACCAGGAGAGTTGAGACTAAAATCCAAATTTCCTAATTCCTCATTTTGTCTTGGAAAACTCTATCACAAGGGCCTCCTTTAATATACTCACATTCTTTCCCCCATCTTAGTATTTCAGGTTTTATAATAGTTTGCCCATAATGGACCATGACTTTACACATTGTGTGCTATATTCCCCTCTCTGTCTTAATTGAAGAGTTCTCATTTATCCTATAGTTTTGAAGGATCCTAGTTGCAACATTCAAGGTTACCTGTCTAGTCTCTTACATAGTGCTGATTGTGCTTTACAATCTGTTGAGCATTTACTGGGGACCAGACACTACACTGGATGCCTAGTTATGAACTCTCTAACAGCTGTGCCATCCATTGTTAGTAGATTCTTCCTTATTTTCAGTTTATATCTGCCTGACAGACTCCAGTAATAGACCTGTCCAGAGAAGAAATCCAGATCTAAATCCCAGCTCTTTGTCCTATGGCAGCCAGCAAAGAAGAGCGTTAGGAGCCCTCAGTAAGTCTATTCCCTTCCACATCTGTCCATTTTTCCTCACATTACATGATAGGCAAACGCTAGGGAATAAATGGCCTGTTTGATTTTTCGAACCATATGTCTAAGGTTACATTACACATGTATCCTAAAAATGAAAATTCTAGTTGAGAACTCCCACATTCTGAATTAATTTTTAAATTAAAGGGGCTAATTAAAAAGATAGTCTATAATTACCTTTGGGGGTCAAGTCTAGCAGCAACCAATCTTGCAGTACTCCAATTTCTTTCACTTTCTTTGTGATATGTGATAATAATATCAACGTGGTTGAAGAGGTAGAAAGTATTACTTTTGTTGAATTCAGGCTGCAAAAAAGACATGGAAATTTTAAAGAAGCTTGAGCTTTTCCCAGAATCTAAAAAATATATAATCTGACCATTGATTTAAAATGAGACCCATTATAATATTACTGGCTAGGGGGTACCTGGGTGGCTCAGTGGGTTAAAGCCTCTGCCTTCAGCTCAGGTCATGATCCCAGAGTCCTGGAATTAAGTCTCGCATCGGGCTCTCTGCTCAGCAGGGAACCTGTTTCCCTTCCCCTCTCTCTGCCTGCCTCTCTGCCTACTTGTGATCTTTGTCTGTCAAATAAATAAATAAAATCTTTTTTAAAATTATTACTGGCTATATTCCCTATGCTTTTTATCTTCATAACTTATTTATTTTATAACTGGCAGTTTGTACTTCTTAATCCCCTTCACCTATTTTGCCCATCCCCCATCCCCTCCCCTCTGGCAACCGCTGCCTACACCTTGATCTTGGACTTCTAGACTCCAGAACTAGGAGACAATAAATGTTTGTTGGGTTTTTTTTAAAGATGTATTTATTTATTAGAGAGAAAGAAAGAGAGCATGCGCATGGCGCGGGGGCAGAGAGAGAGAATCTCAAGCAGACTCCTACTGAGCAGGGAGCCTGATGCGCAGGGCTCCATCCCAGGACTCTGAGATCATGACCTGAGCCAAAATCAGATGCTTCACCAACTAAGCCACTCAAGCACCCCAAACTTTTATTGTTTTAAGCTACCCATTTTGGTTTTTTTTTTTTTAAGATTTTATTTATTTATTTGACAGAGATCACAAGAGGCAGAGAGGCAGGCCAAGAGGAAGGGAAGCAGGCTCCCTGCTGAGGAGAGAGCCCAATGCGGGGCTCCATCCCAGGACCCTGAGATCATGACCTGAGCTGAAGGCAGAGGCTTTAACCCACTGAGCCACCCAGGTGCCCCTAAGCTACCCATTTTAGAGTGTATTTTTAGTGAAGCCCTAGCAAATAAAGGGCTTTGTAATACGAGCTTTGAAATCAGACAGCACCTACAAGCTATATGAACACAGACAAGTCACTTAACCTCTTTGAGCCTCAGTTTCCTCTTTTTAAAAATGGGAGCAATAAGGGAGCCTGGCTGGCCCAGTTGGTACAACATGTGATTCCTGATCTGAGGGTCATGAGTTTGAGCTCCACCTTGGATGTAGAGATTACTTATAAAAATAAATTTAACTGGGACGCCTGGGTGGCTCAGTCAGTTAAGCATCTGCCTTCAGCTCCAGTTGCGATCCCAGGGTCCTGGGATCAAGTCCTGTGCTAGACTCCCTCCGCAGCGAGCCTGCCTCTCTGTCTGCCTCTCTCTCTCTCACTCACTCTGACAGATAAAAATATAAATCTTTTAAAAATAGATTTAACTAGGGACACCTGGGTGGCTCAGTGGGTTAAAGCCTCTGCCTCCAGCTCAGGTCATGATCTCAGGGTCCCGGGATCGAACCCCGCATCAGACTTTCCGATCTTTAAAAAATAGATTTAACTAAAAAAAAATGGGGACTATAATAGGATTGCTCATAGAATGGTTGAGGATTAAATAGAATAATGTATGTATTCAGTACAGTGCTTGGCATAGGAAGCCTTCAACAAATATTAGCTATTACATTACCCAAGCCCTTCAATCTTCAGAAAATGAATCCAAACGAACCTTGTCAATTACCATATTCAGTAATCTACAACATGCAGGACACCTAGATTGAGAATTATGGCTCTGGAAATCCCAGAATTGAGGGTGATGGCCTGAAGGAATTTTAAAGATCCTTTAGTACAATGATGATAGAGAAGAGGGTAGGAGTGATCCTGTGGAGGAGTCTCACAGTCAGCTTAGGGTGGAGAGTAAGTACTGCTCCCTGCAGGGCTGTCCGTAAATGCAAAGGATTAAAAACCACCAAGAAACCACTGTCTATCCACTCAGTTAAATGAAACATGGTGTGATCATATATAGAAATAAACTGCAGCTAGCAGATTTGCATGTCCTAGTATGGAGAATACCACGTATTGGTATCGGATGTCCATGATATATACAAATAGAAGCAGCCAGCGTTGTGGTTAAGGTTGTGGTCTCCACAGTCAAACTGCCTAGGTTGAAAGCTCAGGTATGAGATATACTAACCTGTGTGATCACAAGGCTAGGAACATTGCTTCATTCATTCATTCATTCATTCATTCATTCAGCAAATATTTTTGAACATCTGTTATATGCCAGGCACATCTTAACTATGCCCTAAGGGCTAACATCCTACAAGCATTCAAATAATATAAGAGGGAGTTCCCTATGTTGCAGAGAGAACGGAATTTGGACCAGAAAACACTGGGACGCAATTCAGATTTTGCCACATACACTCTAGGGAGTTTTCTTTTTCTTTTTTTTTTTATAAATTTATTTATTTCACAGACAGAGATAGGCAGAGAGGCAGTCAGAGAGAGAGGAGGAAACAGGCTCCCTGATGAGCAGAGAGCCCGATGCAGGGCTTGATCCCAGGATCCTGGGATCCTGACCCGAGCCAAAGGCAAAGGCTTTAACCCACTGAGCCATCCAGGAGCCCCTGGCCGTAGTTTTCTTAAAATGGGGACACCATCACTCACTTCATAAAATCATTAAGTGGATTAAATGAGAAATTATAGGGAAAGAACTAGCCCAGCACCTGGCACAGAACAAGGAGATCATTAAATGTTAGTTTCCTTCCTACTGATGTTAAAATTGTGCTTTGAATCTTCACCTAGATTTCCAATTCCAATCCACTTTGGGCTAAATCTCCTGCTGAAAACTACAAATGATAAATATAACATAACAAATATCTTCATAAAAGCAACATGGGGGCGCCTGGGTGGCTCAGTGGTTAAGCCGCTGCCTTCGGCTCGGGTCATGATCTCAGGGTCCTGGGATCGAGTCCCGCATCGGGCTCTCTGCTCGGCAGGGAGCCTGCTTCCTCCTCTCTCTCTCTCTCTGCCTGGCTCTCTGCCTACTTGTGATTTCTCTCTGTCAAATAAATAAATAAAATCTTTAAAAAAAAAAAAAAAAGCAACATGAACATAGAATGTACAACAGCAAAAGTCAACCGTAATGTAAAGTACGGACATTGGGTGTCAATTGTTCATCAGTTGTGTAAAATGTACCACTCTGGGGTGGGCAGCTGGCTCAGTTGGTAGAACATGTGACCTTCAATCTCCAGGTTGTAAGTTCAAGCCCCACGTTGGTGTAGAGATGACTTAAAAATAAAATCTTTTTAGGGGTGCCTGGGTGAGTCAGCCAGTTAAGTGTCAGACTCAGTTTCAGCTCAGATCATGAGCCCAGGATCATGAGATCAGGACCCAGACCCAAGTCTGCTTGTCCCTCTTCCTCTGCTCCTACCCGAGCTCTTGATTTCTCTCTCTCAAATAAATAAGTAAAATCTTAATTTTTTTTAATTTATATATATATATATTTTAAAGATTTTATTTATTTATCAGAGAGAGAGCGAGAGCGAGCGAGCACAGGCAGACAGAATGGCAGGCAGAGGCAGAAGGAGAAGCAGGCTCCCCACCGAGCAAGGAGCCTGATGCGGGACTCGATCCCAGGACGCTGGGATCATGACCTGAGCCGAAGGCAGCTGCTTAACCAACTGAGCCGCCCAGGCGTCCCTTTTTTTTTAATTTTTAAAAACAAAATGAAATATACTACTCTGGTGGGGGAGGTTGATAGTGGGGGAGGCTATGTATCTATCGGGGTAGGGAGTCTATGAGAACTCTCTGTACATTTCCTCTTAATTTTGCTGTGAACCTAATCCTGCTCTAAAAAATAAAGTCTTTTAAATTTGAAACAAAAACAAAACATGAGCTGAGGAGAAAATGAGGAATTACCATGCCAAATTCTAAGGGAAATCTGGAAGCCAGAGAGTTAAGCTGGGTGAGGGAGCACAGACATGGCTATTGCCCTGAGGACACCTGCTGTTCTGGGTAAACTTGAACTTAAGTTTGGGTAGCCTCATGGGATAGGGAGGAGAGCACTCAGGGAGGGCCCTCCCAGCTGAGAAGGCTAAAATGAGACCCTATATGCCCATTAATCTGAGACCACTGACCCCTCGCAAAACCAATACCCTCAAAGGTAAAGATGAGCCAGGAGTAAGCCTTCTCCACAACCGCCAATGGACTATAAGGAAGATGGCCTTGATGCTAAACACAAAAAGGGAGTGGGGGAACTGTCCTTGAGTAGTTTTGGCCACAGGCCAGTCCTAACATAGATTTGCAATGTGAATTCCCATCACCTAAGTGGCCCCAGGAAATTCAAGTTGTGAATTTGCTTTAAGGCAGTCCCAGGCTGGTATTTCCCAAAGACGCTTTGCAGAAGTGAATGAAAATCTTCTCTGGAGGAAACTAGTTTGACCCTGGGACTCAAAGAAACTCCACAAACAACTTTCTTTTAGAGATTGAGAGAGTGAGCAAGAAGCATTGGGGGCCAGAGGGAGAGGGAGAATCTCAAGCAGGCTCCACGCCCAGTGTAGAGCCAGACACTTGAACTCACGACGCTGAGACCATGACCTGAGCTGAAATCAAGAATCAGACTGACTGAAATCTAGTCATTTGCGATAACGTGGATGGAACTAGAGCGTATCATGCTTAGCGAAATAAGTCAATCGGAGAAAGACAACTATCATATGATCTCCCTGATATGAGGAAGTGGTGATGCA
>NC_081575.1:14798660-14808448 GCF_022355385.1 Mustela nigripes
GCCTGGGTGGCTCAGTGGGTTAAAGCCTCGGCCTTAGGCTCAGGTCATGATCCCAGGGTCCTGGAATCAAGTCCCACATCGGGCTCTCTGCTCAGCAGGGATCCTGCTTCCCCCTCTCTCTCTGTCTGCCTCTTTGCCTACTTGTGATCTCCGTCTGTCAAATAAATAAATAAAATCTTTAAATTTTTTTTAAAAAATAAAAAATCGTTTTCCTTTGCAAGAAGGTGTTGAATGAAGTGTTGCCAGTAGAGGGCGCTGGACAAACATTACCAGGGAGAAGAGTTTGGATTTCTGGTTGAGGGGAGCTCTGGCTTCTAGGCTCCCGCTCCAGTTTCTCCAGTGAACACAACCTCTAAAGAATTAATGGATCCATGTGTCTCAACAAAAAGAAAGATAAAAAGACATCAGGGTTGGGGTGGGAGGGAGGGATGAGTAGGCAGAAGGAAGAACACAGATTTATAGGGCTGTGAGACTACTCAGTAGGATACCCTTACAGTAGGTATGTGTCATTATACATTTGTCCAAACCCATAAAATGTACAACACGAAGAGTGAACCCTACTGAAAACTGTGCTCTCTGGGCGATAATGCTGTGTCAATGTAGGTTTATCAGTTGTAACAAATGTGCCACACTCTGGTGAGTGATACTGATCATGAGCAAGGCTATCTATGCACATGGGGGAGGGCAAGGGGTCTGAGGGAAAATCTCTGCACCTGCCTCTCAATTTTTCTCTGAACCTAAAACATCTAAATAATAAATCTGGTTTTTTGGAGGGGGGATCCTGGGTGGCACAGTTGGTTAACTGTCTGACTCTCGGTTTCAGCTCATGGTCATGGTCTCAGGGTCATGGGATCTAGCCCCAAGTCAGACTCCACACACAGCACAGAATCAGCTTGTCCCCCTTTTTCTCTTTTTCAAGTAAATAAAATCTTAAAAATAATAATAATAAATTCATTTGTTAAAAAGGAGACATCATTTGTCTCTTGAAAGAATGCACCACTATCTTATCTCACCAAGAAATCAAACTTGAATCTGATCAAGCCAGCAGATCCATCTGCCAATTTTCAAGAACTAAAAGAGAACATGCAGCCTTGTTTGGATGAATGATACAGGGATAGACAAAAGGATAGACATGGGATAAATCAAATATTTTAAAATGCTAATTTGGGGGCGCCTGGGTGGCTCAGTGGGTTAAGCCGCTGCCTTCGGCTCAGGTCATGATCTCGGGGTCCTGGGATCGAGTCCCGCATCGGGCTCTCTGCTCAGCAGGGAGCCTGCTTCCTCCTCTCTCTCTCTCTGCCTGCCTCTCTGTCTACTTGTGATCTCTCTCTGTCAAATAAATAAATAAAATCTTTAAAAAAAAAAATAAAATAAAATAAAATGCTAATTTGGGGCATGTTTCTGGCTCAGTTGGAAGAGCATCCAACTCTTGATCTTGGACTCATGAATTCAAGCCCCTCTTGGGTGTAAAGATTACTTAAATAGAACTGTAAAAAAAATTAAAACGCGGGGCGCCTGGGTGGCTCAGTGGGTTAAAGCCTCTGCCTTCAGCTCAGGTCGTGATCTCAGGGTCCTGGGATCGAGCCCTGCATCGGGCTCTCTGTTCAGTGGGGAGCCTGCTTCCCCCTCTCTCTGCCTACTTGTGACCTCTGTCTGTCAAATAAATAAATAAATAAAATCTTTTTTAAAAATAAAAAAAAAATTAAAACGCTTATGATAGAATCTAGGTACTGGGGTGCCTGTATGGCTCAGTGGGTTAAGCCTCTGCCTTCAGATCAGGTCATGATCTCAGGGTCCTGGGATCAAGCCCCACATTGGGCTCTCTGCTCAGCAGGGAGCCTGCTTCTCCCACTCTCTCTGCCTGTCTCTGCCTACTTGTGATCTCTGTCTCCATCAAATAAATAAAATCTTAAAAAAAAAAAGAATCTAGGCACTGCGTATATGAGTGTCCACTACATAATGAATTAAGCTTTTCTATGTGTTTGAAATTGCTCATAATAAAAGATTTTAAAAAGATATATGAGGGGTGCCTGGGTGGCTCAGTTGGTTAAGCATCTGTCTTCAGCTCAGGTCAAGATCTCAGGGTCCTTGGATCGAGCCCCACATCAGGCTCCCTGCTTAGCGGGGAGCCTGCTTCTCCCTTTCCCTCTGCCTGCTGCTCCCCATGCTTGTGCTCTCCCTGTGTCAAATAAATAAATAAATAAAATCTTTAAATTTTTTTTAAATCTAAAAATCTTCAAAAAAAACATTTAGGGGTGCCTGGCTGGCTCAGTCAGAAGAACATGTGATGCTTGATCTTGGGGTCCTGAGTTCCAGCCCCAGGATAGGTGTAGAAATGACTAAGACTAAGTAAACTAAAAAAATTTAATAGATAAATAGTAAGTCCCTCAAATATGACCAAAATCACCAAGATGGTGCATAAATGACTGAAATTTCAGAAGTACTGCACTTTTCTCTGGAAAGAAACAGTTAAGTGCACCATCAGTTAGACAACCAAGGCAGAAACTGAGCAGTCACCCTACACTCTTCCTTCTCCTGTCCCTTTTGTCCCCATCACTGACCTGCATCAAGTCACCATACAGAAAACAGATCAAAAGCAGTGCTGCCCTGGTGGAGCCCTTTCACGTCCGTTCGGCCCCTTAGTCATGCACCATGGCAGCCCCAAGACACTCCTGCTAGTCTGGAGCCTGGTAGGAGACTGCCTGAGAACCGCAAGGCAGAACAGTGTGATTGGGACATCCAAGCTAGAAAGATCAGAGCTAGAGTCCACTTCTGCCACGTAACTAGCTTTATGCCTCTAGTCATGCCACAGCCTCTCGGAGACTGAGTCTCACCTTCTGTAAAATGACAGCAGTGGATCCCCACAACAGGGCCATTCTCAGGATGAAATCAATCACTGTCTAAAGCAATACAACATCGGGGTGCCTGGGTGGCTCAGTGGGTTAAGGCTTCTGCCTTCAGCTCAGGTCATGATCTCAGGGTCCTGGGATGGAGCCCCTCATCGGGCTCTCTGCTCAGCGGGGAGCCTGCTTCCTCCTATCTCTCTGCCTATCTCTCTGCCTGCTTGTGATCTCTGTCTGTCAAATAAATGAATAAAATCTTAAAAAAAAAAAAAGGTGTTGGCAATGAGCCATCTTACACCGAACATCAATGCAATATTTTAAAAATAAATAAATAAATAAAGCAACATAACATCGCTCCTGGCCCGAAAAGAGGCATTCAATACAATTCTCCTCACCATTGGACACAGGACCTCCCTCCATGACCTGGCTTCTGCCTACTCCCCATTTTAGCTTCATCTCTAGCTGTACTTTCCAAACCCCAAAACTTATGCTGAGAGACATGCTCGACTCCTCACAGTCCGCCAATCACATCATCCTACTTCAGACTTCCAAGCTTTTTTTTTTTAATTTATTTATTTGACACAGAGAGAGAGATCACAAGTAGGCAGAGAGGCAGGCAGAGAGAGAGGAGGAAGCAGGCTCCCCGCTGAGCAGAGAGTGGGGAGCCTGCTTCCCGATGTGGGGCTTCCCTGCTTCTCGATGTGGGGCTCGATCCCAGGACCCTGGGTCATGACCTGAGCTGAAGGCAGAGGCTTAACCCACCAAGCCACCCAGGCGCCACGACTTCCAAGCTCTAGATCACATTGATCTCCCTCTAGAAATGCTCACCCACCCATTTATTTCACAAATACTTTTTCATTCCCTCCATTATATCCTCCTTGTCCCTTTTATACAGGGCCACCTCCTTACTCAGGACTGGGAACTTTGTGAGGACAGAGACCATACCTACTTGAGTTTGTATTCCCAACACCTAGCCCAAAACCTAGAAGATGGTAGGTGTCCCGTTAATGTTTGCTAAGTGACTATAACAGAAAGCAAATTACAAGCAACTTATATTCTATAGTAAGTTCTCAACACTTACGCGGATAGCGCAAACATCTTTTGCTGTGCCATCTTTGGTAATAAAACAGCCTATCGGAAATCCTGTTGTGCAGTACTTTCCATCCTCAATAACGTGACACCATATTACTGGCATATTATCAATAATCCTAAACATAAATAAAAAATAAAAGATTTAACAAGCATGCATGTCACACCAAGCAATACCAACATCATCTTGCATATATTTAATTCAAATATGTATTCAAAGTCACAAAAAATAGTCTATAATTTCAAGTATTAATTAAAACTACTTTTTTTTAAAAAAAACTATTGAAAGGACTTAAAATTTTTAATCAAAGTCACAAAAATAGTGTACAATTTCAAGTACTAAAACTACTTTTTTTTATAAAAAACTACTTCTGAAAGGACTTAAAAAATTAAGTCATGTTATCTCAGTGTTATCGCAAACCTACCAGTGATGTTGATAGTTTAGTTGTATCCCTTTCTTCAAAAAAGCCAGTTTTTTCTTGTGGTGGTCATTTCCTTTATCGTAGGATTTTACACAGACTTTTCTACATGTTTCTGTCTTGTTAAAAGAAAACTGTTAAAAAACATTTAAAATAATTAAAGATTTGACTACATTTTAGAAAACAAGTGTCACAAAATAAGCACTTTACCTTACAGATAAAACTTGTTCTCAGAGATTTAAGTATGCCATTAGCCTCAATACTCTCTCCTTTGAGTTTCAATTCATACCTGAAATGATTACACTACACACACACAAACATATAATACACACATGCACGCACACGCACACACACACATGCGCACATACATTGACAATATGCTTTCACCACTAAGCAGAAGAATTTTCCTTCTTCAGTAACACATAAGGTGGGATATAATATCTACTGTAACTTCCTAAGACCACCTTGATATGGAACCCTTCACTTAAAAGTGGTAACAAAATTGATTTTAGTGATGGTCACACAATGCTCTGAATATACTAAAAAAAATTAAGTCAAAGGGGCGCCTGGGTGGCTTAGTCAGTTAAGTGTCTGCCTTTGGCTCAGTCCATGATCTCAGGGTCCTGGGATTGAGCCCTGCATCAAGCTCCTTGCTCAGCGGGGAGTCTGCTTCTCCCTCTCCCACTCCCCACCCCTGGCTTATACCCTCTCTCAAATAAATAAAATCTTTAACAAACAGAAAATAAAAAATAAACAAACGTTAAATCAGATATTTCAAGGGGTGCCTGGCTGACTCAGTCAATGCAGCATGCAACTCTTGATCTCCAGGCTGTGAGTTCAAGCCCCACCTTGGGTGTGTAGAGCTTACTTTAAAAAAAAATGGCCACTTCAAATAGGTGAATTCTTTGGTATGTGAATATTTCTCAATAGAGCTGTTAATAAAAAAGTATTAATAAAATATTTCATACTTTTAATATGAAACCTCTTATTTACAAAGTCTAGCTATCAAGGATTATCAGGATGAAGTACCAGTGTTACTAATCAGGAAATAATGGGCAAGAATAAACTATGAAAAAGAGTTATAGTAAGGACCTCATACCCTGAAATCATACAAATATTAACCAAAAAGTTCCCTATTGGCAGCTGAGAAGAACACTGTCATCTTTCTTTCTTCCTATCTTTCTTTCTCTCTTTCTAGTACTATCATGTTCTTCATTTCAAGGGACAGCACTCCTTGAAAAAGTTCCCTTTTTTGTTAGGACAATGGTACTCCACGCAGGTATTTTGTGCAACTTTAATTATCAAAAAGCTAATGCCTGGGGCGCCTGGGTGGCTCAGTGGGTTAAAGCCTCTGCCTTCGGCTCAGGTCATATCCCAGGGTCCTGAGATGGAGCCCCTCATCGGGCTCTCTGCTCAGCGGGGAGCCTGCTTCCTCCTCTCTCTCTGCCTGCCTCTCTGCCTACTTGTGATCTCTCTCTGTCAAATAAGTAAATAAAATCTTTAAAAAAATTTTTTTTTAAAAAGCTAATGCCTGGGATGCCTGGGTGGCTCAGTTGGTTGAGCGGCTGCCTTCAGCTCAGGTCATGATCCCAGCGTCATGGGATTGAGTCCCACATCGGGCTCCTTGCCCCACAGGGAGCCTGCTTCTCCCTCTGACTCTGCCTGCCACTCTGTCTGCCTGTGCTCGCTCTCGCTTGCTCTCTCTCCGACAGATAAATAAATAAAATCTTAAAAAGAAGCTAATGCCTGACACACAGACCAAAGAAACAGATCAACAGAGAACCCAGAAATAGAACTCTACAACTATACCTGTGTGATTTTTTTGACAAACATGCAAAAGCAATTCAGAGAAGGAATGACAGTCTTTTGAACAGATAGTGTTGAAGCAACTTGACTTCTACTCGCCAAAAAAAAGAAACCCAAAAAGCAAAACCAAAAAAATTCTCTAATTTCAATCCAAACCTCTACCTGATACAAAATAACTCAAAAAAGATTACAGACTTAAATATATAAATTATAAAAGTTTCAGAAGGAAACATAAAAGAAAATCTTCAAGACCTAAAGGCTTATGTCATGTGTTCTTAGACTAGACACCAAAAACACACTCCATAAAAAGGAAATTTGATTATTGGACCTCATAAAAATTAATGTTTGCTCTGTGGAATACTCTGTTAAGAAGATGAAAACAGGGGCGCCTGGGTGGCTCAGTGGGTTAAAGCCTCTGCTTTCGGCTCAGGTCATGATCCCAGGGTCCTGGGATCGAGCCCCGCATCGGGCTCTCTGCTCAGCAGGAAGCCTGTTTCCTCCTCTCTCTCTGCCTGCCTCTCTGCCTACTTGTGATCTCTGTCTGTCAAATAAATCAATAAAATATTTAAAAAAAAAAAAGAAGAAGATGAAAACACGGGGCACCTGGGTGGCTCAGAGGTTAAGTAAGTGTCTGCCTTTGGCTTGCATGGCAGTCCCAGGATCCTGGGATCAAGACCCAGAAAAACTGCTTCTCCCTCTTCCACTCCCCCTGCTTGTGTTCCCTCTCTTGCTGTGTCTCTGTCAAATAAATAAATAAAATCTACAAAAAATAAAATAGATGAAGACACAGGGGTGTCTGGCTGGCCCAGTTTGTTAGAGCACACTATTCCTGATCTCAGAGTCATGAGTTTGAGCCTCAAGTTGAGCAGAGAGATTATTTAAAAATAAAATCTTGGGGCGCCTGGGTGGCTCAGTGGGTTAAAGCCTCTGCCTTCAGCTCAGGTCATGATCTCAGGGTTCTGGGATCGAGCCCCTCATAGGGCTCTCTGCTCAGCAGGGAGCCTGCTTCCCCCTCTCTCTCTGCCTGCCTCTCTGCCTACCTGTGATCTCTGTCAAATAAATAAATTAAATATTTTTTAAAAATAAATAAATAAAAAATAAAATCTTAAAAAAAAAAAAAGATGATGGAAACAAAAGCTACAGACTGGGAAAAAACTATTTGTAAACTACTGCCCTAACAAAGGAATCACACCTAGAATATATAAGGAATTCTGAAAACTCAATAGTAAAGGTACAAACAATCCAAATATAAAAGGGGTAAAAGAGGAGACAGAGGGCCTGGGTGGCTTAGTCAGTTAAGCATCTTTTTCAGCTCAGGTCATGATCCTGGGGTCCTGGGATCAAGCCCCCCACAACAGGCTCCCTGCTTAGAGGGGAGTCTGCTTGTCTCTCTCCTTCTGCCTCTTCCCCTGCTTCTGTTCCCTCTGTCTCTCTCTCTCTCTCTCTCTCTCCCCCAAATGAATAAATAAAATCTTTTAAAAAATAAATTAAATTGGGGCGCCTGGGTGGCTCAGTGGGTTAAGCCGCTGCCTTCGGCTCAGGTCATGATCTCAGAGTCCTAGGATCGAGTCCCGCATCGGGCTCTCTGCTCAGCAGAGAGCCTGCTTCCCTCTCTCTCTCTCTCTGGCTGCCTCTCCGTGTACTTGTGATTTCTCTCTGTCAAATTAATAAATAAAATCTTTTAAAAAAATAAAAAATAAAAAAATAATAATAAAATAAAAAATAAATTAAATAAATGAGTGAATAAAAATCCTAAAAAAAAGTTTAAAAGAAGCTAATTCCCAATGGTTTCACAAGAGTATATATAAATTAATATTGAGCAAACTACATACTTTTAAAAAAAGTTTTATTTAAGTAATCTCCAAACCCCATGCAGGGCTCAAACTCACAGCCCTAAGACCAAGAGTTGCATACATCTCTGACTGAGCTAGCCAGTTGCCCCCAAACAAAACACTTTCAATATGTGCAGTGTATTGTACTTCAAGTAGACTTCAATGAACTTGGAAAAAAAAGAAGAAAAAAGTTAATGCCTTCATAATCATAACTGCTTATGAAAACATCCCTACTCTATCCCCGAATCTATTAAGGTATCGAAGGCAAAATCAATACACAATGACAGTCCAATGACATCTGCTTATACCACCTTACCCAAAACATGTAGGAACAATAAAGGAAACCGTTTTCTTTACAAAGCAAAAGTGGTTATGTGGAACCACTCCCTACTGCAGATAGTTCGAAGAGCACATATTCAGGCATTCTTCTGACAATACCACATCCTATCTCCTTTCCTTTTTCTCTGCCTCCTTCTAAAACAGACTCTTTGTGGGGCGCCAGGGTGGCTCAGTCGGTTAGGCTCAGGTCATGATCCCAGGGTCCTGGGATCAAGTCCTGCATCAGGTTCCCTGCTTGGTAGGAAACCTGCTTCCTTCTCCCCCACTCCCCCTGCTTGTGTTCCCTCTCTTGTTGTGTCTCTCTCTGTCAACTAAATAAAATCTTTAAAAAGAAAATAAAAATATAACAGACTTTCTGCTACAATTTTAAGTAGCCAGTTCTGAAAAGATTCCATTTAAAACAATATTATATAAGATCCACTGAATAACCTTATAGGGAGATGATGTTATTCGTTCTCCGAATAGTACTTGTCCAAGATTTTCAGAAGGGTTTTTCTTCCCAGAGGCTTGACAGAAGTCAAAGCTAGAGGGAAAGTTCAAGGAAGGAAAAAAAAATCAGCAAAGAAATTAATCTTTGTAATTTGTCAAGCCTCTCCACTGTTAATGGTAGATACTTCTAAAAACATGACCCAGAAGGTCTCTAATAATGATTTATAGACCTCATTTTTTAAACCGTTTAATCTCTTATAACTATGAATTCATTATTTAAAATGCTTATGGTACTGCTCTTGACTTTTATAATGTAGATAATCACAATCTTAATAAAACTCACAGTATCTTCAGGGTTAAACTTCAAATTACATTTTTTAAAAAGCAAAGAATAGTTTAAAATCTGTACTAAGGGGCGCCTGGGTGGCTCAGTGGGTTAGGCCGCTGCCTTCGGCTCAGGTCATGATCTCAGGGTCCTGGGATCGAGTCCCGCATCGGGCTCTCTGCTCAGCAGGGAGCCTGCTTCCTCCTCTCTATCTCTGCCTGCCTCTCTCCCTACTTGTAATCTCTCTCTGTCAAATAAATAAATAAAAAAAAATCTTTAAAAAAAATAAAATAAAATAAAATAAAATCTGTACTAATTCTAACCTGAGACATTTAGAAACTGCTGTTATCAGTTCTGATCAAAGGGGAACTTAAACAACAAGATCCCTTTTCAATTACAGGCCCATAGACTCACTCACAAATCAAATGGTTACCACATGGAAAGAATTACAACTGCCTTTAAGCAAATGGGAATACATAAAATTAAATATAAAATGGTAAAAAGAGAAAATCAATGGTAGGTACGTGTAATATTTTAAATGCTCGTGCTAACACCCTATGTCTAAATGTGGCATTTTAATGAAAATTAGACCTGGTTTTATTTCTGTTTAATTAGTAGAAATAAATACCAGAGGGAGCTACAATCATTTTTCTTTTTTTTTTAAAGATTTTATTTATTTATTTGACAGAGAGAGATCACAAGTAGG
>NC_081575.1:14808548-14817665 GCF_022355385.1 Mustela nigripes
CATTTTTCTTTTTTTTTTTAAAGATTTTATTTATTTATTTGACAGAGAGAGATCACAAGTAGGCAGAGAGAGAGGAGGAAGCAGGCTCCCCGCTGAGCAGAGAGCCCGAAGCGGGACTCGATCCCAGGACCCTGAGATCATGACCTGAGCCGAAGGCAGTGGCTTAACCCACTGAGCCACCCAGGCGCCCTACAATCATTTTTCTAAGAAGTGTAGCATTTGTTGCTATTCTCAAATGACTGATCTTGATCTTGATTATATGATACTGGCCCAATACTAAACTAAGCACTTGCATCCATTAAAAGCCTTAGTAGCGGGGGCATCTGGGTAGCTCAGTGGGTTAAAGCCTCTGACTTTGGCTCGGGTCATGATCCCAGAGTCCTGGGATCAAGCCCTGTATTGGGCTCTCTGCTTAGCAGGGAGCCTGCTTTCTCGTCTCTCTCTGCCTGCCTCTCTGCCTCCTTGTGATTTCTGTCTGTCAAATAAATAAACAAAATCTTTAATAAATAAATAAATAAAAGCCTTAGTAGAAACTTCCCTATCCCATGTTTTAAATAAACTACACTTCTGCAATTATTTTTTTGAAATTCAAAATATAGTAGATTTATAATTTGTTTTCCTTACAAAAATCAAGTATGGCAATTTCCTAAATTCTTGAGCATTTGCCTCACACTGAAAGCACTCTGTTTTAATTTTGTTCCTGTTACTTTTATTACAAAATTGCCACCATATTTCTTAATATATCTAGGGCTTTCATTCACTGTCTTTAAAATTTTAAAACACCTTTAACACAATAATATTATAATTACGATGTAACTGCAGTAATATCAATTCTATCAGGTACAATGACATTACCTATAACTTACGTATTATATTCATAAGGCAGGACGGATTCTGTTGAGTCCAATCTATTTACAAAAAGTGCTATTGATGACTACAAAAAGAAAGAAAACACTAATTAATAATACAAAATAAAAAAGGTAGCACTTGCAAAATACATAACAAAGTGAAAAGTAATTGGATCTATGGCTCCCATCAATGTATGACTGTGCAATTACAAATTTATAACTTAGCACATGTATAACAATATGGTTATAAATTTTTAACTCAGTACAGCTATAAATTCATAACATTTCATTTAGGTGGCATCATTGGAGTCTCTGAAAACATCAATTTTTCAGACATCTCAGCCATTCTTAACCTTTTTTAATTATAGAACCCTTTGAGAATGTGATGAAAGCTATGGGCCCTCTCCCCCAAAAAGCCCACATACTCAGCAAAGTCTCTGTTCAGGTTTCAGAGGCTTCATAGGGCCTCTGGAGTCCACAGAATTCAGGTTAAGAACTTGAGATAATTAAAGCTACCTGTGTAAGAGCTCTCCTTGTATTATTTTAACCATTTTTATAAGAATCATTCTAAAATACACTTCATCATTTCCTATCTTAAACAGAACATGGTGATCACAATTTAACCTTCCTTGATGGCTCAGGATCATTTTGGAACATCAATCCTTGCACCAGCTTTGACTCTGTGACATCCTCAGGATCAAACTAAGTGAACGCTATTTGCCCCAAAACTCCACTGCGATAGATGGTACCCACACCCCTACTACCCACACCCCTCACCCAACCAAAGAGCTTCAACTTTTTTTGTATAGATTTTACGTCTTTCTTTTCAGCGGTGAGTTGTTGTGACGCCTCTTCGCCCTTCTCCCTTCTCCCACCCTCGATCTGCTAGAGAGCCCTCAACTTGTAGAATAAATCACAGATTTGTTAAAACGAAATCAAAAAGACTCAGAGCATGAGGGTTAGTGCATAAGCATTAGGATATCTCTTCCCGCTTTTCACAGGATACTTCATTTACTTCCCTGGATCTCAGCTGGGTTCTTGATAATCTACAAGATAGGGTTTTTGTTTTGTTTTGTTTTGTTTTGTTTTGTTTTGTTTTTATGTAGGCTCCATGCCCAGCATGGAGCACTATGTGGGGCTTGAACTCATGACCCTGAGATCAAGACCTGAGCTGAGATCAAGGGTCAGACACCTGACTGGGCCCCCCAGGTACCCCCAAGATAGGATTTTTATTTTTATTTTTATTTTAAAGATTTTATTTATTTGACAAAGAGAGAGAGATCATAAGTAGACAGAGAGGCAGGCAGAGAGAGAGGGGGAAGGAAGCAGGCTCCCTGCGGAGCAGAGAGCCCAACGCGGGGCTCGATCTCAAGACCCTGGGATCATGACCTGAGCCGAATGCAGAGGTTTTGACCCACTGAGCCACCCAGGCGCCCCAAGATAGGATTTTTAAAAAGACTAAAACAGCAGAACTTTAGTGAACACTATTCTTGTTCAAAATTCCATAAACTGCTTTTTTTTAATTGAACATCTGCTATCATCTTTACCATAAGGTTAGATTTTTTTTTTAAGAGGAAGAAAATAATCAAGTTTGGGACAAATATAAACAGTGTTACTGTAACTCTGTAAGAGTATTGTATCTGTACTTAATGAAACCTTGTCAGAAATTCAGCAACAGTTGGGACGCCTGGGTGGCTCAGTTGGTTAAGCAGCTGCCTTCGGCTCAGGTCATGATCCCGGCATCCTGGGATCAAGTCCCGCATCAGGCTCCTTGCTCGGCGGGGAGCCTGCTTCTGCCTCTGCCTGCCATTCTGTCTGCCTGTGCTTGCTCTCTCCCCCTCTCTCTCTGATAAATAAAATCTTTAAAAAAAAGAAAGAAAGAAAGAAAGAAATTCAGCAACAGCAACATATATCAGTTAGAGTTTTATAAAGGCAAATAGAGAAAAGCAAAGGACAGCAGATAATTTTTTTTAAAGATTTTATTTATTAATTTGACAGAGAGAAATCACAAGTAGACAGAGAGGCAGCCAGAGAGAGAGAGAGGGAAGCAGGCTCTCCGCCGAGCAGAGAGCCCGATGCGGGACTCGATCCCAGGACTCTGAGATCATGACCTGAGCCGAAGGCAGCGGCTTAACCCACTGAGCCACCCAGGCGCCCCAGGACAGCAGATAATTAAGGATAATAGTTCTCATCTAGAATCCCAATACACAACATACATAAGATTCATATTTTAAAATGCATATCTGGAGAGTACTATATTTAAAAGAACCTTAATGGTTTCACAAGTCAAGTGAAGAAAAGAGAAATTATTCAATAATGGTAGATAACTGGTCAGTGATCTGGGGGAAAATAAGTTAAGCTGGATACTTACCTAATACATATACCAGGAAATATCAATCTTATTTCTTAAAATTTAAACCATAAAAGTAATAGAAGAAGCCATGGGAGAATAATTTTATAATCGTGGCTGGCTTGGTTAAGAACTTTCAAAACAGGGCACAAAAGTCAGAAAACAACAAAAAAAAAAATGATATATTAGAATAAAAGCCCGTTTTTCTAAATGCTAAAAAACAAAAACAAAATACAATAAACAAAACCAAAAGACAACTGACAAACTTGGGAAAAGAATGTCACAGGTAAAGGACTAGTTTCCTGATTTAAGAATGACCACAGAACCAAAAAAAAGTGTCCACAAATCAATTTTTTAAATGTCCAACCTTATAGAAAAATGAGCAAAGAATATATAGATAGTTCACCAAAAAGAAAATACAAGTTGTTTTTATTTATATGAAATGATTCTCAATTTTAAAAAAAGACTCCTGATAAAAGCATTATAAACTAAAACCATAAGACACAATTTTTCACCCATAAAATTGTTCAAAGATCTAAAAGTTTGACAACACGCTGTCAAGCTGTGGAGAAGCAGGCACTCTCACACACTGTCTACGGAAGTGTAAATTAATGCAACCTCCATGGAAAGCAATTTGAGGATATCAAAATTGCTAAGTGCATCTATTCTTTGACCCAGCAATTGCGTTCCTAGTAATTTATTCTATGGATATTCTCATATGCAACAATGTTTGGTAAGATCAAGAGTATATAAACAAGCTAAATACATACATAAGGGACTATGTAAATCCAATATATAACATCCTTATAATAGAATGATATACCATTAAAAAACAACAAGGGTGTTCTTTATATATTGATATAAAGTGGTCTCTAAGCTATATCATTAAATGATAAAGGCACCTGAAGGTGAGAACAGTATGCTCCCATTTGTGTAAAAAAAAAAAAAAGGAGGAAAAAATAATATAAACACATATTTGTTCATTTAATCAAGAAATCCCTAGCAGGATATGAGAAACTGACGATATTGGTGCTCTCCAGGGAGGGATACTATGTGGCTAAAAGACCCAGGTAGATGAGACCTTCACAGGGAAAAACCTCTTATCTGCCTGTATCCTTCTATATTATTCTAAGTGAGATCATTACAATCAAGGGGATGAACAGTTTCAAAGACTTTGATGTATATTTCAAATTGCTTTCCAAAGGGTTCAAGTTTAACTATTAAACCAATCTGAATGCCATCATAAGGCAGCAAAGAGACAAGGCCAGGTGGATGGGGCATTGTACAGGAGAAACAGACTAATCCCTTTTATAAGTTAATGTTATGAAAAGAAAAAGCAGGGACTGTGCTTAATTAAAAGAACCATAGACTATAATAAAGAGATGAAATTTGTGGTCCTAGATTGGATTCTGATTTGGTTATTTCAGGGATAGCTAGGGAAATCTATGAACTTGGTAACACATGAGATAAAAATGCATTCATGTGGAAAAAAATCTGTTGATGTGGAAAGATAGAGTTGTTAATAGAAAAGTGCAGGTTATGGGATGGTTAAGCGTCTGCCTTCGACTCAGACTCAGATCATGATTCCAGGGTCCTGGGATCCAGTCCCACACGGGGTTCCTTGCCTGCCACTCCTCCTGCTTTTGCTCACTCTCTCTGACAAATAAATTTCAAAAATCTTTAAAAAAATAAAAAAAAGAAGAGAAACAAGGCATTGGTTAAAAAAAAAAAAAGAAAGAAAAGTGCAGGTTACAAAAAAACGTGGATACCATTATTTTATGTAGGTAAAAAATGCATTTGGACTTCCATTCATTGCTAGTGGGAATACAAAATGGTACAGCCAATTTAGAAGAGAGCTTGGCAATTTCTTAAAAAAAAAAAAAAAAAAAAAACTAAACTAAATATAGGGGTGCCTGGGTGGCTTAGTGGATTAAGCCTCTGCCTTTGGCTCAGGTCATGATCTCAAGGTCCTGGGATCAAGCCCCACATCAGATCTCTGCTCAGCGGGGAGCCTGCTCCACCCCACTCCCCCCACCCCCGCCTGCCTCCTCTCTGCCTACTTGTGATTTCTCTCTGTTTCAAATAATTAAATAAAATCTTTTTTTAGAAAAAAGGAAAAAAAGAAGAAAAAATAAATATACTCTTAATAAACAATCTAGCAGTGATACACCCTGGTATTTGCCCAGAGGAGTTGAAAACATAAGTCTACCCAAAAACCGGCACAATGTCTATAGCAGCTTTGTTCATCAATGTGAAAACTTAGAAGCAACCAAGATGTCTTTAGTAGATAAATATATGAATGAATTGTGGTACATCCGGATAACGGAATATTCAAAACTGAAAAGCAATGAACCATTAAGCCATGAAAAGACACAGAGGAACCCAGGGCGCCTGGGTGGCTCAGTGGGTTAAGCCGCTGCCTTTGGCTCAGGTCATGATCTCAGGGTCCTGGGATCTAGTCCTGCATCGGGCTCTCTGCTCAGCAGGGAGCCTGCATCTTTCTCTCACTCTCTATCTGCCTGCCTCTCTGCCTACTTGTGATCTCTGTCTGTCAAATAAATAAAATCTTTAAAAAAAAAAAAAGACACAGAGGAACCCTAAATGCATATTACTAAGTAAAAGAAGCAAGTCTGAAAAGTCTACGTACTGTATGATTCCAACTATAAGACATTCTGGAAAAGGCTAAACTATGAAGACAGTAGATAGATCAGCGGTTGCCAGGGATTAAGAGAGGGGCGGATAATAGCAGAGAGCATAGAGAATGTATAAGGCAGTGAAATTACTCTATATGATATTATAATGATAGATATATGTCATTACACATTCCTCCAAACTTCACCAAGGGTGAACTGTAATGTAAACTATGGACTTTGGGTAGTAATGATGTGTCAGTCCAGGTTCATCAACTATAAGGAATGCAACACTCTGGTAGGGGCTGTTGATGAAGAAGGCTAGGTATGCGTGGGGGCGCGGCTATATGGGAACTCCACTTTCTGCTCGATTTTGCTGTAAACCTAAAACTGCTCTAAAAAATTTAAAAACTTTATTAAAAACACACATGTGAGGTGCCTGGGTAGCTCAGTGGGTTAAGCAACTGCCTTCAGCTCAGGTCATGATCCTGGAGTCCCAGGATCAAGACCCACATCAGGTTCCTCGCTCACTGGGGAATCTACTTCTCCCTCTGACCCTCTCCCCTCTCATACCCTCTCTCTCTCTCATTCTCTCTCTCAAATAAATAAAATCTTTTTTTTAAAGATTTTATTTATTCATTCGACAGAGAGAGATCACAAGTAGGCAGAGAGTCAGGCAGAGAGAGAGAGAGAGAGAGGAGGAAGCAGGCTCCCTGCTGAGCACAGAGCCCGATGCGGGACTCGATCCCAGGACCCTGAGATCATGACCTGAGCTGAAGGCAGCGGCTTAACCCACTGAGCCACCCAGGCGCCCCTAAATAAAATCTTTTTAAAAATACACATGTGGGGGGCGCCTGGGTGGCTCAGTGGGTTAAGGCCTCTGCTTTAGGCTCGGGTCATGATCCCAGGGTCCTGGGATCGAGCCCCACAGTGGGCTCTCTGCTCAGCAGGGAGTCTGCTTCCTCCTCTCTCTCTGTCTGCCTCTCTGCCTACTTGTGATCTCTGTCTGTCAAATAAATAAATAAATCTTTAAAAAAAAATACACATGTGGGTATGGGTATGTGTAGAAAAAAATCTAGAACATATGGTAAGATAGTAATAGCAGTAATTCTCTAGTTATTAGAAATGTTTTTCTTATTTTTGCCTATCTGCATTTTCTAATCATCTATCATGCATGCTACTGCTTTTGTAATAGCAAAAGTTTCAAAACTAAAAAAAGGGGGGGGCTGGATGCTACCAAATGAAGTAAGTTTAGAGTGTTAAACCTAAAAATGAGAGACTCACCAAAAGGCAAAAACTCAGAATAAAAAGTAGAACATGTAAGGATGCAAGTAACAGCCCAAAAAGAAAAGAGTTTATGGAAAAATTCCAGATATTTGTTATGGTTAAAGATCACGTTTCTTTGCTAGGAATCCTGATGAAATAAAGAATAGAGATTCAGGATGAGGAATTACCAGAGAAAAGGCAGACATAAAAATATTTTGTAAATGCCATTTCCTACATTACACGTGTTTGGCAAGATGTTGGCTCAAAATGTTACCATCAAAACTTCACACAGGAAAAGGCAAGTTCCAGGTTTTAAGGGCAAACTTGTGGCCCCAAAACTGACCTTTAAAAAATACTGGAAAATGGGACACGTGGGTGGCTCCGTCGGTTAAGTAGCTGCCTTCGGCTCAGGTCATGATCCCAGTGTTATGGGATCAAGTCCCACATCTGCCTCCTTGCTCATCAGGGAGCCTGATTCTCCCCCAGCCTGCAGCTCCCCCTGCTTGTGCCCTCTCTGATAAATAAAATTTTAAAAACAAAACAAAACACCCTGGAACTTTCAACTTGGTTAAGTCTATAGTTAAAGCACACCCAGCACTGTTCTCAACTTCCCAGTGCCTTTGTGGTGCCCTATGACAGAACACTACCCCATCCACTAAATTAGGCAACTAGGAGTCAGAAAAATAAGTCTTATTCATTAGTATCTTTTGAAGTGATTACTTGCCTCCCCCCCCCAAAAAATACAACACACAACCTTTTTTGGACTCAGCTTAGTTACAGAAACCAGGCTGCTGAAGAAAGGAGTCAGGAAGTTATTGGAGAACTTCAAGAGGACAGACACGTTGCAACTCTTGATTTTGAGGTCTTGAGTTCAAACCCCAGTTGGGTGTAGAGGTGACTTAAATAAACTTTAAATTTAAAAAAAAAGAAAAGAAAAAACGAATAATGATAATGATAATAATGATAATAGTTACCATTTATGGAAAGCTTACTAAGCTTACTAAGCGCCAGGTATAGTTGTCAGTGCTTTTCATACATTGTCTCATTTTATCCTCTCAAGTCTGAGAGGTAAATAATACCTTGATGTTTACAGGCAAAGGGCCTAGGGGAGACAAAAGTGCATTAACAAGAATTAGAGAGGTAACAAGCAGGCTGCCTGGAGGAGTGAAGAATGACAGAAAGGTAACACGGTGGGGTTGCGTCTAAGGCCACAGTGAGGCGGATGGGGGGATGGGTGAAATAGCTGATGGGAACTAAGCAGCGCACTTGTGACGAGCTCCTGGTCTTTGTATGGAAGTGCTGAATCACTAAATTCTACACCTGAAGCTAATATAAGAATGCATGTGAACTCACTGGCATTTAAGTCAATTTTTTTAAAACGACCAAGGTGACTGTGTGAGAGAGAGTACAAGGGAGACAACAGGAAACGGAAGAAGAGAGCCAGAGGAAAGAGCCCAGGGGGCGGAAGGAAAGGAGCTGCGACAGAAGAGGAGGAGCTAAGTGGAGGAGCAGCCAATAGGGAGGGAGGAGCTCCGAGGAAGGAGGAACAGAAGGAGCTAAGAAGGGCGGTGGAGGAGCACTGCGAAAAGGAGGAAGCAAGGGCTGCGTGTGTGGCTTAGTCCTTAGGCATTTGCCTGCGGCTGGTGTCATGATCCCCGCGTCCTGGAATCGAGCCCCGCATGGGCCTCCCTGCTCGGTGGGAAACCTGCTTCTCTCCCATTCCCACTGCTCGTTTTCCGTCTCTGTCTGTCTCACTCTTTCTCTCACTCTCTCGCTGTGTCAGATTAAAAAAAAATCTTAGGGGGGCGCCTGGGTGGCTCAGTGGGTTAAAGCCCTGCCTTCGGCTCAGGTCATGATCTCAGGGTCCTGGGATCGAGTCCTGCATCGGGCTCTCTGCTCGGCGGGGAGCCTGCTTCCTCCTCTCTCTCTGCCTACTTGTGATTTCTTTCTGTCAAATAAATAAATAAAATCTTTAAAAAAAAAAAATCTTAGGGACGCCTGGGTGGCTCAGTTGGTTGGACGA
>NC_081575.1:14818065-14822417 GCF_022355385.1 Mustela nigripes
GGAGGGGCGGGGCGGGGAGGGAGGAGAAGAGGAAACGCTGAGTTGAAAGGGAGGGAGCCGAGAGAAATGGGGGAAAAGGAGGAGCTCTGAGAATGGAGGAAGAGCTGAGCGGGAGCTGGGCGAACGGAGAGTAAGGGGAGGGGCCGAAAGGGAGGGAAAGAGAATCTGGGAAAAGAGTGGTCCGGATGCTCCACGTGCAAGGCTCAGAGATAGAGCCGCAGAGACACACCCACAGAAAGGGCTGTGGCGTTCTGGGTCATAGGCGGAAGAGCTCGCGACCGTGGTCTCCCCCCGGCGTGCCCCCTACCCCTGCCGGAAGCCTTCCCCTCACATCTCACTGCCTCCCACGGGTGCTCACCTTGCAGGTTGCAGTCTCTCGGGTCGCCTCGCAGAAGTTAACTGGAGCCAACCCGGGGAGGTAGAAGGCCGCGCTGGGGGTGGCCTGAAGCCCCAGGAACAGCCACAGCCCCAGCAGCCACCTCAGCCCGGGGAGGGCGAGCCTGAGGCGGCAAGGGTTGGTTCCCACGCGGAAACCACGAGTACTCATTTGAGGAGCCGGCTCAGGGCTCGGGGGCGCACTACAGGCGAGATCTAACCAGTGAACGGGAGAAACGGATATGATAACTCGGCTGGTGGGACTAGAACTCCAGGGAAAGCCACTTATTCCGACGAAACAGTGGCTTGGAACCCGTTGCTAGGGCTCCAGGCTACTCATATGAGCACGCGGAGTACGCATGCGTGCGGGTCCCCGCTAAGTCTTCCACACGCCCCCCCCCACCCCCGCCTTCCCCACTCTCCCACCCCCCACCCACAGCCCGGCACTTTCCCGCGGTTAGAGGTGCCTCGGGGAGCGGGGAAGGGGGGCAAGGGAGGCTGGCTGAGAGGTCTCAGCATGCAACATCACAACTAAACAGGGTGTTGTCCTCCCTGAGTTTGCCTCAGTCCCAAAGTAGCAGTGTTTACCCCCCCCCCCCATTTTCACTTTTTCCGGCGGGGTGGTGGGACAAGAATGGGGAAGAGGGGAAATTACGGGGCCAAGCTGTCCAGTATGGTGGGTGTTAGGCGCTTGAAATGCAGCCAGTGCAAAATTGATGTTCCATAGGGCCAAGTGCACACCCAGTATCAGGGACTGCTTGGAAAAAGGAATGCAAACCTCTGCGTTTTTATATTGATTGCATGTCAAAACAATAATATTTTGGGTCAGTTGCATTGAATAAAATATTATTAAAATTAATTTCACCTGTGTTTTGTTTTGTTTTTCACAAAGATCACAAGTAGGTAGAGAGACAGGCGGGGGGGGGGGGTAATCCCAAAGTGGGGCTCAATCCCATGACCCTGAGATTATGACCTGAGCAGAAGGTAAAGGCTTAACCCACTGAGCCACCCAGGCATCCCTCACCTATTTCTTTCTAAAGTATGATTGCTAGGGGCTCCTGGCTGGCTCAGTCCATAGAGAATGGGCCTCTTGATCTCAGAGTTCATGAGTTCAAATCCCATGTTGGGCATGGAATCTACTTTAAAATAAATTTAAAAAAAATAAATTGTGGCTGCTAAAACATTTAAAATGACATGTTGCTCATGTTATATTTCTTTTTTTATTCATTAAAGCACTCTTAATATAAATAAATTCTGCGGAAATAATACAGCAAAACAAAGCCATGCACTGATACAAATTAACCAGTTCAGCTACTCGATATTTTTATGTTGTCTGTGATGATACATGGATTGCTCAATGTGTAATAAATTCTGGCATCATTCCTACCTGGGAGAGACAACTTTTATTTTACATTGATGACTTAAGTAGAATACGTTTATTATATTGTGATTCAATGGTAATCTGAAAAACCTTTAAAAATCACCTTAAGAAAAAAAAAAGCACAAAAAGAAAGAAAGAAAAGAAAACCATAATAATCACATCCTAGAGACTGTCAGGTGAACTTATCCTAAATATGTTCTTTGGCGTATTGTCGACACACAATATCACATCAATTTCAGGTGTACAACATAGTGATTCCACAAGTTCACTGACATTCCATTTCTGTTGGACAGCTCCTGTCTGGGGGAGGAGGGTGGCAGGGGCAAAGATGAAACAAGAGGGAGGGAGAGGGAAGTGTTGCTCTCAGTCTTTGAAAGAAAGTTCTCCCTCGCTTAGCTCCAGGGATCTTATTTTTCGACCTCTGTAGGAATCCTTGTAGCCCTCACCTTCTGCTCCTTGTGCTGTCCTATAATGCAAAGTGCTTGTATTTGGACCTAGACAGTAGTGTAGGCATCATACAACAAAGACAGCAGAAGAGCTGGTCATTTTTCCTTCTTGTCTGTCAAGAGCTTTGGAGAACAAGAGGTCACTTGTGTACGCTGAGACCAGTGCACCTCGCCATTCTGTCCAAGTTCCCTCGCTCTGAGAGGTCTGCATCCTCTGTTGATTGGCAGCCTGCGATTCCAGGCGGAACAAAGGCAGCGAACCGGCAGTTAGCAGAGGCCTGTAGAATTTAGTGACTTAACTCCTGGATCAGAGAGGCAGGAAAAGTGGCAGGAGAAAATGTACCAATGATCAGAATTCCGAGCGTTGCGAGGGCAGGGAGAACGAACTTGACCACGCGGACTGGAGAGGCCCTTGTAAAGATTTGGAGAAGGGGATAAGGTGATCAGAAGGGGCACCACTTTTGTGAGGAGGAACAGGAAAGAGCAGTAGAGCCTTCACGAATCGAAGCAACCAGAGCTTGAATAAAACTCTTGCGTTTTGCCACTATGTTACCACCCTTCTCTGGTCAGTCTTTGGCTGAAAAATTGTACGTGTTAAAATAAACGGGATGCTCGGCCAGCCTTTGAGGCCTGGGCCGGGACGTCTAGCGGCTTAGCTAGGGCCCCGCGGGCCAGGACTGCAGCGGGGACAGGGTGTCCTACTGACCCAGCCGGGGCGGCCCACCGAGTGCGGGGAACATGCTCGACGAGGCTACCCGGGGCTGGTGTGTCACCCAAGTCGCCTACAGGAGACCGGCCCCAGCCCCTCCGGAGACCGACGAGCTGGAAAGAGCAGCCGTCAGCCTGTTTGCGAGCCTTTTGGCCCCGGCCCCGTCCTCATCTACCGTTCAAACTGGGGCTTTGACGTCTTCCATAAAAGCTGCCGTGATGTGTCTGTTAAACTCAAGACGTAAAGCATCACCGAGGGCTACGTCCCCATTCTCAGCAATAAGACACAGCCCTCCCGGTGTCCCCACTGTGTGATTGTCACCAGCTCTATCCACCTGAAAGGGGGGGGGGGGGCTCGTTCTGGTGGATTCTCTGTGCTGCCTGTGCTCCAGGAAGCCATTCACTAGGCAGGCCTGGCTTTGCTCTGCACCAAGGCTCCCCCTCCCCCATGCGCCAATTTGAAGACCTCTTCCAGAGTGAAGCCTGAGGGCCACCTGTAACTAGACACAGCTTTATTTATTCCTTTCCAGTTCCTATGCCTCTCATTTCTTGTTCTCCCTTGTTCACTAAATAGGGTTTCCAATAGGATATTGAATAGAAGTGCGAGCAGACATCCTTACCTGTTCTCCATCCCAAGGGGAAAGCAGTATGATACAGCTATAGGCTTTTTTTTTTTAATTTTTTTTTTTATTTGACAGAGAGAGATAACAAGTAGGCAGAGAGGCTGGCAGAGAGAGAGAGAGGAGGAAGCAGGCTCCCTGCCAAGCAGAGAGCCCGATGCGGGACTCGATCCCAGGACCCCGAGATCATGACCTGAACCAAAGGCAGCGGCTTAACCCACTGAGCCACCCAGGTGCCCCAATAGGCTTTTTTTTTTTAAGATTTTATTTATTTATTTGACAGAGAGCACAAGCATACAAGCAGGGGGAGCGGCAGGCAGAGAGAGGGGGAGAGGCAGGCTCCCCACTGAGCAAGGAGCCTGCATAGGGGCTCAATCCCAGGACTCTTGGATCATGACATGAACAGATGACAGATGCTTAACCGACTGAGCCACACAGGTACCCCCCCTCCCAGCTACAGGCGTTTTATACTTGTTCTTTATCAAGTTAAGGAAGTTCTTTTCTCTTCCTAGTTTGTTGGAAATTTTTACCATGATGCAATATTGAATTTTATTCAATTTTTTGGCAGTGTTTCTTAGTAAGACTATTAATATGATGCATTACATTGACATTTAAATGTTGAATCAGTAATGTATTTCCAGAATAAACCCCACTTGGTTGGATGATTTGTAAAAAGAAAAAAGGCAACAACAAAACAAATAGGGGTGTGTTTTGGTATAGAATGCAAAATTTGCAAGGCTTTTAAAAGATAAAATTCAGGGGCACCTGGGTGGCTCAGTGGGTTAAAAGATAAAATTCAAGGGGCACCTGGATGGCTCAGTT
>NC_081575.1:14822427-14824920 GCF_022355385.1 Mustela nigripes
GGTTGGGCAGCTGCCTTTGGTTCAGGTGATGATCTGAGGGTCACGAGATAGAACCCCACATTGGGCTCCCTGATCGATGGGGAGTCTGTTTCTCGCTCTCCCTCTGCTGCTCCCCCTGCTTGTGCTCTCTTACTCCTGCACTCTCTCTCAAGTAAATAAGTTTTTTTTTTTTAAATTAAAAGATAGGGGCACCTGGGTGGCTCAGTGGGTTGGGCAGCTGCCTTTGGTTCAGGTGATGATCTGAGGGTCACGAGATAGAACCCCACATTGGGCTCCCTGATCGATGGGGAGTCTGTTTCTCGCTCTCCCTCTGCTGCTCCCCCTGCTTGTGCTCTCTTACTCCTGCACTCTCTCTCAAGTAAATAAGTTTTTTTTTTTTAAATTAAAAGATAGGGGCACCTGGGTGGCTCAGTGGGTTAAAGCCTCTATGCCTTCAGGTTGGGTCATGATCCCAGGGTCCTGGGATGGAGCTGTGCAGGCTCTCTGCTCAGCAAGGAGCCTGCTTCCTTCTCTCTCTGCCTGCCCCTCTGCCTACTTGTGATCTCTGTCAAATAAACAAATAAAATATTTTTTAAAAATTAAAAGGTAAAAGATAAAATTCAAGAGAGAGAGGCAAACCAAGAGACAGAGACTTAACTATAGAGAACAAACTGATGGTTATAAGAAGGTAAGTCGTGGTTGGGGGGAAACAGGTGCTAGGGTTTAAGGAGGCCACTTGTGATGAGCACCTGGTGGTGTATGGAAGTGTTGAATCACTATATTGTACACCTGCAACTCATATTACACTCTGTTAACTAATTGGAATTAAAATTAAAACTTAAAAAAAAGATAAAATTCAAAAAAAAAAAAGATAAAATTCAAAGAAATTAATTTCTTAATGTAGGCTATGCCCCAAACTCCAGGGAGACATGGGTTTTCCCTTCTGTGCCATTAGGAGTATTTTAGTGGAGAGTGAAGAATACATTTTTCATTTTATTTGCTTACTTTTCTCTCACGCTCTGCTGAGAGTAAGCTCCTTAAGCACAGGATCCTTTTTTTGTCTTCATGTTCCTAGCACAGACCCAGGCACTTGGTAAGAGCACGTGGAAGAAGAAAACTTTGTCTCTACCCTTCAAGGTTCTTTTGATTGGTCTAGGAATTACACGGACATAAGACAGATTAACAGGAGAAAAATCTAATTTAATTACGTACATATAGGGAATCCACCAAAAAAAAAAACCAAGAGATTTCAAAAACAGGAGAAAATGATGTTTGTGCTATTCTGGACTAAGGAGAAGGGAGTAGGGGTCTGAGGCTTCAAAAGGAAGGCAGACAATTCACAAGGAATTGGGAAAGAGCAAATATTTTGTGAACATATGTTTGCCAGGCTGTACAGAAACAATGGGACACAGAAAAAAATTTTAACCGACTTTGGTAAGTTCCCATCTGTCTACCACACCTAAATTATGCTATACTATAGTTGTCTGTCACTATAGCTCCCTTTCTAGAACAGGACCTCTGTCTGGATTCTTTGGGGGTGAGGGGGGGTACACAGGGAGAGGGAGAATCTTAAGCAGGCTCCATGCCTAGATGCAGAGCCCAACACCCAGGGCTCTATCTCAGGCTCCTGAGACCATGACCTGAGCCAAAATCAAGAGGTAGATGCTTGGGGCGCCTGGATGGCTCAGTGCATTGGGCCTCTGCCTTCGGCTCAGGTCATGATCTCAAGGTCCTGGGATTAAGCCCCACATCGGGTTCTCCACTCAGCGGGGAGCCTGCCTCTCCCTCTCTCTCTGCCTGCCTCTCTGCCTACTTGTGATCTCTGTCTGTCAAATAAATAAATAAAATCTTAGGAAAAGAATAAATGAAACAAGATGGGATCGGGAGGGAGACAAACCATAAGTGACTCTTAATCTCACAAAACAAACTGAGGGTTGCAGGGGGGAGGGGGGATCAGGAGAGGGGGTTGGGGTTATGGACATTGGGGAGGGTATGTGCTATGGTGAGTGCTGCAAAATGTGTAAACCTGGCGATTCACAGACCTGTACCCCTGGGGATAAAAATACATTATATGTTTATTTAAAAAATAAAATTTAAATTAAAATAAATAAAATCTTAAAAAAAAAAAAGAGTCAGATGCTTAACTGACTGAGCCATCTAAGCACCCCAAGATTCTCTTAGGCACTTAAGGGGAAGATAAAAGAAGAAAAACTTCCTAGGGTTCCTGGCTGCCTCAGATGGAGGAGTCTGCAACTCTTGATCTCAGGGTCCTGAGTTCAAGCTCCACATTTGGAGTAGAGATTACTTAAATAAATATATAAACCGGAAAAAAGAAGAAGAAGAAAAGAAACAGGGGCGCCTGGGTGGCTCAGTCGGTTAAAGCCTCTGCCTTCAGCTCGGGTCATGATCCCACAGTCCTGGGATCGAGCCCCACAGTCCTGGGATCGAGCCCCACATGGGGTTCTCGGCTCAGCAGGGAGCCTGCTTCCTCCTCTCTCTCTCTCTGCCTGCCTC
>NC_081575.1:14825020-14833097 GCF_022355385.1 Mustela nigripes
TAAAACTAGGGGCGCCTGGGTGGCTCAGTGGGTTAAAGCCTCTGCCTTCGGCTCAGGTCATGATCCCAGTGTCCTGGGATCCAGCCCCGCATCGGGCTCTCTGCTCGGCAGGGATCCTGCTTCTTCCTCTCTCTCTGCCTGCCTCTCTGCCTACTTGTGATTCCTCTCTCTCCGTCAAATAAATAAAATCTTTAAAAAAATAAATAAATAAATAAAACTTAGGAAAAAATTTAGAAAAGAAAAAAAAAGAATCAGACTAAAATAATCCATATGGCAAGAGACTCACTTGTGGGTGTCAAATTTTGCCACCAACAAGCACAATGCATTGATTCAGAATAAATGAAAAGATGGAAGAATGAATACCATGTAACTTACACTGTCTCTGGGAATTTGTATATATTTTACTTCATTTAGAAGTCAAAAGAGGATGCAATCAATGGGAGTAAATTTAGATAACCAGGATAATCCCACTTTTTTTTTTTTTTTTACAGCAGTAGAATCTGCATAGCTCCTGCCCATCCATCTTTGACGTTATGCCCCCGGTAGACAGGGTAGTCATTTTATGTGAGATAACTGAGGCCACGGGTAGCTAGTTTGCTTGTCCAAGTTCACACTGTAATAGAGGACCAAGTCAAAGGAAGGAAGCAGATCCCCTGATATCTAATTTAGTTCTGAAATATAATGGAATTAAGAGGAAGTGCCAGGGGCGCCTGGGTGGCTCAGATGGTTAAACTTCTGCCTTTGGCTCAGGTCATGATCTCACAGTCTGGAAATCAAGCCCCTGCTCAGTGGGGAGTCTGCTTCTCCCTCTTCCCCTACCCCTCACCCCTGCTGGTGCTCTCTCTGTCTTTCTGTCTCTCTCTCAAATAAATACACAACATCTTATTAAAAATAATAGAAGGAAGGACCAAGTGGTAATAAAAAAGAAATACACTCATTTTATGGAGCTGGAAATTCGACAGCAACATCAGCTATGAAACATGCAAGTAAAAGCTTCAGTGAAGCATATGAACCTGAAGTTGGGAGCTCTCTTGGGCAGGGGTGCACAGACAGATTCAACCATGAAATTCGTGATACACAACGTCACTCAAACGACTTTGGGAGAGGAGAGAAACACAAAGAATGGCACTTCACAGAAGTGGGTACTTCAGGGGCGCCTGGGTGGCTCAGTGGGTTAAGCCTCTGCCTTCCGCTCAGGTCATGATCTCAGGGTCCTGGGATCTCATGCCGAATGATCAGGGTCTCCGCTCAGCAGGGAGCCTGCTTCCCCGCCTCCCCCCCTCCCCGTCATCTGTCTCTCTTGTGATCTCTCTCTCTCTCTGTCTGTCAAATAAATAAATAAATAAATAAATAAAATCTTAAAAAAATAAAAGTGGGTACTTCGGCCTGCACTAAAGACAACGCGTAAAATGGACGAATATAGTGACTAGGTCTTTAATAGTTCCTTTTTTCCCTGGATTCTAACTATTTTGAGTTAAAGATATCCATGTGACAGTTCCCATCCTCTTTCCAGGTCTCTCTGGCATATATATACCCAAATTAAGGAGTGGAACAAAGGAATACTGTGGTCCAGTGAAATCATGCTCTATTTAAGCCATGTTTCTTTTTTTTTTTTTTAAAGATTTTATTTATTTATTTGACAGAGAGAGATCACAAATAGGCAGAGAGGCAGGCAGAGACAGAGAGAGAGGAGGAAGCAGGCTCCCCGCTGAGCAGAGAGCCCGATGCGGGACTCAATCCCAGGACCCTGAGATCATGACCTGAGCCGAAGGCAGCGGCTTAACCCACTGAGCCACCCAGGCGCCCCTAAGCCATGTTTCTAAATCAGCATATTGGGACATCAAAAAAAAATAAAAATAAAAAAAGAACTAATGTGCCACGGTAGGCAAGGGTGCCAACTCCAGGGGCCAAATCATACCTTTCATAGTGTGCTGACAGGGCTGGTCTAGCTTATCCCTGGGGCCTCCTGCCTTTAACTCACTTTTCCTTCCCAGTTTCCCCCAAACCTAGATAGGTTTCTTTCATACTGGTAGTGTAAATCTCATCATCTCATACCGTCCCTTAAAATCCTTTTCTGCACAGGGGGGACTAGCCAGCTCAGTTGGTAGAGCATCCCACTGTTGGTCTCAGGGTCATGAGTTCAAGCCCCACACTGACTATAGAGATTGCCTCCAGAAAAAATTAAAATTTAAAAATCCTTTGCTAGGGACGCCTGGGTGGCTCAGTTGGTTAAGCAGCTGCCTTCGGCTCAGGTCATGATCCCAGGGTCCTAGGATCGAGTCCCACATCGGGCTCCTTGCTCCAGGGCAATGGAGAGCCAGTAGGAGAGTTTTTCAGTTTTTTACTTTAGATAATTCTAGATTTACAGAAGTGTTGCCAAAATAGTACACAGAGGTCTCATATACCCTTCTCTGAGCTTCACTTAATGTGAACATCTTACGTAACTGTGGTACAATGATCAAAGGAAGAAATAAACATCCGTTCAATGGTATTAAGCAAACTAAGACTCTATTTGGCTTTCATCAGTATTCTCACTAGTGTCCTTTTTCTGTGCCAGGATCCAGTCTAGGCCCCCCACATTACACTGATTTGTGCAGTAAAGAATTATTTTTTAAATTTATTTTAAAGATTTTATTTATTTACTTGAGAGAGAGGGAGAGAGCAAGAGAGCACGGGAGTGGGAGGGAGAGGGAAAAGCAGGCTCCCTGCCAAGCAGGGAGCCCAATGCTGGGTTCCATCCCAGAACCCTGGGATCGTGACTTGAGCCAAAGGCAGACACTTCACCAAATGAGCCACCCTGGCACGCTAGCAAAGGATTTTTATTTTATTTTTTTTTTAAGATTTTTTTTATTTATTTGTCAGAGACAGAGGGAAAGAGAGTGAGCGAGCACAGGCAGACAGAGAGGCAGGCAGAGGCAGAGGGAGAAGCAGGCTCCTTGCTCTCTGTCTTTTGTATATGGCTGTTCAGTTTTCCCAACACCATTTACTGAAAACAGTGTCTTTTTCTCATTCTATGTTCTTGGCTCCCTTGTCATAAATTAATTGACCACATATATTTGGGTTCATTTCTGGGCTATTTTGTTCCCTTGATCTAAGTGTCTGTTTTTTTATGCCACTACTATACTGTTTTGATTACTGCAGCTCTGTAGTATAGTTTGAAATCAGGGAGCATGAGGCCACAAGTTTTGTTCTTTCTCAAGATTGCTTTGGCTACGGGGGCACCTGGGTGGCTCAGTTGATTAAGCATCTGCCTTCAGCTCAGGTCATGATCTCAGGTCCTGGGATGGAGCCCTTGCTTAGCAGGGAGCCTCTATCTCCCTCTCTCTCTGCAGCTCCCCCTGCTTGTGCTCTCTCAAACAAATAAATAAAACCTTAAAAAAAATTATTCTGCAGGCAGTATATGTTTTTAAAAAAAGATTGCTATTCTGGGTCTCTAATGGTTTCATACAAATATTAGGATTGTTTGTTCTATTGTCAGGTGGTTCTAGAAAAAACCTTATATTCTCTAAAACAAAAGGGAGCAGTGAGAAGGGTGGTATTGTTTTTCATTTTGGCCCATCTCCTTAATGCCTGGCTTCATAGAAGATAGCCAGATTCTCCTACTTGCTTCTGCATTCAATTTGTGGTGATATCACAGGTAACACAGCCTCAGGACTACCGCATATTCGGAGTTATTATGCAATTTTTCATCTTGGGAACACACTGGATGTGTCTCTGGATCCTTCCAGAGTTCTCGAACCAACCTTTGAGAACCTCTTGACTACAGCATTAACCTAGTGTTAACTGTGGACATAATGAGATATTTAGGAGTTAAAACTGATAGGATTTGGTGATGGATGGGTGATACTGCGGGCTGAGGCAGAGGGAAGGGTCATGCTGATTCACAGGCTGCTGATTTGCACAAGTGGCTGGGTGGTGAAGCCATGGCATTGGGAGAGGACTAGGTTTAGGGTGACAGAGAGAGAGAGAGATCAGGAGGGGTTTTGGGAACTGTTAAACCTGAGGAGACCCTGAGAGTTACAGATGGAGATTAATTTTTTTCATTTAAATTCAATTTAGTCAACATATATTGTATTGCTCGTTTCAGGGGTAGAATTTAGTGAGTCGTCAGTTGCCTCTAACACCCAGCTCATCACATCACATATCTTCCTTATGCCCATCCCCCAGTGACCCCTTCCCCCCCCCCCCCCCCTCCCGCATCCCTGTCTGTTCTCTAGAGTTAAAAGTCTCCTATGGTTTGTCTCCTTCTCTGTTTTTTATCTTACTTTATTTTTCCTTTCCTTCCCCATGTTCATCTGTTTTGTTTCTTAAATTCCACCTATCAGTGAGATCATAGGATGATTGTCTTTCTCTGATTGACTTATTTCCCTCAGCATAATACCCTCTAGTTCCACCTTTGTTGTTGCAAATGGCAAGATTTCACAAATGGAGATTTCAAGCATGAATATATAGCTCTGGAAAGGAGACATAAATTTGGGAATTGATGGCTTATGATAGAAGAAATTACATACAAGATGAGTACAGGAAGAGAGCAGAGGAGGGTCTAGGGCCAATCTTTGAAAAATGTCAACAGTTTGTAGTCTAGTAGAACGCGATAAACTACAGTTGCTAGAGAAGAAGCAGGTGGAGAGGTAGGTGGAAAACCAGAACTATGTGATGTTCGATCTAAAAGGGCTTGAAAGCCAAAGGAAGACAGCCCTTCAAGGAGAAAGTGCTCAAGAACCAAAAAACAACAAAACAAAACAAAAAAAGCAAGTAAAATAGCAGACATTTAATCTATCTGATTTGGTGACACAGATGTTGTTGGTGACATGAGAGAGAACTATCTGAGGGAAAATTATCAGGAGAAAAGCCAGATTGGAACAGATTGAGCATTGAGTAACAGGTGATGAAATGAAGGTAGTTAGGGGCGCCTGGGTGGCCCAGTGGGTTAAAGCCTCTGCCTTCAGGTCCGGTCATGGTCCCAGGGTCCCTGGGTCCTGGGCTTGAGAGTCCGGCTCTCTGCTCGGCAGGGAGCCTGTTCCCCCTGCTGTCTACCTGACTCTCTGCCTACTTGTGTTCTCTGTCAAGTAAAGAAATAAACTCTTTTAAACAAAAGAAATGAAGGTAGTTGGTATAGACAACGTTCTTTTATTTGATTAACTTTTAATTGCATAAGTAATATAGAAATATGTTTCTCCTTTATAAAATTAGAACGTTCAGGGGCGCCTGGGTGACTCAGTTGATTAAGTGTCTGCCTTAGGCTCTGGTCATGATCTCAGGGTCCTGGGATGGAGTCCTGCATCCAGCTCCCTGCTCAGCAGGGGGTCTGCTTCTCCCTCTCCCCTGGTTTGTGCTCTCTGTAGCTTGCTCTCTCTCTCTCTCTCTCTCTCAAATAAATAAACGAACCCTTTTTTTTTTTTTTAAAGATTTTATCCATTCATTTGACACAGAGAGCTCACAAACAGGCAGAGAGGCAGGCAGAGAAAGAGGAGGAAGCAGGCTCCCCGCTGAGCAGAGAGCCCGATGCGGGGCTTGATCCCAGGACCCTGAGACCATGACCTGAGCCGAAGGCAGCGGCTTAACCCACTGAGCCACCCAGGCGCCCCAATAAACGAATCCTTTTTTAAAAAAGAATATTAAATCTCCTTTCCTTAAATTGTCCTTTATTTATTTATTTTAAAGATTATTTATTTATTTATTTGACAGAGAGAGATCACAAGTAGGCATAGAGGCAGGCAGAGAGAGAGAGGAGGAAGCAGGCTCCCTGCGGAGCAGAGAGCCTGATGCGGGACTCGATCCCAGGACCCTGAGACCATGACCTGAGCCGAAGGCAGCGGCTTAACCCACTGAGCCACCCAGCTGCCCCCAAATTGTCCTTTATTAAAAAAAAAAAAAAAAGAGCATTACAGAGAAGACTAAAGTCCTCTGACCACTGCCATCAATTGTGGAGTTCTCACCTTCTGGAGGTAACCATTATTATTTCCTGACCTTTTCCATGTAGTAACATGTAGTGTTGTCTATAGTATAATTTTACATATGTACATGCATATACACATATGCATATACTGAGGCATATTTTACATATACCTATTTTCCATATAGTATAACATTACGTATAAAGTAATGTACTTTAGTGTTTTAACAGATGTGCTACGGATGTCACGTACTAGGAGAACATCAGTATTTATTCCACATTCCTCTACTGATAGTTACTGAAGTTGTTTCCACTTTTGTCCCTAGTTGCTAACAATCCTGCACACACACACACACAAATCTGCTTTATACACACTGGCCTGGGCAGGGAAGGCGACAAGAAGGGGAGGGCTCACTGAAGTTTTCATAGACACCACTTGTCCTTCTGATATTTTCACAGATACTACCAAACTGCCCTCCCAGATGGCTGTTCCAGGTTTTCTTCCCACCGGCAGTGGGAGTCTCACAAAAAGTACTAATGACCCACTGTCCCACACTTTACTCAACTCTTTTGAGATGTTTGGTTGTGGAGGGGAGGAAAACTAGCAAGTGGTAGCCAGAAGGGGATAAAAGACTGAGTTGGGGGAGGTTCTTTTCTTTTTTTAAAAATTTATTTATTTATTTATTTATTTATTTATTTATTTATTTATTTTTGTAGGTAAGCTTTACACGCAACTTTGGGGCTTTGAACTCACAACCCTGAGCTCAGGAGTCAAATTCTCCCGTGACTGAGCCAGGCAGGCACCCCAGAGGGGGTTTTATTTCTCTCTTTTTAAAGATTGTATGTACTTACTGAAGAGAGAGGGAAAGTCAGAGAAATCACAGAGGGAGAGGGAGAAGAAGATTCCCCACTGAGCAGGGAACCGGATGAGGGATTTGATCCCAGAATCCCGAGATCATGAGATCATGACCTGAGCCAAAGGCAGAGGCTTAACCAACTGAGCCACCCAGGTGCTCCCGCAGGGGGTTTTCTACATGAGAAAGGCTTGTGCATGTTTTGATGTGCTGGAGAAAGTTTCAGTTGAGCAGTGGTTGAATATATACAAGAAAAGAATTAATGACATAAAATTCCCAAGAAAGCAGGGGAGGTCACTGTCCAAAACACAGGTAGAAGAACTGGCCTTAAATGAGAAGAGCCATTAATCTTCCATTACATCGGTTCCCCAACTTGGTTGTGCAGCAGAGTTTCCTGGAGAGCTTGTCAAAGCACAGATTGCTGTCCCTTCTTCCACCAGAGTTTGGGATTCTGTAGGTCTCAAGGCAGAGTCTGCAAATGTGCATTTCTAACAAGTTCCCAGGCCCTGTCCATGCTGCTGTTTGGGGATGGAGGCTAACTACACTGGGGGAGCCACTGTCCTACCAGCAGGAGGGGAGGAAGGCAGGATGGGTAGCGATATGGAGATCCGCATGGTTTGGTAACCAGAAGATGAGAGATTACCCATCCACGGCCTTCTATATGTCTATGAAATAAGAGTTGAAGTCAAATATTGGGGCGCCTGGGGGCGCCTGGGTGGCTCAGTGGGTTAAAGCCTCTGCCTTCGGCTTAGGTCATGATCTCAGGGTCCTGGGATCAAGCCCCGCATCAGGCTCTCTGCTCAGCAGGGAGCCTGCTTCCTCCTCTCTCTCTGCCTGCCTCTCTGCCTACTTGGGGTCTCTGTCTGTCAAATAAATAAATAAGATGTTTAAAAAGAAAATATTGGGGCACCTGGATGGCTCAGTCGCTTGAGCGACCCTCTCTCAGTCATGATTGTAATGCCGAGCGCGTTGTACAGACGACCAGAGACACGAGTCAAAGCCAAACAGCCAGGGTCGTTTATTGCGAGTTCGAACCCGGACCTCTGCGCCCTTGTTGCCGGTGACGCTGAGGTGTCATGCAGAGTCAGTGCAGGGCTTTTATAAGCAGGTACAGACAAGTTTTGGGTGGGGTACAAACAAATTTAAAAAATCATACCTGGGGACGCCTGGGTGGCTCAGTTGGCTAAGCAGCTGCCTTCGCCTCGGGTCATGATCCCAGCGTCCTGGGATCGAGTCCCACATCGGGCTCCTTGCTCAGCAGGGGGCCTGCTTCTCCCTCTGCCTCTGCTGCCACTCTGTCTGCCTGTGCTCGCTCTCCCCCCCCCCC
>NC_081575.1:14833197-14897536 GCF_022355385.1 Mustela nigripes
TACCTGGTGTTGGTTGATTGGTGTTGGGAGCGCGCGCGCGCGCCGTCAAGCAAGCATTCAAACAGAAGCGAAAGTCGCCAGTTAGCCCGCGCGGTGAGCAAGCACTTTTACAGAAGCAGAAGTAGCCGGTTGATAACGCTTTCCGGCGCAAACAACTTTCGGATGAAGTAAAGTTTGTCCAGGCCTTTCAATGATCTCCTGTTGTGGGGTGAAGCCCCACAAGGCTTCCTGCTTGCACAGGGAGTCTCCTTGGGATTCTCTCCCTCTGCCCCTCCCCCCACTCGTGAGCTCCCTCGCTCTCAAATAAATACAACTTCAAAATAAATTTAAAAAAAAAGAATTGAGGGGACGCCTGGGTGGCTCAGTTGGTTAAGTGTCTGCCGTTGGCTCAGGTCATGATCCCAGGGTCCTAGGATCGAGTCCCGAATCGGGCTCCTTGTTCAGGGAGCAGCCTGCGTCTCCCTCGGCCTGCCACTCCCCCTGCGTGTGTGCTCGCTCGCGTGCGCGCTTGCTCGCTCTCTCTCTCTGACAAATAAATAAATAAAATCTTGAAAAAAAGAATTGAGGTCAAATATTGTTAAGTTGGGGGGTGGGAGGGAAGTGATGCTGGGGGTAGAAGGTTAGAGAAGAGTGGAGAAATTTCTACAAAATGATTGCAGTAGGTAGGACAGTTAATTGACTAAAGATATGTAGTAAAATTCCTCATCTGCCCGACTGTGTCAATTTTTCCAGTAGATATGGAGAAATTAAATTTTGGGTTTCACCCAAGAGTGAGGTTTTTGTCACCTTAGTGTCTCAAAAAGACATCCAGTAGCTCATGCCAGAATCCTGGCCTCACTGGGGATTCCTCCCTCCCTCCCCATAGCCAATGTGCCACAAGGTCAATAGTTAACCCTTGGTATAGAGCTTACTCTTCTCTAGACGATGTTATAAATGTGTTGCATGTATTAAATTCATTTAATACTGACCCTTCCTGTAAGTATTATTATTATCTTCATTTTGTAAATGAGGACACCAAAATGCAGAGAAACTAGTAATTTGCTCTAATTCATACAGCTTGGAAGTGGCAAAGCCTGGCTTCAAACTGGGCATTTCAGCACCTGCCTAGTCTTTAGGCAGGCTATTGTTGTACCCGAGTTTTCACATCCGAGAGACCACCAAGGAGCCAACACCGATGCAATCACACGAGGGTTTATTCAACAAGCTTAAGCTTGGGCCCAAGTATACCCAACACAGCAGAGTAGGGACTTGGACCCCGAGCTTAGTTAAGGCAGGGGTATTTATGGGTTCCTGTTATTAAAGAAGGGTGGGGGTTTCTGGAACCAAAGCAGGGTGGGGGTTCTTGTTACTAAAGCAAGGTGAGGGTCCTTAGAACTAAAATAAAGTAGGGGAAAGTTCAGCCCTTGGGTACAGGGATCTGAGATGGCTGCCAGAGCTAAGATGGCTGTACTTATGCTAAGGCTAAACCTGAGGTGGGATGGCCTTAATTTTTCTCGGCCTTCACACTATTCTGCATTGTTTCCACTTCATAACCAGATTTCTAATCTACCCATGTTTCTCTATCTCCACAACCACTACCCTAGCGTAAGCGGCATCCTCTCCTGCTCTGAATACTGCCTTAAACTCATAAGTGGTTTTCTGGCTTCTGTGCCTGCCCCCTTTATCACTCATTCTCTTCTCAGCTGCTAGAGTGATCTTTCAAAAATACAAACCAGCTCAAGTTTTTCTCCTGGATAAAAGCTTCTTATTGCTCTTAGCAGAAACCCCCCAGATCTCAGGCAGGACTTGGAAGGTTTTGGATGCTCTGACACTTCCCCAGTCTTCCAATGACACCACTTGCCACTGTTTTCTTTACTCCCCCATGTGTCAAAGTGGCTTCATGTAAGTTCTTCAAACACATCAAATTCTTTTCCTCAGCAGGGCCTTTGCACGTGCTGTGGCTACTATCTAGAATGCTCTTCCTATGGGTGGTTTCTTCCTGTCATTGAGAACTCTGAGCTTCCGTGTCACTTCCTCAGAGAGATCTTCCCTGGCTATTGTAAGTAGGTTTCCTCCCCTTGCACACACATACTTTAAAAGAAAGTTCTGTATCTCAGCAACTTGTGTTATTCATAGCGATTTTCACTTTTTAAATTTTCTCATCTGTTTTCTCTCTCTCGTGTGCTCGCTCTTTCTCTCTCCCTCTCCCACATACACACCCCAACTAAAACCTAAGTTTCATGAGGGCAGAGAGAAAGTCCATTTTATTCACTATTGTATATTGCAGGGGAGCAAAACATGCCACCCCAAAGTGTGTCTCTGTGAAATGTGGGTTACTTTTGGCTGGTGATTTTAATTTTTTTTAAGTAAAAAAATTTGCCTGGTGTGGGGCTTGAGCTCACGACTCTGAGATCAAGAGTTGCATGTTCTGACAGCTGAGCGGGCTAGGCCACCCAGGCTGATTATTTTGGAAAAAACAGAGGACTCAGGAAGTTTTTGTTTTTGCCTCTTAACTGCCTAAAAGAATCTAGATCAAGGACCTGCTCCAGGCAAGGAGGTATCAGCATAGGAAACTGTAGCTTAATAGAAACTAGGTGTAGACAGGGAATAACTTTGTGAAGTCTGTTAGAATTCTCTGTCCCACTGTTTCTGAATAGCCAGGCAAACATTTGTTTACCAAATATTTGCTTTTTCTCATCTTCCTGCGAACTGCCTGCCTTCCCTTTGGAGCCCCAGACCACTACTGCCTTCTCCTTAATCTAGAATGACATACCTACTTCACTTTTCCTGACTGTCTTTGGAATCTCTCATGTGGGGTGTGTGTGTGTGAGTGTGCGCGCGCGTGCGTGAGTGTGGATTCCCTGTAGGTACATAATTAAACTCGATTTTCTCCTGTTAATCTCTCTCATGTCAATTTAATTCTTGGACCAGCCTGAAAAACCTTGAAGAACAGAGGAAATTTTTCCTCCCCAACAATACAGGTCCCAATCTTGGTGACTAATGCCCAGTAGTAGGTAGCTGATCAATAACCAGTCAGGGAATGAATTAATAAACTTGAGGCAGCTGAGGGGTAATGTGTGACAGGAGGTTGGATATGCAGGTCGAGGAGCTCAAGGAAGAGATCTGGCATGGAAATACAAATCCGGGGAAACATAAGGGTATTTATTGCAGTGGACACTCTGGTAACGTATTCGATAACCTAAGAAGTGAGACCAGAATGAAAAGGCGAGAGGGTCTAGCAACAAGTCTTAAGAAACTCCAATTTAAAAACCTCTTGTAAAGAAGGAGCCCTTCAAAGACATTTGAGGATGAATGAATGCTCTTACAGTCAGATGAATCAGTCTTTTCACTCATGCCATCTGGATTTTGTGTCAGAAAGTCTTTTGGCTTCAGCCTTCAAAATATATCCAGAATATAATAACTTCTCACCGCCTCCACTACCGTCTCCTCTATCCCAAACCCTATTCCGATAGTCTTCTCATGGGTCTCCCTGCTTTCACCCTCGCTCCCTACAGTGCATCCTGGAAAGAGCAGCCAATGTGAGACTGTTAGGAGGTAAGACAGGTAAGTCACTCCTCTGCTCCCCGATTGCCAGTGGCTCTCGATTTCAATCCCAGTACAAGGGGAGGGGGCAGAATTTGCCACCCGCAAATAAGCCTCTTTGGCAAAAGGGTTATTTGCAAGGGATTATTTTTTAAGAACTGCAAACTCAGGAGAAGCCCTAAACACCCAAGTAGAAGTTGCCTTTTCAGAAGACACATTAACATTTACAAGGGAATCTCCAGTCGTTAGGGTGTCTCCCTTTGTGGACCAGGAAGAGGATGACTCTAAACCTCTAGAAACTCTTACCAATGGAGAAGGTAATGACTTAAACTTGCATAACAACCTTACCCTTGTTTCTTGTTCATTGTCTGCTGCCCTCCCATAAGGTACAACCCCATCCCCAATGTTTTTCTTTTGTTGTTAGCTGAAGATGCTAATTAAGATGATGGCTAGGGCCATTTCAGAGAGATGCTCAGATTTCCTGGGTCTATTCCATGCAGGTAGGGACACATGCTATTAAACTTATTTTTCCTCCTGTTCATCTGTCTTTTTTTATGGGGTGAGGGAGTATATCCTCAGCTGAGAATTTAGAAGGCTAGAAGGATAATTACTTTTCCTAACAAAGGTAAAGACTTCACCACTGTCTACAAACATCTACAGGCTCTGGCCCCTCTGCTACTCAGAATCCTCTCATGCTCCTGGACTCGGTTTCAGCAATACTAGCTTCTTTGCTGTTCTTAGAACATGGCGGGTAGGCTTCGTCTTTCTGGCGAACTTTCTTCCCAAATATCCACACAGTTTACTCCCTCTCTTATCTCTGCTTCAAATGTCACCTTGGTGGGCCGCCTGGGTGACTCAAGTCAGTTGGGCGTGCACCTTCAGCTTGGAATCATGATCCCGGGGTCTTGGGATCGAGTCCCACATTGGGCTCCCCGCTCCCTGGGGAGCCTGCTTCTCCCTCTCCCTCTGCCTGCCGCTCCCCCTGCTTGTGCTCGCTCTCTCTCTATCAAATAAATAAATAGATAAAATCTTTAAAAAATGTCACCTTAGTGAAGCCAATTCTTATCTACCCCTTCAATGTTGCCCCTTTCCTTTCCATACTCCAGACACCCCCCTCCTTTATTTCTTGCACACCACTTTTCAATTTCAAACATACTGATTGATTGATTGATTTGGATTGTTTACTGTCTCCCCCCACCCCCCACCGGCAAAATGTTAGCTCCGGGTCAGCAGGCGCTCTTCTTTCATTTACGGAGGTATTCCCAGCACTTATTTCTGTGCCAGCACAGAACAGACACTGTGTTTGGATAAGGATTTGCTAAGTGAATAAAGGAATGGATGGAATTCTTCATGCCCGGATGATAAAAACACCTACCCAATTTTCCTCTAGTACTTCAGTGGTTCTACCCTTTCCATTTAAGACTTAGAACTGGAATTTATTCCGGGGTCAAAAGTGTGGTTATGAATCCAGATTTTCCCCCCTTCAAATGTCTAATTGACACAATTTATTGCAAAATCCATTGTTCGCCACCCCTTCATTTGAAATGTTTCTGAAAACATACTTCAGGTCCTTTTAATCAAGTATTAAGTTCGGTTAAAACTCATTGCCTCCTTCATTGTGGCGAAAGGTCCCGCAGAATTAGATCTTCATCTCTTCAACCAGTTTCTATAGTGATACCAGAGCCACACTTTGGCTTACAAAGTTTTTATTTCTTGCTTATTGTAGCGAAATTGGCTATCTTCTGGACAGTGGCTGCTCTAAGTGGTTTGGAAAGTCTCCCAATCATTAATCTCATGAAATTCTTCCCTCCCTTCCTTCTAGCTCAAAACCAGATAACAGATGTTTCTAGAACGCGTGGCAGTACATCTTTCTGGCGTTTGGAGAACAGGCGTAACTGGATGCAGAACTAGCGACCTTATATCTGCCCTTCGTGGGAAAATGCAAGCCTGCCCAGAGAGCTTCGATTTGCTCGTCTCGGAAGTGAGCCCTAATTTGATGATCGTAGTTTCTTTTTTTTTGGAAGGTTTTTTTTTTTAATTAAGCAAAAGGTATTTCTTAATCATTTAATTACTTTTAAAACTATAGGGTGCTTTTCGTTGTCGTTTGTTCTAGTATTTTAAAAAAGTGAGCTCTTTGCAGGTAAATTGAGATTTAAGACAAGGCTACAGTATTCATTAAATACTCACTATGCCCCCATCTCATACGGAGTACCATGGAGAATAAAAAGAGCTTGCAAGTCATTCAGCCAACATTTATGTGGCCCTGATTATACTCCAAGGATACAGAGCAGTTAAGTAATATTGCTTGACTCTGTCTATCAGTCAATCATCGAGATGGCATCTGGAGAGAAATAAACAGACCGAGGGAAAATTTATAGTAAAGAGAACAACGTGTAACTATACTTAATGATAATCCAAAGGAGTAAGTTGAAAGAAAGCAGCTAAGGGAAAAATCGAGAGGATCCATGAAGGGGAGGGATGGGTTTCAAAGCTTCCTTTTGGCAGTGTGAGTCCTGCTTTTCGCATTGTCCACTGGCCAGATCCCTTACCACTGGGCAGGCCCATGTCCCCTCTCCAAGATTACGTCAACAATACCCTGCTTCCAGCTCCTCCCTCCCCCAATACAGTCTCCAGGCAGCAGCCATGGTGGTCTCTTTAAGATGGAGTCTGATTACCACGTGCCACCCCTAAGAAAGGCTTCCCTCTTCATTGCTACCTGGATCTAGTCAGTAGGCCCTCCCTCTCCAGTTTCTTTTGTCCCCTCTGTCCTGACTTGCATTCTGGCTTCTTGTCCTTGGAAGTCCTGTCCCCACCCCACACCCCACCCTCCTGGGCACTAATTCCAAAGACCAGATCTCTCTGGTCCATATAGATCCACATTTCCCTCTTGACACCCAGGGGGACAGGGACATTTATGATAGAGTTGGCCCTGTTCTGCTCTAGACTGGGGGAGGCCTGGCTGAGTCTCAGAGCCTGGGCGAAGGTCTGGTAGTGCTCTGTCTGGATTTGAGACAGAGAAAGACAGCGCCTGCCAATCCAGGGGGAAGGATTTCTTCTGATTCCTCCTGGGGCTGCAGACTGCTTGCTGAGCCCGACATTTAAGTGGTTTTTGCCAACCTGGCCGATTCCCAACTATTGCCATAGCCAGCAATTTAAATAACTCATCCCGAAGGCAAATGGACAGGACTTTTGCTTTATTTGTCATTATTTGGCTAGGAAATAAAGGAACCAATATGCTCGCCATACTGATTACTACTGAGTATCAGCCCCTCCCGTAATGTTAATAATGCAGAGCTGGTTCCAAGGCTCCTTGGGGTTTTTACCCAGAACCTGAACATCATTTACTACTACCTGCCTGGCATATATCCTAATACACCATGGGCAGAGTAACTGTGTTTTTTTTTTTTAAGGTTCTATTTATTTACTTGCCGGGGAGAGAGAGAGAGAGCACGCACAGGAGTGCACAAGCAGGGGGGAGCCGGCAGGCGCAGGGTGGGGGCAGGGGAGAGGCAGGCAGAGGGAGAAGCCGACTCCCTGCTGAGCAAGGAGCTCCACTGATCCCAGGACTTCGGGATCATGACCTGAGCCAAAGGCAGGCGCATCATCAATTGAAACACCGGCGTCCCTGGGCTGGGTTATTTTAACTGTGAAGAAGAAAAGTAACAATTGTTCACAAATCCTACCCCCACCAAGATCAACTGGTAACAGTTCAGCATATTTCCTTCCAGTCGTTTCTCTCCATACACAGATTTTCTAGTTAATAATGTGTGATCTCGCGCCTTCTTCTCCCATCGTGTTCTCTTTTGTGGTGGGCTCATTCTTGTATTATCATCTGTAAGCAACAATTTAGCTCTGATCTCCACTCTGAGCATCAAGTTGTCCACGTCTCCATCCCAAACTTCCTTCTCTGCAACCATTTTGGTAAACCCCCCCCCCCCCCCATTTATGCCAGGCAGCTACCTGGTCATGCATACCGACCTCTGTTGCCTCAATTCCACCCCAGCCCTTTCCCATCTGATTCATTAGCAAATTCAGTGCACCCTACCTGTCCCATACACCTAAGGATTGATTGTTCCTTCCTCCCCATCCTCACGGCCACGCCCCTAATTCAAGGCCCCGTCCGCTCTCTCCAGGTCTGTTAACACAGTCCCAGAGGTACTTCTGGTTTCACACTTAACCTTCTGCAATCTTTTAATGGGTTCCAAGATTCTGCCTACCTCCTCGGTTCCTTCGCTCTCTCTTTTTTTTTTTAATTTATTTTTTATTTCTTTTCAGTGTAACAGTATTCATTATTTTTGCACCACACCCAGTGCTCCATGCAATCCGAGCCCTCCCTAATACCCAACACCTGGTGTCCCCGCCCCCCCGTCACTTCAAACCCCTCAGATTGTTTTTCTGAGTCCATACTCTTGATACCCCTTTAATTCCTGACACCCTGGATCTCTTTCTGTCTCTTGATCCCTGCAGGGTCTTTCCCTCCACTTTCTGCTTAGTGCTCCCTCTTCTTGAAAAGCACTCCCATGGCTAGTTTCTTTTCTGCATTCAGTTCTGATGTGGCTTCTAAAAATCAAATTTGGTCTCCTGTATACTGCCCACCAGAGCACCTAGTTTGCTTCCTGGCACTAATCACAACACGTAATTGTTTTGTTATTTGTATTGCCATTTTTTCCGTTGGGTTTTAAATAAATCAGAGAATGTTTAACTTTTGTAATCCCCCCCAACACGAGTGGATTGACATAGAAAAAAAGACACAATGCCCACTTAAATTTGAGTTAACCATTAAGTTTTCTGTACATGGTCTGGGGATATACATGCTTTAAGAATTTATCTGAAATTCAAACTTAACTGGGCGTCCTTTATTTTTATTTGCCAAAGTTGGTAGTTCTACCTTCGATGTAAATGCTTTCTTGCCCTTGTCTCCGCTTGTTGAGTTGTAACCCCGCAGCCTGCCTTTGATTAGTAGGTGTTCAGTAATTGTTCTCTATGAAATGACTGTCTGCTGTTTCGTACTTTCCTCCCCTAAGTAACGTTCATTTGTCAGAATTTTCCCCACCCACTAAAAGTTCCCGTTGAAGATATTTTGGGAAGATATATTTTATTATCTAAACTTCTTTGTTTCCCCTTGACGCAAAATTAGCACAGTTAGGATCAACCTTCATCACCTTGCTTTGATAATTAAATGAGTTAACGGGTATAAAGTTTAGCACCGTGCCCGGCCCCCGGAATAAGTCATAAATTTCAATTCGGTATTAAACGCAGACCTTGAAGCATTTTAGCGGAAAGCAAAAACGCGGGTCTGGGGAGCACGGGTGGGGGCTGGGAAAACGGTTACAAGCGGGCGCCGGCTACAACGCCGAGGGCCTGGGGTAAGGGGTGGGGCAAGGAGTGAGTGACAGAGAAGAAAGCCAATAGGGAGACTGGGAACGGCTCCCCCTCCCTTTGCGTTTCAAATTCTGAGCTCGGTTTCCATCCGGGTCCTTCAGCCTCGTTCCCGGGCAGTATAAAGTTTGCTGTCTCCTTTGTTCGCCCTCGTTGCGCAGTATTGCTGGCGGCTTCCCTCTTCCGTTCGCGGATCCGGCGGCACTCCCTCGTGCTGAGCTGCTACGAAGCCCCTGCCGGCGAGCTCGTAGGAGCTTGGAACCGTTGTCACCCCTCCGGTACGTGTTAGCCTTTCCTTCGGCCGTTTCGCGTGCCTTCTTGCCACGTTAGAACTTGGGATTATCTCCCTGGAGATGGGGGTGGCGGGCGCCATTTTAAGAACCGAAAGGGGCCGACCTATTTCGATAAAGCGGCGCGTGTGCGAGGAAAACAGACGTGGGGGCTCCGTCCCGCTGGGTGCCTCTCGGGAAAGTTTGGTTGTCGCCTGCGGGGGTGGTGCCGGAGGTCGGGGCTGAAACGGGACGAGGGCAGAGCGCCGCCACCGCGGTACCTGCATTGGGATGGCGCTGGCGCTACAGATGGGCACGTGCACTTTTACGCGGGTCCTTGTTCATTGGCAGCCTCGGAGAGGAGGCCCTTTGACTTCTCGCAGCCACTGCTGATACCAAAAGTTACTCCCCTGACCAGTGTAGGTTTTCCTGGGCCGAATCCAAGTGTCGCCATTTTGTGTTTTCCACGCGGTTTTTAATGACGGATTTTAATTGGATTCTGCTGCAGTCATGGAGCGTTGAGTGATACGATGCGCGCTTCCACCTTCCGTTATTATGAAACGATACTGAAACCTTTTTTTTCTTGTTCTAAAAGAACCTTTTCGGCGGGTTTAGGGGTTGGTTTAGAAGAGGAGGTATAACTTGGCTCAAACTTTAAATTTCTATTTAGATTGACTAGAGAATCCCAATGAGGAAAGGCAAAGTTCTTGGAAGAGGACCTGTATCTGGCCTGTGACCTTGAATGAGGCGATACGCTTTAAAAAAAAATTAGGGTAATTAGAAGGTGATAATTGAATCTTTAAAAGGAACACATCTAGGGTTAAAACTAGAATTGCTTTTTCAGAGGCTGAGTAGCTGTTACTTTATTAAAATTGTCGAGGTGGATTAAAGATGAAGGTATTAAGTGGTCCTTTAGTTTAAGGTAAACTGCAGCATCACTCAAATACTTGAATTGGTTTCCTGCTGAGGCTTTAGGAAAGTAGGCTTTTTGGTGTCTACTGTTTTTAAGGAATGATAATCTTAGTGAAAGAAGAAATATGCACTAGTAAATAGACATGTGCCCCATAAACTTGAACTTTTTATAGGGAGGTAATACTGTTCTTTTTCAACAGACTCTCACCAGGGGGAAAAAATGGTTGAAGCAGATCGCCCAGGAAAGCTTTTCATTGGTGGCCTCAATACAGAAACAAATGAAAAAGCCCTTGAAGCAGTATTTGGCAAATATGGACGAATAGTGGAAGGTGAGTTATTTGAAAGGATATAGGGAGCTGTTAAAGTTTAAAATGTAAGCTGTGATGTATTTGATTACGTTGATGGTTTGAAATGATACATTTTGTCCTCTAAGAAGTTCTGAGCTTACATGTTGTAGGTGCACTTTTGTTATTTAATTCGAACTAGAGTAACACCCCCCCCTCAAAAACGGCTTTTTCAGTTCTATTGATGAAAGATCGTGAAACCAACAAATCAAGAGGATTTGCTTTTGTCACCTTTGAGAGCCCAGCAGATGCTAAGGATGCAGCCAGAGACATGAATGGAAAGGTGAGATTGCACAATGGTACTGTTTCCTAATGCATAAAGAGTGTTACTGAAGTCTGGTCTAGAAAAGTTCTTGATTTGTGTTTGAATGTATACCTTTCCAGAACCCGCTAATCTTCTGCCCTTTGTAATTTCATGTTTTGCAGAGTTGTGGATTGTACTTTTAAATTGTTTCAGTTGAGAAAATTATATGACCGTGTGTTCTCTAGAATCATAGAATGCCTCGATATCTTGGCTTTCCTTTGCTGTTATCACATTTAATAACAAATTGATTGTCTAGCTTTTAAAATGTTATTGACCAGCAGTGTGATGGATTCACTTTAATGTTGGAGTTAAACTGATTAGTATCATTCTAAAAAACTTAGAATGGAAAATGACCCTATATTTTATCGCTTTTCTCAGATTAATTGGTGAGCTAAATTTACCTAAAAACTTATATTTTTGGAGGGCACGTTGGTGTAATAACACATAGTGAATAGATGTGCAAGGTCTTCTTAAATATTGATGCAGTTAACTGTTTTCGGTGTTTTTTTAGTCCTTAGATGGAAAAGCCATCAAAGTAGAACAAGCCACTAAACCATCATTTGAAAGTGGTAGACGTGGACCACCACCACCGCCAAGAAGCAGAGGCCCTCCAAGAGGTCTTAGAGGCGGAAGAGGAGGAAGTGGAGGAACCAGGGGACCTCCCTCACGTGGAGGGCACATGGGTAATGACTTCTACCTTAGGCTTGTAGAATTAGGAACTGTAAACCCCACACCAGTCTGTGCATTGGTTAAGTCCCGTAGTAAACGCTCCAGCTTTTGATAATGAAAAGACCTCATTTATCAAAGTCATGACTTCAGAGAAACCTAGAAGGCATCCTAAGTTAGTATTTAAAAAAGCTAGGCTCCCATCTATTGCTAATAACTCTTGGTGACAGGTAATGAGTAAGTCTTGCATTGGATGTAGAGATTACTTAAATACCAAAACAATAAAACCGTGGACAACAAATTTGTCCAGAATTTGCAGAAAATTTTTGATGACATGTACTTTGGTGTATAAAAATGAAACAGTTTGTATTTTTCTTTGAAGCAACTAAAGAGTACACTTTAGTTATATTATTTTGTTAGTCTGTGTCAACTCCCTTAGAGTTAGTCTTACTCAAGTGAAAAAGTCAGATTCCCCAACTAAACAGAAAATGGTCATTGATAACAGCAAAGTAAACATAAATAGCTTTTATTGATGCTGGAATTAATAATGTTTCTCTTTTCTATTTCAATGTAGATGATGGTGGCTATTCCATGAATTTTAACATGAGTTCTTCCAGGGGACCACTTCCAGTAAAAAGAGGACCACCACCACGCAGTGGTGGTCCTCCTCCTAAAAGATCTGCCCCTTCAGGACCAGTTCGCAGCAGCAGTGGAATGGGAGGAAGAGGTAAATGCTGGATTTATAGAACATTCTGTTGTCCCACTATAACAAAGGATTGGTCAGTGATTTTCAAAAATGATGCTTCAAAATAAACGTAGGGGTGCCTGGGCGGCACGGTCTGTTCAGTGTTTTCCTTGCCCCACATGGATCTCCCTGCTCAGCCTGGGGGGAGCCTGCTTCTTCCCCTCTCTGCTGCTTGTGCTTTTTCTTGCTTGCTCACCTGCTCAAAATCTTCAAAAATGTTTTTAAAGCCTTAAATGTTAAAAATGATGCTTAATGAAACTCTCATGGACTAGGCTTGCATAAAGTTAGAAGTACTGAAAAGAATTTGGTTTGTGCGAAGGAAATTTTTAAAGAAACTCCTTTCCACAGTCTCGTCTTTAAGTCACTGCTTTTCATTGCCTAAATGTACATGCACATTTTGGTTATATTGAAAAAAAAATTTTTTTTAAGCTCCTGTGTCGCGCGGAAGAGATAGTTACGGAGGCCCACCTCGAAGGGAACCCCTGCCCTCTCGTAGAGATGTTTATTTGTCCCCGAGAGATGATGGATACTCCACTAAAGACAGGTAACCGATGAGAGTAGTTAGTTCGTTGTCTTAATAACTGAGGTTGAAGGGAGAACCTAGGAAAAGTGTGAACCGACTTAAATTTTTGTCTTTTCAGCTATTCAAGCAGAGATTACCCAAGTTCTCGTGATACAAGAGATTATGCACCACCGCCGAGAGATTATACTTACCGTGATTATGGTCATTCCAGTTCACGTGATGACTACCCGTCAAGAGGCTATAGGTAGGGTACTAACTGCTGCCTGCCGCAGCTTGCTGTAAAAAATGGAAGTCGCTCTGAAATTGATGTCTTGTGCCTTAACAAGTGTTTTTTTTTTTGTTTTTTTTTTGTTTTGTTTTGTTTTTTCATTTTAACTGCAGTGATAGAGATGGCTATGGTCGTGATCGTGACTATTCAGATCATCCAAGTGGAGGCTCCTACAGAGATTCATATGAGAGTTATGGTAAGATACTGGTTGAGGGTCTTTGAATATCACCAGCTTGAGTTTTTAGGTTCATGAGCCACTTTATTAGGCTGTGTGGTGCTTGCTTTTTAAAGGGATATTTGCTTGCTTTTAAGGGGTACCTTTATCAGCTGGGCTTTTCCTAGTTTTGTGAGGGGCTTTTGTTTTTTCTAAGTTTTTTTTTTTTTTTTTTTTTTTTGGCTGTTTGCTTGCTTTGGAGGGGATTTTGCTTGCTTAAATTGGCAGCCTTATGTGTTTTCCCCCAACAGTGAAAATACAGTTTAAAAATTTTATTAACAAGATCAAATGTTTACCATTGCAATATGAAGGAAAGTCTACAGTTCAAAATTGCAACTTATCACTGGAAAGTGTCTGAGTGCCTACTATAAAATAACAAGCTGTCTGGAATATCCTCTTGAAATACACACCGTCTTCAGTCTTTTCAAACAAACATTAAAACCCATCCATTTCCGTATCTCAGCAGATGAGCAAATCCCTGTTAATGGCCAGCAATGGCAGAGTTTAAAACCTCCCATTTAAGAAAGTAAACGTTTAATACAAGAATTCTGTAAATTCAGATTTAAATGTTGTATATATACAATTTATAGTGTTGCCATATTACCTGACCATTGACCCTGCAGGTAACTCACGTAGTGCTCCACCTACACGAGGGCCCCCGCCATCTTATGGTGGAAGCAGTCGCTATGATGATTACAGCAGCTCACGTGACGGATATGGTGGAAGTCGAGACAGTTACTCAAGCAGCCGAAGTGATCTCTACTCAAGTGGTCGTGATCGGGTTGGCAGACAAGAAAGAGGGCTTCCCCCTTCTATGGAAAGGGGGTACCCTCCTCCACGTGATTCCTACAGCAGTTCAAGCCGCGGAGCACCAAGAGGTGGTGGCCGTGGAGGAAGCCGATCTGATAGAGGGGGAGGCAGAAGCAGATACTAAAAACAAACAAAACTTTGGACCAAAATCCCTGTTCAAAGAAACAAACAAAAAAGTGGAACCTTTTCTGTCATAACTACCCAAGGACTACTAAAAGGAAAAATTGTGTTACCTTTTTTTAAATTTCCTGTTTAAGTTCCCCTTCCATAATTTTTATGTTCTTGTGAGGGAAAAAAAGTAAAACCTGTTTAATCTTATTTGACTTTATGACATTGCTTTCAATAAGCAAATGTTAAATGTGTTAAGACTTGACTTGTGTACTAGTGTTGTAATTTTTCAAGTTAAAAGTGTCCCTAAAGGCCACTTCCTATATCTGACTTTTCCCAGTAAGTGAGGCAAAGCAATTCTAAGACCTTCCACAAACATCTAGCCATCTGAAATGGAGAGGTGAATCCTTCTGCCTATACAAACAAGCTAGCTGTTAGAGGGTGGTCGGGGTATGCTACTCGTAGGATTTCAGAGGGTCTTCAAACTGAAATCTCAAATGTTCTCAGTATGAAAAACCTGAGATCAGATGCTTATGTAAGGAAAGTGCTATTCACCCAGTAAACCCAAAAAACCAAATGGATAATGCTGGCCATATTTTGCCTTTCTGACATTTCCTTGGGAATCTACAAGAACCTCCCCTTTCCCCTCCCCCCAATAAGACCATTTAAGTGTGTGTTAAGCAACTACAGAATACTAAATAAAAAGTTTGGCCAAAACCAACCATGAAGCTGCAAACGGTGCTTGCTCTTACTGTTTCAAATTTTTGCAACTCTGTAGTGTCTCACTTTTAAGGAACAGCTTGATTGCAAAGGAGAAAATAGATAAGCAATGAAGTTATCTCCAACTTCTCAAAGGCTTATGACTTCTAAAAAGTGAATCTATCAGCATTCCACATCAGATTTAAAGCATCAAATGCCTGTGAAACAGCAAAGATGGTAAGCAAAGCAAACTAGTTTTTCCGTCTAAGTCGAGATTGAACACTTACCTTCCTCATAGTACAGTGAGACATACTGTACCTCATGGCAATGGAAATGCTTTCTAGATTAAAAAAAAAACTTTTGGAAAAGCAAAGTTGTTAAACAAATCAATAGAAGTCCTCCAAATTCAACACATGGATTTTTCTTTTTCTTTTTTTTTTTTAAAGCATGTATGACAGTTAAAGGCCTTAATAATACAGCTGTTGTTTACCAATGGCAATCTGGGGCTCGGGAGGGGGTGTCTTTTTTTTCTTTTTTAAGTATTTTTTGATGAAGACCTTTAAACATGCTTCATACGTTTTAACATTTTTCAAAATAGCCTTTTAGTCAATATAGGAAATGGCTTAAGTTTGGGGTCCCGATCTCTGCCCCTGTAAGCCATTGCAAACTTGACATTTAGTTGGATGCCTGACATGTTTTTAGTTCTATGGAACTACACTGTATGGAGAAAATCTATTGCAAGTGGTCTTTAAAAAGCAAAACCTGAGGCAGCATGACCCAGGTCCAGCCATGAAGTTGAAAAAGATGCTCTTGAATATAGTAAACTTGAAGACCTCCAACTAAAATCCTTATACTGCACTTATTCCTTCAAATAAGTTTTGTCCGTTCAACTTATGGATTTAACATGGCAGTGCACCATTGGAACAGAATGAGAATCCATAAGCCATGCGACTTAACCATTTTAAGCCATTCCAGTCCATCCCAAGCCAGTGAACCTACCACCACTTTGAGAATTAGTAGAACATGAAATAACGTTAAGCTGCAAGTCTGAACTTGCCTTTTCTTTCTGGAAAAGAGCAGTTGTAGGCAAGTTTTGAAGATTTTCCTTTAAGAGCGGTAACTAGTTACATATTTAATTTTTACAGGTTGAGGATTTTGGTCATTATGCTTGGAGTGCTGATTAATTCACACTAGATAAAGCTGGCAGCAAGAGAAATCAAATGCTAAGGTAAGTTTCAGAAGCTGTGGCCTTAGAGGTGTAAGTAATAGCTTTTCACTATGCATACCTGTGGTATTAAGTTTCTTCGTGAAGGGGCTTGTAACCCAACTTGTGGATTAGGAGGATAAAGTGCTGTAATGTGTAACCCCTTGTACGTTCATTTACCCATTAGAATGTAGGGCAAAGTTATTTTAAACAGGTGTGTTTCCGTTAGTGGCTCAGTCATGCCACTATTGATTTTTCCTATATTCTGTACTTTCCAATGGAGTTAACTTATCCTGTAACTGGAAGTTTGTACCTCTTAAGCTCCTTTATAATTAGCTTATTTTTGAATGTATAAAGCTTGCTAATATAGTCCCCATAAGCAGTGGTTGATTGGAGCTGTACACTTTATATGAACAAACTTGACATGCATGAGGTTTAGACTTGTTCTCATGCATTTTTGTAAGAGGTTACCCCCTTTTTAAAGATTTTACTTATTTTATTGACAGAGGGAACACAAGTAGGGGGAGTGGGGGAGGGAGAAGCGGGCTTCCCGCAGAGCAGATAGCCCAATGCGGGGCTTGATCCCAGTACCCTAGGATCAAGACCCAGGCTGAAGGCAGACGCCCAATGGCTGAGCCACACAGGTGCCCAGAGGATCCCCTTTTTATTATTGGTGCGTCCTCAGCCATAGTATAACTTGACTAAGGGGAGAACAGATGCCACTGCTTCTCAGTTCCCACTTGGAGAGTGGTGGTGTCACTGGTGTATTGATGACCTAGTAGCACTCAGTATTCCCAAACTGATAACAGGAATTATTAATGAATGTGTTTGGTTGCATTTTAGAACTTGCAGCTTAAAGCACATGTTTCGTTGCCAGTTAAAGCAGTAAAAAAGTATATTTAGAGAATGGGTAAGGGGGGAGTAATTTCCAGTGTAAAAGTGTCTTGTGATCTGATCACATGTTTTTCATTTTACAGAGTTGTTGAAGCAGAAGAATGCTGATTGTCGATAAGGCACAACAGTTGCATAAGCAGTACTCATCAGAATTGGTTTGGTGCAGGCAATAGATTTTTGCCTTCGAGGGTTCCTGTGGATCTAAGGAAGGAAGGAAGGAAGGCATGGCATCAGTGTTGGTTAGCACTTAACTAGGGAGTGGTAGTTACTTTAAAAAAGTAATTGGCCAGATAAAGGGGAGCAGCTAAGGAAATTGGTAAGTGGAGGTAGTAAGTTCTTGTGGTTCTTTATGTGGATTTTACAGCTTTGGTTTTCATTTTGCTAAAGTCCTGGGGACAGCTCTGCAATTTAGAACTTCTAATTATTGCTGTCAGAAAGCTGAAGTAGAAAAATGAAAGGCATGAATGGTAACTCTTTATCCAGTAAACTGATTTTTTCAGCAAGTGGGGATATTTGATTTGGTGTAGTTCATCCAGAAGTGGGGTTCAGTCATAAAATGAAGGAAGTAGCATCTGGAAACTAAAGTAACTGGAAACGTAGCTGAAATGATTGAAAGCACACTTGAAAAACTGGAAACAAATTGGGCCACTTGGCTTTTTTTAAGTGTACTATTTGTAAGTCTGCTTTACCCCACCACCTGTCTTGGAAACAAACCAGTTGTGTTGGAGATTAAAGCTGATAGTATGTAAAGCTAATGTTCTTAAAGGGACTGGATTGGAGTTGTTGGGTTAGAAGAACTAAGTACAAAAACTTCTGATATTTTTTTTTCCATAGTAAAATCAGTGCTGTCATGTTTAGTCTTCGCAGTTGTGAGAAATAGTCCAAAAATTGTAACCCTCATTGGACAGGCTCTTCCAATCCTAGACCACAATGAGGGATTGACCAATTTTAAGTAGCTGTTGCACTTAACATAGCTGTCTTCCTTGGTCCTGTAATGTAAACTACCTGGGATTAGGTTTCTCATGACTTCTTGGCTCTGGAGATTTTATTTAGGTAAATTGAAAATAGGGTAGAACATAGAAATTAATCATAGTAAATGTGAATACTAAATTCAAATGAAGCATACCTAAATCACCATTCAGCTGTTTGGCAAATAGTTTACTGACCCAGCAGACTTATACCCCCATTGGAAAACGAATCTGTCTTGATTCTTCCGGCTTTATACTGGTTGTAAAATGATAAAGAATGTTTTGTTTAACAGTAGTTGAATATAGAACTTAGATATTATAGATCACTTTTCTCTTTTTGGAATGTTTTGTATTTGAAACTTAATAAAACTTAACATGCATTTTTTGTGGCCCCTGGGTTCTTTTTATTTTTTACAACAAGGACTACAGGCTTTTCAGTATTCTCTTCCTATATCTCCTCCCCCAAACTACTTCTCACATACTTCTGGCAATTCTGAGCAGTTGCCACAGAACATTGTCACCAAGATGGCCTGTTCTGTGACTTGGGCTCCCTAATTAGGGGAATGAGCTTCAGGTGTAGGTATCAAGGTAATTGAGGTGTTTGCATTTCATCTTTACCCCTACATGGGTGAATGGGAGCAGTGACATCAAAGAACTAGAAGTTGAAAGACCAAGGATGTACTCTTGGTTCTTCTGCTTAACTCTTGAGGGAAAACCGGTCCATTTTAGCTCAGTTCAGTAGCGAATCCCAGTTTGGGCCTTAAGCAATGCTGTTAACCCAGCGCCTGATTAACACACTTCTGTATGGGTCACGGTCTCTGCTTGTGTCCGCTGCTCTCTGTATCCCTGACTCCTGGGGGACTGTTCAGTGACCTTTGTCCTTTATCAAAGGGAGATAACCTGTGCGCTGGAGTGCAGGGCCTTGCGGAGCTTCTGCTTCCAGAGGACTTCGGGGCTTGAATGTGTTGCAGAGCTTTGGAAGAAGAGGTGGTGTGGAAAGGCACGGTTTGGCTGGGCGGTCCTGTGCACGGTGAAGCTGAGGTGGACTGGTTGGTGGGTGAGGTTTCCTCATCTGACCAGTTCAGATTTGTGACATGGGCCATACTACTGGGGCAGCCTCCATTTTATGGGTCCCCATTATATGCATGAAATTCATCTGCACCTAACCCGTGTATTTGGATTACGTAGGCAGTTGAGAAAAATCACATGGGAAAGTAATGCCGCCAGGTTGGCAGAATAAAGCCCTAAGTATTGACCTGTAAATAAGTTTCTTAGCTCCATGCCAGTTACTCTAGAAGAGCCAGTCCTTCCTATCAATGAAGTTGCACACATCTGTGTGCTTCCCTAAAAGCGCCTCTATCCGTGAGCTGAGTTTGCAGATTTTGAAAATGAAAAACCTGTTCAAAAGTTATTTTGTGACTCTTCCGTAAGACACCTGCCTATTCAGGAGCATCTAAATGGAATCAAAAGTGGAGACTGGCAAAGGCTTTTTGTTCTTAAGCAAAACGCTTTTTAAGATTCTCCACATGTGTATCCATAGTTAATTTTTGTGGTCAAGGATAAGCATATGGTACAGTTTACCTGTTGGTGGAGACCTGGGCCTTTTCTATAGCTCTTGGCTGTTCTGAATAAAGTGCTGTGTGTATTCTAATACAGAAGTCTGAGTAATGAGATAAAAACACGAGTTGCTGGATCCTATGGTTAATACTTTGGTAGGAAGTCACAGTTTTTCCAAAATTGTAACGTTTTACTTGCCACCCACTTGGAACAGAGGTTATTCTGTGCCCTTACCAGTATTTGGTTGTTTTATTTATTTATTTTTTATTTTAAAGATTTTTATTTATTTGATAGATCACAAGTAGGCAGAGAGGGGGGAAGCAGGCTCCCTGCTGAGCAGAGAGCCTGATGTGGGGCTCGATCCCAGGACCCTGAGATCATGACCTGAGCTGAAGGCAGAGGCTTAAACCACTGAGCCACCCAGGTGCCCCTATTTGGTGGTTTTTAAATGTAGCCATTCTGATGGGTACCTTGCATCTCATTTAATTGTATCTCTGATGAATGAGTGGCATTTCTATTTTTAAAAAAATTTTACTTGCACTGAAAAGACACAGATCCGTGTTCAGTTTGATCAGTCTTGGAAAAGAGTTGATAACCCATTTATCAAGAGGCAGGCTATTTCCCTCTGAAAAGTTCCTTTGTGCCCCTTAACCAGTCAGTGTGTCTTCTCCCAGGCCCAGAGAAACACCACTGACCTGGTTTCTATTGTTGCAGGGTAGATGTGGCTATTTTAGGATTTCATGGGAGTTGAAGCTTACATCACTGTACTTTCTCTGTCTAGCTACGTTTGGCATGTTTCTGAGATGCACCCATGTAGTGTTTTTGGTGTAGAGAAGTCCATTGTAGAGTTTACAGTGTAGATCGTCTGTCTCGATGGACATCTGGACTTCTAGCTTTGGGCTATTACAAACAACGTTGCTATGAATGTTGTCCAAATCTTGGGCGTACAGTTCCATTTCTTCTGGATAAAATTTGGGAGTGGAATTGATGAGGTAATAGGGTGGACTCTATGTGTTTAATTTTTACACTGCTGAATAGTGTCCCCAAGAGTACGGTTTTATGCCCTCCTAGCAATTTGAGTGTTCTGGTTGCTTTCCAACATTGGCCATTTTAATGGGGGGTGGGGTGGGGTGGTATCACACTGAGATTTTAATTTGCATTTCCCTGATGACTAATGCTGTGCACTCTAAAAAAGTGAACTTTATTTTGGGATGGTTTTAAATTTACAGAAATGTTGCAAAGATAGCATAAAGTTCCATATATCCTACACCCAGTTTGCCCTAAGTTTAACCTCTTAACGTAGTTATGGTGTATTTGTCAAAATTAAGAGATGAACATTGGTATATGTACTGCAGGTCTGGTAGTTTTAACTTTGTTAGGTCTGTAATTCATTTTGAATTGGTTTTTTTAAAATAAGGATTTCCATTCTAGTATGTGTTGAAAACTCTGCTATTTGTTGAATTACTGCCTCGTGGAAACCGTTACTATACATTTTTATTAACATGTTTGATCTTGGTTATTGTAGCTCTATACTGTAAGCTGTTTAAAGACACTATTTTTTTATTCTTTTTTTAAAAGATTTTATTTATTTATTTGACAGAGATCACAAGTAGGCAGGCAGAGAGAGAGGAGGAAGCAGGCTCCCTGCAGAGCAGAGAGCCCGATGTGGGGCTCGATCCCAGGACCCTGAGATCATGACCTGAGCCGAAGGCTTTAACCCACTGAGCCACTCAGGTGCCCCTATTATTTTTTCTTCTTTATAAAGATTTTATTTTAAAAAGAGTGAGCCAGGGACAGTGCACAAGCCTGAGGTAGGGGGCAGGTGGAGAAGCAGAGGGAGAAAGAAGCAAGAGCTCGGAAGGGAGCCTGGGATCCATGGGGTCATGACCTGAGTGGGAAGTAGATGCTTAACCCAACTGACCCACCCAGGTGCCCCAGGAGATACTAATTTTTTTAAGGATATTTTTTTCCCCCGTGGACTGTATTTTCCTCAGAATTATTGTTGCTGAGTTTTTATTTTACTTAAAATTACATCTTCCATATTTAGAGGCTTGCTTAAGTAGAGATTTTTGGTTTTGCGCTCATGGTTACAATAGATGAACTTGTAAGCGCTGAGGGCTCTTCACCTGAGCTCCGCTGTGGGGCTGTTTCCCTGATAACCAGTGACTTTAAGTTTCTCCTCTTGGGCTAATCAGATCCCTCAAGGGAATCTTGGCCACATTCCTGCCTTTGAGGGTCTGGGGTGTACTCACTGGTTTAAGATGTGAGGTTGGGATCTCAGGCTGTGTGTGGCGAGTGTGGTGGAGCCGATGGGCCTGGGCGCTCACACACGCACTGGGCTCCCCACTGCGGTGGCTTCCCTGCTGCCTTCATGGAACCCTTTCCTGCGGGCTTGGCACCACTGCTTTTTGTCCTAACGTGGTGATGAGGTGGAAAAGGCTTGTTCCAGAGTAATGTTGGGGGAGGCAAAAAAGGGGGTACAGTTGGACATTTCTCCGGCCTCTGTCCTGTCTGTGGTGTTTACCCCTCTTCCATTTTAGGCCGCTCTCTCCTGACCTCCATCCCTGTCCTGGACTCACCTTGTCAAGACTGTAGGTGTTGCTCAGTTTTATCTAGACTATCTTGAGTCAGATTCAACCTCCGGCATTACCAGTTGTGTGACCTGAGGTGATTGACTTAACCTCTCCTTGCTTCCTCCCGTATTAAATGGGGAGAAGGATATCTGTCTCCTAGCACTGGCTGTCTCAGAGCAGGAGGGTTAAATGAGTTAATAGTGCCTGGTGCGGTAAATGCTGCAGAAGTAGATTTCATCATCTGTCCGTTTTCCTCGTGTGTTATCTTCAGGGCTGGAATTGGGGGATGGAGCCCAGCACCTTATGTTAGAATCTTGTCAAGGACTGGAAGTCCCTATTACAAGCCAGGGTTCTTCCTTTGTTTTCCCCTGAGTCATAGTCCTTAGTTTTTTTGGTACATTATGGTGATTAATCCATACAGGGCCCCTCTTATTTCATTTTCACATTTTTAATTCTCTCTCACTCCCATTTACCATTTTCTTCTCTTCCAAAGAGCAGGAGAATGGGGGGAGAGGGAGAAGCAGGCTCCCTGCTGAGCAGAGAGCCTGACATGGGACTTCAATCCCAGGATCCTGAGATCATGACCCGAGCAGAAGGCAGACGCTTAACCGAATGAGCCACCCAGGCCCCCCATCCCCTGCACGGTGGCAACCATTGGAACGCATTTAATGTATATTGTTTTACATGCACGTATTTTGAAGCTACTGAAATGCTGTATGTTGTTAACTATCTCGTCCTGTTTCTTGTAACTTCTCATCATCGTGTTTTGAGGGTTTAGCCATGTTGCCAATACATATCTAGTCCATTGTTTCTTTTTTTTTTCTTTCTTAAAGATTTTATGTATTTGACAGATCACAAGTAGGCAGAGAGGCAGCCAGAGAGAGAGGAAGGGAAGCAGGCTCCCCGCTGAGCAGAGAGAGAGCCCCATGTGGGCCCCGGGATCACAACCTGAGCCAAAGGCAGAGGCTTTAACCCACGGAGCCACCCAGGTGCTCCAAGTCTGTTGTTTCTAACTATAGTATTTAATGGGCTGCGTCCCCATACTTTGACTTTCTGCTCCAGTTTGGTGTGGAAGCTGGCTCTTCTGGGTTGTAGTGTACACCTGACTGCCTGGGGCTTGTCAAGATTTGACCCCAGTTATGGAACTCTCGTGGCAGATGGTGGGGTTTTGGTGGCCCTGAAGGAGAATAGCTCTCGCTTTCAAGGAGTGCCCCACGTGAGGTTATTCCAGAGTTTTTTTTTTTTTTTAAGATTTTATGTTTAAATAATTTCAGAGAGAGCAGGAGAGGAGAAAGGTCAGAGGGAGAAGCAGACTCGCAGTGAGCATGGAGCCTGTTGTGGGACTCGATCCCAGGACTCCAGGATCATGACCTGAGGCAAGGCAGTCCAACCAACTGAACCACCCAGGTGCCCTATCTCAGGGTTTTTAAGCAGACGAAGGCTTATTTCTAGGCATTGCCAGGCAGTCTGCTTCAGCTGGTCAGGGAGATTCAGAATGACTTTTGGAGGTTAAAGATAGTGCGTGCGTTTCATCTGGGTCCAAACAGAAGTGTCCAGCAGGGTCTAATTGCTTACCAATCCCTGCCCTTTCGTATGAGAATCTCCGTGAGCCTGTATTCAACTGTGGTGGTTATTCGGCGCCCTGTACAGTTGATGTTCAGGACTATCAGCCCTGTGACTACGAGAGATAAGTCATGGAAGCTCTTTGAGTCTCGACTGTGGTTGGAGGAGCAGACAGTTAATGGACTTGACCCTCTGTTTTTCTTTGTAAGCATTCAAGTGAACTCAAACCACCTAACACTAGTCCTTATGGTCACCTTAACTGCTACAGGGTCAAGTGCAGCAAGCATTTGGGCTCTTAAAGCATGCACTTCTGTGAGCTCTTCCTAATTCATTGTGATGCTCCTACATGCCGTGGATTACGACCATCCTCGCTCCCATTCAGAAGAAGCACTGTACTCCAGCCCAAAGGCACGAACAAACCGATCCTTAGATGCTGCTTTTATGGGGTTCATCTCCAGTTGTCTCTCCAGGGTCTGTCTCTTGTTGGTCAGTTCAGTAATTATTTGGGTCCAGTTGGAAGAGAAACCAGTCATTTGAACAGTGAAGGTTTGATACAAAGACTTAACATACGTGGGGAAGGTAGGGATTACTAGGGAAAGAAAACTTTTTAAAGATTTTGACAGAGGACACAAGCAGGGGGAGCAGCTGGCAGAGGGAGAGAAGCGGGGCTCTCTGACACAGGGCTTGATCCCAGGACCCCAGGAGTCATGACCTGAGCCGAAGGCAGATGCTTAACTGATTGAGCCACCCAGGCACCCCAGTAAAGAGAACTTGAATGACAGAAATAACATATAATGTATATAATAGACACTAAGAAGGCCAACATGTTGTACTCAGGAAGACACCCCTCACTCCTGCCAGGGCAGTGATAGATCCAAGGAAGGGCCCTGCCGCCAGCCCAGGGCTGAAATCTAGGCATGGTTGGAGAGGTGTGGCTGTGGTTGTGGTCCCCTTCCCCTACTGGCAGAACTTAAGGGCTATTTTCTAGGATACTGGAGAAGGTTGTTCCTGGGGAGGGAGGTCTCACCAGAGGTATTGGGCTAATAAAGGGGACTGGGAGGCCTGGGGAGGTTGATGGCCTGGACAACCTCTAGAACGCCAGAAGTGCCTGAGGCTGGAGGAACGAGCCCTCACTGCGGGAGGGAGGCCTGGGGGAGTTGCCCAAGCTAGAAAAGCGCATCCTGTTAGAGCCTGCCAAACAAGCGAAGCTGAAGCCAGAAGCAAAACCCTTTTTCTCCCTGCAGTGTCTCTTTGATGCCCTTTATTGATAAAACCTACTGGGCTATTGTGGTAGATTAGGAAATACATCTTTCGGGTTTTCATCCCCAGCTCCTGAAACAGCTCTGGAGGAATAAGGGTTAAAGGTGCATCTTTTGTTCTGTTTGAGTTTTGTCCTCAGTTCCTGAAATAGCTCTAGAGTGATAAAGGTGAAAAGAATGTCTTTTGTTTGTTCCCAACTAGCCCCTTTCAGCCACACCCGGGTTTATGTTAATTAAATTTGCTTTGGGAAAGTCCCTAAGGATGGGGGCTGGTTGCCCCGGGAACTGACCACGTGACTGTAACTGTAGAGGATTAGAACATTCAGCCCCGCCCCCTCGACCTCTGGGAAGGGAATCACTCACCAGTGGCCAGTGATTCAATCAGATTCAATCAGTCGTGCCTACGTAATAAAACCGTCACAAAAGCACCTAACCTACGGGCTTTGGAGAGCCTCCTGGTGGGCGAACGCACTGCTGGGGCGGTGGTACCCCCATCCCTTCCCCAGACCTTGCCCTATGCATCTCTTCAACTGGGCTGTTCCTGAGTTGTGTCCTGTATGATAAATGGTTAATCGTGAGTACAGCTTTTTTCCTGAGTTCTGTGACCTGTTCTCAAAAAGTATCAAGCCCAGGGAAGGGGTGGCTGGAATCTCTGGTTTATAGACAAGTAGAGGAGGCCCACCTCGTCATTGGCATCTTACCTGAGGCGGTCTTGTGGGCCTGAGCCCTTGTAGATGTCAGCTCCAGGTGGGTGGAATTAAATTGCAGGCCACCCAGCTGTTGACAGAGGATACATCATTTAGGGAAAAGACCCACCTTTGGTGTTTGGTGGCCAGAGGTATTGAAAGTAGTAGGAGACAGAAAACAAGTTTTCCTATTATATACTGTTACACACCAGCTGGCAAAGGGAAAATGTTTAAAGGGTTTAGCTTTCTTTTCATTTTTTAAAGACTTCCTTGTTTGAGAGAGAGCGAGAGAGCAGGAAGAGGGACAATAGGAGAGGGAGAGAGAATCCTGAAGCCCTGGGGCTTGATCTCAGACCTGAGCAGCAATCAGGAGTCAGACACTTACCTGACAGCCACCCAGATTCATTTTCATAGAGAAGCAAGATGTGAATTGGGAGCTGAGAAGCAGTAAGTCGATAATTGGTATGAACAGTAATGCTGGTCTTATAAAATGAATTAAAAAATGTTTCCTTCTCTGTTTTCCAAAAAAGGGAATGATTGGCATTGTCTTTAAATGTCTGATAGAATTCACTAATGAAATCTGGGCCTGGAATTCTGTCTATGGGAAGATTTCTTTTGTTGTTGCAAATTTTTTAAACTTACTTTAATTATGTTTGAGCATAGTTGACAGTTACTTTAGTTTCAGGGGTACGACTTAGTGATTGGACAAGTTTATACATTATGCGGTGTTTAAAGATTTTATTTATTTATTTGACAGAGATCGCAAGTAGGCAGGGGGCAGGCAGGGAAGCAGGCTCCCCACTGAGCAGAGAGCCTGATGCGGGTCTCGATCTCAGAACTCTGGGATCCTGATCTGAGCTGAAGGCAGATGCTTAAGGACTGAGCCACCCAGGCGCCATGTTACAGTGTCACTGACTATATTCCTTATGCTGTGTCTCTTATTCCTGTGACGTATTCATTCCAGACTGGATTCCTGTATCTCCCGCGCCTTCTCACCCATGTTACCCAGCCTCCCATCCTCCTCCCTCTCCTCTGGCAAGCATCAGTTTCTTCTCTGTGTTTATAGGTATCTTTGCTTTTTGTTTATTAACTTTTTTGTTTCAGGTTTAATTTCTTTTTTTTTAAAGATTTTATTTATTCATTTGACAGAGAGAGCACAAGTAGGGAGAGAGGCAGGCAGAGAGAGGGGAAAGCAGGCTCCCTGCTGAGCAGAGAGCCCCATGCGGGGCTCGGTCCCAGGACTCTGGGATCATGACCTGAGCCGAATGCAGAGGCTTAACCCACTGAGCCACGCAGGCACCCCTCAGGTTTAATTTCTTGAGTAGATGTAGGTCCATTCAGGTTTCCTACTTCTTTTTGTGTCTCTGGTAAGCGGAATTCCAAAGTGGCTCCCCAGATTTCTCTCTCTAGTCCCCGGGGCTGCGAATATATGTCCTAGTCATGATTGTGTTATGTTACAAGGTAAAAGGGAGGGGTACTTGGCTGGCTCAGTCGGGAGAGCATGTGACTCTTGATCTTGGGGTTGTGAGTTCGAGTTGTGAAAAAAGTAAAAGGGGGCCGCCTGGGTGGCTCAGTGGGTTAAAGCCTCTGCCTCCAGCTCGGGTCATGATCCTGGTATCCTGGGATCAAGCCCCTGCATTGGGCTTTCTGCTCAGCGGGGAGCCTGATCTCCCTGCCGCCCCCCCCCCCCACTTGTGATCTCTGTCAAATAAATAAATAAAATCTTAAAAAGTAAAGGGATTTTGCAGATATAATTAAGGTTACTAATCAGTTGACTTTGAGTTAATCAAAAAGGAGATTGGGTAGGTAGGCCCAGCATAATCACATGAGCTCTTTAAAAAGAAGTGATTGTGGGGGAAAAAAAAAAGGTACAGATTGGCTGACTGGTAGCAAAAGAGATGTCAGAGGTCAGAGCATGAGAAGGATTTTGTGTGCTCTTGCTTGCTTGCTTGTAGATGGAAGGGAGGCTTCTTGTCAAGGAATAAAGGTAGCGTCTAGACTCTGAGAGCAGCCCTAGGCTGATGGCCAGGGCCAGAGGGAACTAAATTCTGCCATCAGCCCCAAAGAGCTTTAAAAGCCGATTCTTCCCCAGAAGGTCCAGAGAATATCCCCAGTCCAGCCCGGCCAACAGCTTGAGTTTAGCCTGACCTGTTCCGCAAAGCAGGGAACACTGGACTGGACCTACTACCTGCTGCAGATACTCGTTTGACTCACTCCCTCACCTCTTAAGTCTTTGCTCGCAGCTCGCCTGCCCCAGGGAGACCTATCCTGACTGTCCTGTTTTCATACTGCATCTGTCCGTGCCCTCTCCCCCCATTCCCAGCATGCCCGAGCCGCATTACCCTGCTCTCGCCCCCCACCCCCACAATGCTTATTATTTTTTTACATACCTTGTAATTTACCTTCTTACCATATCCATTGTTTATTTTTTGTCTTCTTCTGTTAGAGTATAATCTCCATGAGATCAGGGAACTTTGCCGGTTTTGTTTATTGTTTCCCAAAAGCCTAAGTGAGTGCCTAGCACAGTAGGAGTTCAACAGATATGTGTAGAATGAATGAATACACTTTTCTCATATTCTTTCAAAAAATGTGTCTGCCTAACACACTTTATTTCCCACGTATACCCAAATGTATTGCTTCATGGCCTCCACAAAGAAAGATACTCTAGAGTTTCATGAATAATTAATAAAGCTCCCCAGTTGCAAAGTCTCTGGGAACTTATCTTCATATTCTTCAATATATGGGCTAAAAATGTTAAATTTATCTCCAAACGTTCTTTTTTTAAAATTACTTTTTGAAGATTTTATTTATCTATTTGAGAGAAAGAGAGCATGAGCAGCAGAGAGGGGCAGAGGAAAGAGAAGCAGGCTTCCCTCTGAGCAAGGAGTCCAATTTGAGACTAGATCCCAGGACCCTGGGACCTTGACCTGAGCTGAAGGCAGATGTTTAATGGACTGAGCCACCCAGGTGTCTCCATTCTTTTTTTTTTTTTTTTTTTTAATTTTATTTTTAAGTAATCTCGACACCCAACATGGAGCTCGAACTCACAACCCCGAGATCTATGCTCTAGTGACTGCCCCAGCCAGGCGCCTGGTCTCCAGATACTCTATATTATTGGAAGGAAACAAGTATGATAGAGCAGGGGACATAATTCAAGTGGGATCCACAACACTTGCTTTGGTAACTGGTCACAAGATCATACTGATATTTACAATGTTCTTCCTAAAAGATCCATTTTATATTCCCTTTTACCTCAGTTAATGATGGTAGTCACTTGGTGTTATGACCTGAACCTTTATTTTTGAGGGGTAAGCCCTTGGTGATGCTACCTGTGTGTGGTAGTAATCTTCCTTTAACTTTTTAAAAACATGAAAAATACCAAAGTATAGCGCACAGAAGAGTGAACCAAGCAACTTCCACGTCTGGCAGTGATGGAGTAATTGGTATGAAACCTGCTTTCCCACCATAAACAGTTGTAAAACTGGACAAACTAATGAAACAACCAGGAGGATCCATTTCCTTTCTCATTTGGGTTGTTGGTAGATTTCATTTCCTTGTAGGTTATGAATTTAATGTCCACGTCACCTGCATGCTGTAGACTGGGGGATATTCCCAGCTTCTAGAGGCTACCGAGTTTTTGTTTTATCCCCTTTCCTCCAACTTCAAAGTCAGAAATGGCAGGTTGAGTCTTCGTCATGTTTCATCTCTCTGACCTGTTCTGCACCCACCTTCTATTTTTTTAAAAGATCTTATTTATTTATTTGACAGAGATCACAAGTACGCAGAGAGGCAGGTAAAGAGAGGGGGAAGCATGTTCCCTGCTGAGCAGAGAGCCCAATGCAGGGCTTGGTCCCAGGACCCTGAGATCATGACCTGAGCCAAAGGCAGAGGCTTAACCCACTGAGCCACCCAGGTGCTACCCCCCCCATCTTCTATTTTTAAGAGTCCTTAAAAATGCGTGGTTTGACTGGGCCTATGTGGGTGATATAGAATGATCTCCCTATCCTACATAAACTGATTAGGAACTTTAATTCCCTCTTCAGCCTTAACGCTTCTCCATGTAACATAACATTCACAGGTTCTGAGGATCAAGAGTTGGACATCTTGGTGGGGAGCCATTATTCAGCCTACCACACCCAGATGTGCTCTCTAACTGGAACCAAACTAGGAATCGATAATAGAAATGCAACAGGGAAATCAAAACATTTGGAAAGAAAACTTTAGCACTATTAAGTAATCCATGGATCAAAGAGAAAATTTCAAAGGAAAATTTTAAAATATATAGAATTGAATAACAGTACAACATACGTGGGACTCATTGAAGGCATTGCTGGAAGGGAAATTTTTTTTATATAGTAGCTTAGTTGATATGTAATTTACCCTTTTAAAGTATGCAACTCAGTGGTTTTTAGTACATTCACAGAGTTGTGCCTCCACCACCATGAATTTATTTTCATCACCCCAAGAAGAAACCCTGTAACTGTTTGCAGTTACTTCCCATTCCCCATGTTCCTCTCTGCCTCTCGGTCCTAGAAATAACTAATCTACTTTCTGTTTCTGTGGATTTGCGTATTCTTCTCACATGTAAATGTAATCTTACAATATGTGGCTTTTTGTGACCGGCTTGTTTCACTTAACATGTTTTCGAGGTTCATCCATGTTGTGGCATCTATCAGTACTTGATTCCTTTTAATTTCCCCCAAATATTTTATTTATTTATTTGTCAGAGAGCCAGAGCACACAAGTGGGGGAAGCTGTAGGCAGAGGGAGACGCGGGCTCCCCACTGAGCAAGGAGCCAGATGTAGGACTCGATCCCAGGGCCCTGGGATCATGATCTGAGCCGAGGGCAGCTGCTTAACTGTCTGAGCCACCCAGGCGTCCCAGTACTTCATTCCTTTTATTAATCAAGTAATACTGTGTTGTTTGTTCACCCATTCAACAACTGAGGGACAGTGGAGTAGTTCACAATTCTATTGGTTGTTGTGAATAAGGGTTCTGGGACTGGTCCTGTGCAGGTTCTTTTGTAACCATATGTGTCCAGTTCTCCTGGGTATATACACCCAGAGTCCTATAGTAACTCACTTTTACCATTTTGAGTTAATAACAAAATTCTTTTCCAAAATGAAACCATTCTCCAATCCCATGAAAGAGAAATTTTTAAAACTAGAAAAGAGGAAAGTTCTCAAATCAATAACTTAAGTTTCTCTCTTGAAGCAACTAGAAAACAAAAAGCAAAATGAAACCAAAGCAGAAGGAAGGAGATAATAAAAATGAGGGCAGAAATCCCCAAAATTGAGGGGTGCCTGGGTGGCTCAGTTGATGAAGCATCTGACTCTTGATTTTGGTGGTGAGATCAAGCCCTGCAGCGGGTTCCGTGCTGCGAATGGAGCCTGCTTAAGATTCTCTCTTCCCCCTCTCCCCTCTCCCTGCTAGTTCTCTCTTAAAAAAAAAAAAAAATCACTGAAATTGTAAACAGGAAAACAATAGAGAAAGTGAAACAATAAGTGATTGTTCTGGGCGCCTGGGTGGCTCAGTTGGTTAGATGACTGCCTTCGGCTCAGGTCATGATCCTGGAGTCCCAGGATCGAGTCCTGCATCGGGCTCCCAACTCCCTGGGGAGTCTGCTTCTCCCTCTGGCCTTCTCCCCTCTCATGCTCTCTCTCTTTCTCTCAAATAAATAAATAAAATCTTTTTTAAAAAAGTGATTCTTCTAAAATAATAAAATTGATAAAGCTCTAGCAAGGTTGACAAAGATAAAAAGAGAAGACATAAATACCAATATCAGGAACCAGACTATAGATCCTGCAGATGCAGAAAGAATTAAAGAGGAGTATCAGGAACAACTTGGCACTCCTAAATTTGAAAACTTAGAAGAAAGGTGCCAATTCCTCCAAACCACAAAGTACCTGTGATGGTAAATTTTACGTGTCCTCTTGACTGGGCGAAGGGATGCCCAGATAAATAATCTAACATTATTTGTGGGAATGTCTGTGGGGGGTGTTTCATGGAGCTGCTTTGCTCGCACGTGTGGAGAGCTGGTGTTGCCTGAGTTGACGTTCCCCCTCACAAAAGCCTGTTCCTCCTCACCTGCAAGCCATGCGTGGTCTTTTCCCAATGATTGACCGATGTGGGAGCATGAAAGTTTGTTTCCTCTGGCTTAAGTAGAGACAAACTTTTGAGTCAAAATTTATGCTCAGAGTCCCCCACGTGGATCATACTGAAGCAATCCTCCACAGGGATCTTGCCAGAAATTATGCACTTGGTTAGCTTTTTCCTGTTTCCTGTTACGCTTCCTCCGTTCTCTTGTCGGGTTCTCCGGGGAACACTTCTTAAAGTTCGTTGCATGGATATGGGGGTGCCTGGGTGACTTAGTTGTGTCAGTGTGTCACTTTGGCTCAGGTCATGATCTCAGGGTTGTGAAATTGAGCCCCATGTTGGGTTCTGCTCAGTGGGAAGTCTGCTGGAGATTCTCTCTGGCCCTCTCTTTCTGGCCCTCGCCCCTGTGCTCTTTCTCTCTAAAAGAAATAATCAATCAAGAAAATTCCATGTGCGTGAATTCTCATCTCAACATTTGCTTCTGGAGAACCCACCCCGAGACAAGGGGGGCTCCTTATTCTTTATTCCCCAGGTTTCGGGTAGGGGGACATTTATTAAAGTAACACTTCTTTATGTCCTTCACTCACTTTCCTCCCTGCGGGGGAGGAGTGACATGCTGAACTGTGAGTTTGGGACTAGGAATTTCATATCTGTTGATAATCAGATACTCTGTGAACCCGTAGGTAGTGGTGCCGGCTGCGGCCTTCCTTGTGGGCAGCTAAGGCAAGTCCATACTTGGCATGTGTGTCAGCCTCTGCCAGAATGAACTACTGACCTTTCCAAAGGGAAGAGGTCAAGATAAAATCATTTTGACGCCAAGTCCGTGGTTGCTGTCCTCAGGGGATGGTGTCATATTGGGGATTTATCTCTGGTCTGTGTTGCTGGAAGGTCAGATACCTGAACACAGCAATATGTCAATACATCTTGGGAAGAGGAAGGCCATGCTGCCAGACCCGTGCGTAGCCTCCGTCACATCAGCCGGCCAGTTCGTCCTGTCTTCTTGGCCATTTAGTGCTGCTGCTGCTCTCTGGTGGGTGTCGATGTGAAAAGACAAAACCCTTCGTGTTGTGCCATTCCCCTAAGTCCACCCATGTGCCTCTTTCTTAGACGTCCTTGACCCCAGTCTTCTCATCTTTCCGTTCCAAACCCCTGACCAGCCAACCAGATCCGCTGTGGCCATGAACCAGTATGTGTCATAACACCAGGACACTTCTTCCACACAGAGAGGATGACCAAGTGTACCACCAAAAGCCCTCCCCGTGTCTTTTCTAGAAATCCCTGAGTGTGGCCAGAGGGAAGCAGCTGCACAGCCGACCCATCCACGAGCCAGGTGGGAGCTCTTTCCTTTCATGGCAGCTTGTCACGAGTGGTGCACACGGTTGTCTTCCGTGTGCCCATAGCTGTGAGTTGGAGACGTAGCAGGGGTGGTAAGTCACCCATTCGTGTGTCTGGAACACCTGTTCCCGCAGCTTGCTTGTGCCCCCTGGGCCCGCCAGGGCCTCATCCTGCTGCAGGTACCACTTTTTATCTTACAATGGGTTGCTGCTGGGCCTGTGCAGCCTTATGACTGGGTAGCTCTGACAGAACCCAGCTCATGATGGCCAGTTCTGGGAATACGATGTCACTTGATGTCCCAAGGTCAATGCTCAAATCTCTTCCACAGCCCATAGCATGTCAGGAGCTCGTTTTCAAATGATAGTTCTCCGCTTCCAGAGAACTGGCATGGTCTTGCTCCAGAACCCTAAGGGTCTGCACTATACTGCTCCATTTTGAGCTTATCAGCACTTTTTTTTTTTTTTAAAGATTTTATTTACTTATTTGACAGAGATCACAAGTAGGCAGAGAGGCAGGCAGAGAGAGAGGAGGAAGCAGGCTCTCTGCTCAGCAGAGAGCCTGATGCGGGGCTGGATCCCAGAACTCCAGGATCATGACCTGAGCCGAAGGCAGAGGCTTTAACCCACTGAGCCACCCAGGCGCCCCTTATCAGCACTTTTTTTTTTTTTCTTAGAGAGGGAGAGAGTGTGAACAAGCACATGCAAGCAGAGGGAGGGGCAGAGGGCGAGGAAGAAGGAATCCCAAGCAGATTCTGTGCTGAGCGTGGAGCCCAATCCGGGGCTGGATCCTATGACCCTGAGCTGAGATCATGACCCAAGCTGAAACCAAGAGTCAGTCGCCCAACTGACTGCTACCCAGGTGCCCCAGCACTTTTTTTTTAAATTTAACCACAGATACATTTTGGGGTGCCTGGCTGGCTCAGTTGAAAGAGCATGTGACTTTTGAGTTCAAGTCCCATGTTGGGTGTGGAGATTACAAAAAAACAAAAACAAAAACAAAAACAAACAAACAAAAAAAAACCCCGAAAAAACCCAAACCAAACCAAAACTACATATATAAAAACAAACAAACAAACCCATAGATACCTCTAGTATTTTTTTTTTTTTAAAGATTTTATTTATTCACCTGACAGAGAGAAATCACAAGTAGGCAGAGAGGCAGGCAGAGAGAGAGAGAGAGGAGGAAGCAGGCTCCCTGCTGAGCAGAGAGCCCGATGCGGGACTCGATCCCAGGACCCTGAGATCATGACCTGAGCCGAAGGCAGCGGCTTAACCACTGAGCCACCCAGGCGCCCCTAGATACCTCTAGTATTATGGAACTTTCTGGATCATCTGACCCAAGTGGCAGATTTGCATTTACTACAGCTTGAACTGGCCCCAGAGCCCATTCTTGCACTGGGCCTAATTCAGAACTAGTAGCCTTCTAGTTCATCCAATAAACGGACCAGTGCGGTATTCCCAGTCTGGGAACATGTTGCTTCCAGACCTGAAGAGATCCACTTTTACACCCTTCCTTAGAGGGTGGAGGAGTTTCAAAGCTCGAAAATCACTTTGGAGCAAATGTCTTGGCCTTTCCCAGACCCCAGATTGCTAAAGCCCTCACTCGTGGGGCTCATCAGTGCATGTTCGTAAGGTTTATCTTGGCCTCTCCAGAGCGCATATGTCCTGGACCACCCAGGGTACTTCTGCTTTTCACTCCTCAGATTTGATTAACATACCATCAATATTATGGACCCATATGATGATCTATGAAATAGCCAGATGGTTTAGGTCCCTTGGTGCTGTAATAGGCGAGAGAACAGGAGAAAAAACATAGCCCTGGGGTAAGATTGTGAATCCGTATTGGTGTCTGTTCCATGAGAATGGAAAGTGTTTTTGATTTTTCTTCCAGATGGGCATGAAAAAATTTATTTTCCCAAATCTGTAGCCACCTGCCACCTGCCAGAGGCTGTGTTAATCTGCTCCAGTAAAGATACCACATCCAGCCCAGTAAATGTAATTGGGACTATTACTGGGCAGGAGCCAGACTAATTAAATGGGGATACGGTAGGGGACCGTGACTATAGCATCATCTAATTTTCTGAGGGTGACGCTAATTTTTGCCATCCCCGGCGCCCCTGTCGGGGGATGTGACGTTTTTTATTTACTATCTTGGTCACTAGAGGATTTTTTTGTCGAGGGGGTAGGGTTTCAGGGGCTTCCATAGTGCCTGCCTTTCCTATTACAGTAGGAAAAGGGTTGTGACTTTTCCATTGGGGCAGTTGACTGCTGTCTTCGTCTGTTTGGGCTGCTGGAGCAAGACATCGGAGACTGGGGGGGGGCTTATAACCTAAACATGTATCCGAGGCCGGGAAATCCACGACCAAGGTGATGGCAGATTCCGTATCTGCTGGGAACCCGCTTCCTGGTTCATAGACAGCCAAGGCGTCTCTTCACTGTAACTTCACATGACAGGAGGGGTGAGGGAGCTCTCTGGGGCTTCTTCCATAAGGGCATTAACCCCAGTCATGAGGGCGCCTCCTTCATGACCTCATCACCTCCCTAAGGCCCCACCTCCAAATTCCCTCTCATTGGGGATTAAGTTTCAACATAGGAATTTTGAGGGGGATACAGCCAACTATAGCCACCTTAGACGGCTGCTTATCTAATCTTCATTGTATATAAAGCAATACCCTTGTTGTCTGTGCTATCTTGCCCCTAGGACGCCATGTTTTGGGAGTCATCTCCTTAGACACCTGTGGGTCAGGCTTGGTGACATCCGACCTTCCTGCGCTCTGTGGTAATTATGCCCACCTTGCTTCTGACGGTTACATGCTATGTCCTGGCCTCCCCACTCCAGAGTCCTAACACCCCACCTGCTCCTAGGGAGCCCAGTTTCATAAGAGCATCTCCTGTCGCCAGCCCTGCCTCATGTCCCTCATGTCCCTCCCTCCTCCTTCCTGTTCCAGCAGCATCAGAATCCAAAACCTTGTTTGCCATTGCTTAGGAAGGAGTCCGGTATTTAGGACAAAGAATTCCTCAGGGGTTTTTGACTCCCCTGTTGCTTTTTCTAATCATTTACAGGAAAACTTGGAGAAATTTGTTCCACTAGAGGGATCTGTAATTTTCAAAATGTAGATGGTTTGCTGGCAGCCCCAGAAACCGGAGAGCAATGTAATACTGATTGATGCTTTGGCTTGGTTATACTTTTTTGCTTTATAAGGGGCATAAGGCCTCACTAGACAAATTGAAGTATCACTAGCCCGAGGTAGAAGATTGAGGGCGTCTGTTGTCGCGACTACAGACAGTGACAAGCTAGGGAATCAACCCATTCTGCAGATCAAACCACTGACTAAAAAAAAACTTAAGACAGTTTTGTTTTGAGACCAGTGCGATATTGCAGACAGGGAGTGACAGTTTTCTCTGGCGAAGCAAATGCATGACAATCCTCCCGACCTTCTGGTTCGGTTTCTGGAATCTAAGGAGGGTTTGGACAACAGAAATTGATAATACCCTCTCTCCCAGTGTTGGGGATTCCAAATATTGAAAACTCTGACCTCATTTATATGATGTTCTTGTTCAGAATGCAGATGTCATAGTATTTACCCACAGCTAATGTGCTCTGCCTGGAGGTGGCCAACGTCAGGCCTCCTGTGCTATGACGACTTACCGACCGACCTTGGAGGCTCACGTTTTGTCTGGAATTCAACCTGTGCATGCAGACGGTTCATACTAGTTCCTACAGCTGTAGTTCTTAGTTCTGGACTTCAAAGCAGCATATAAAATCAACTGCTAGTTAATATCTGTTTGGGTGCTGGTCGTGCAACAGCACAACTTACAAAACACTGGAGGATTTTTTCCTTTATTAAGCTAAAAAGAGGGGCACCTGGGTGGCTCAGTGGGTTGAAGCCTCTGCCTTCGACTTAGGTCATGATCCCCGCATCAGGCTCTCTGCTTGGTGGGGAGCCTGCTTCACTTCCTCTCTCTCTCTCTGCCTGCCTCTCTGCCTACTTGTGATCTCTGTCTGTCAAATAAATAAAATCTTTAAAAAAAAAAAGGAAAAAAAGCTAAAAAGATTGTTCATGGACAGAATATCTCCTGGAAAACTGGTAGCTGATTCATTAGGGGCTTTACAGCAAAATGCTCAGCCCCTAGACTTTGTTCTGCCGACTACAGCTGCAGTGGGACTGTGGACACATGGTAACTCCAAGTTTAGACGCCCTCTTCTCCCTACAGTAAGAAACTTTTGTTGTTAAAAAAAAAAAAGTGGAAAATAAATAAATAAGGTGCTTCACCAAAGGAAATGGACCAAGGGACTGAAACAGAAGCCAAATTTGACCGGGCTATGGGAATTATCTGACACTATTTTTTTTTTAAGATTTTATTTATTTATTTGACAGAGAGAGAGATCACAAGTAGGCAGAGAGGCAGGCAGAGAGAGAGGAGGAAGCAGGCTACCTGCCGAGCAGAGAGCCCAATGCAGGACTCGATCCCAGGATCCTGAGATCATGACCTGAGCCAAAGGCAGCGGCTTAACCCACTGAGCTACCCAGGTGCCCCTATCTGACACTATTTTTTATGCCCCAGTTAGTGTTGTTTCATCAACAAAACCATCTGAATAGAAGGACATTTTAAAGGTATTTTACTCTTTTTTTAAAAAAAAGATTTTATTTATTTATTTATTTGAGAGAGACAGAGCCAGCGAGAGAGAGCACAAGCAGGGGGAGAGACAGAGGGAGAAGCAGACTCCCCACTGAGCAGGGAGCCCGATGCGGGACTTGATCCCAGCAGGGGAGGGGGGACTCCCCACCCCAAGGATCATGACCTGAGCTGAAGGCGGACGCCTAACCAACTGAGCCGCCCAGGCGCCCCAACACTTGACTCTTAACTATGCCTACCAAAAGGATGGAATTATTCAAAATATATTAAAGAGATGCACTATTTATCAGTAGAATTCTGTACAGGCCACTCCCAAGGTGTGCCCCAGAGCATCTCCCTAACCAGTTTTACCCGGGTCCTGGAGGAAGTTGGATTTCATAAAACTAGCCAATGCTTGCAGAAGGTAAGAGATTTGTCTCGTTATGATATATATGACATTTAGAGGGCCTGAAAATTTTCCCACTTCAAAAGCTGGTGTTCAGACAGTGCTGTAGGGCTTGTTTGATGCACACAGTGCCCACTTTTGGTATACTGGAGCATACTGACTAGGACAAAGGAAATCATTTTATTTCTTCTGTTGTCTAGGAATTATGCCAATGTTGGCAGGTTCCTGTAAGCCTCAGTCCTCTGGATATGCAGAGCAAATGAATCAAACTCCTTGGCTAAGATTCAGCAGTCTACCAGGCTAAAGTGACCTAGAGGCTTATTAAAATTTAAAGTGACCCCTGTAAGCAAGCACGCACTCTCTCCCTTTGAACTTAGTTTGGCAGTTCTATGAATTTGGGTCTGAGGCCAGCTCCTGTGCCTTATTTAACTGAAGTTTCTCATATTCGTGTTCAGTATTTTATTTATTTTTAAATTTTTTTTCAGTGTTCCAAGATACATTGTTTATGCACCACACCCAGCACTCCATGCAGTACAGGCCCTCCTTAGTACCCACCACCGGGCTCACCCCACCTCCCACCCTCCTCCCCTCCAAACCCTCAGTTTGTTTCTCAGAGTCCACAGTCTCTCATGGTTTGTCTCCCCCACTGATATCCCCCCACTCCCTTCTCCTCTCCATCTCCCCATGTCCTCCATGTTATTCCTCATGCTCCACAAATAAGCAAAACCATAATTGATTCTCTCTGCTTGACTTATTTCACTCAGCATAATCCCCTCCAGTCCCGTCCATGTTGATACAAAAGTTGGGTGTTCATCCTTTCTGAAGGAGGCATAATACTCCATCTGTATCTTTGAGGTGAATACCCAGTAGTGCAATGGAAGGGTCATAGGGAAGCTCTATTTTTAATTTCTTGAGGAATCTCCACACTGTTTTCCAAAGTGGCTGCACCAACTTGCATTCCCACCAACAGTGGAAGAGGGTTCCCCTTTCTCCACATCCCCTCCAACACACGTTGTTTCCTGTCTTGCTAATTCTGGCCATTCCGATTGGTGTAAGGTGGTATCTCAGTGTGGTTTTGATTTGACTCTCCCTCATGTTCAGTATTTTAAAGGGCTTCTCTCTTTCTTAGAAACCTGGAGACTTAAGGTCATAGGACCTGGAAGGACCTGCCTCAAGAAGTCTAACCCCTCTAACAGTTGGGAAACTTCGTCTATGTAACTGTATTCCGGAAGAAAGACAGGCTGTCACCTAGCTGAAAGGTACACTGTCAAGTGCTGCTGATCACCCACATGGTCAGCAAAGTAAAGGAGAAACTTAGCTTTCACCACAGGAAGTCAGCACCCAAGGAAGACTGCACTGTGGTTCCTACAAAGGACCTTTCTAGAATAATGGATATTGATAGTGAACTTTAATGAAAAGAGATAGTCTAGAAAATTGATTACTGTTCTCATAGGCTACATTGATGTCCCCCTCCTGGAAGTGGTTATTACCATTACTTGAAAGAATCACAATTACTTAAAAAAAAAAAAAAGAATCACAATTACTAAGAAAAAAAGTGTTGGTACACTACTCTTTCTTTCTGCACTCCAAGTAATGGTTCCCACAACCACGTATTCCGGATAGCTCTACATCAGGCTCTTGGTATGGGCATGATCTGGGTTTCCAAATCCAACATTCTGATTATTGGCACAGTGCAGGAGGGACCATCTTTATTAGTAATTTTTGACTATAACAAACTCGAAGTCGTTACTGTGCCTCTGTGTCCTCAATCTCTCAATTTAACACAGGTATCTTTTGTTGACTGGTTTGATCGGAGGGTTGATGTAGAAAATAAAAAAGCAAAAACAATGAATTAACAAACACTAGAAATCGAAACTGCGGAACTCAGATCTGATATCACGAGATTAACCTTGGGAGGTAAGTTCTCTCTGGTCCCAGTATAGATGGATAAACAAAATGAATGCCTGCTATGTCTGGTCAGTTGACTGTTCAAGAATATAAGCACTGATTTAGACTAATGTGAAAAATGACCCCATAGGAGCGGTGTATCCTCAAGACTTAAGACATTACACACATACAGTAAACACCAGAGGTTCTGTCCATATCTTGAACTGCTGCCTCATCATAGGACTCAAGGGGTCCCTGGGTGGCTCAGTCAGTTAAGCATCTGACTCTTGGTTTCTGCTCAGGTCATGGTCTTATGGGATGTAGGATCCAGCCCCACATCAGACTCCACGCTCAGTAGGGGATCTGCTTGAAGATTCTCTCCCTCTGCCCCTCCCCACCTCTCTCCCTCTCTCTTTCTCTCTCTGTGTCTCTCTAAAATAAACCTTTTAAAAAGTAATAAGACTTTGATACTAGATGATGGGCATGGGAATCTTTGTATTTCAAATCTTGAAAAAAATTATTTGGAAAGATCGAACATTTACTGAAAGGCCTAAATTATGTGATAATGATGTTGCTTATGTCATTGATGGACCTCGGTGAAAATTTATTGGCCTTAAAAGGAAAAAAAAATTTTTTTTTAAAGATTTTATTTATTTATTTGACATAGAGAAATCACAAGTAGATGGAGAGGCAGGCAGAGAGAGAGAGAGAGAGGGAAGCAGGCTCCCTGCCGAGCAGAGAGCCCGATGCGGGACTCGATCCCAGGACCCTGGCACCATGACCTGAGCCGAAGGCAGCGGCTTAACCCACTGAGCCAACCAGGCGCCCCGGAAAAAAAAATTTTTAAATAGTGTATTTATTTCTTTGAGAGAGAGAGGGAGCAGGAGCACAAGCAGGGGGAGGGACAGAGGGAGAGGGAAAAGCAAACTCCTCACTGAGCAGGGAGCCTGATGCAGACTCCATCCCAGGCCTCTGGCAGCTTGACCTGAGCCAAAGGTAGACGCTTAATGGACTGAGCCACCCAGGCGTCCTTCTATCGCACTTTTGAGGATTGCTTTGCTTTGTGTTTTTCTATGCATTTGCTTGATTTAGATGGTTTCATCTTCTCCAGAGAAAGGAAAAAAATGGTGATGATTAAAACATTTTCACCGTGATTATTTTATATTAACACAGGGAGGAGATTATAAGGACAAATAAACAGTTAAAATAAGGGGTTTAGGGGCACCTGAGTGGCTCAGTGGGTTAAGCGTCTGCCTTCAGCTTAGGTCATGATCTCAGGGTCCTAGGATCGAGTCCCGCGTTGGGCTCTCTGCACAGCGGGGAGCCTGGTTCCCATTCTGTCTCTGCCTGCCTCTCTGCCTACTTGTGATCTGTGTGTCAAAGAAATAAATAAAATCTTAAAAAAAAAATAAAGTAAGGGGTTTAATTTTCCCGTTAAAAATAAGTCATGATAGGGACGCCTGGGTGGCTCAGTTGGTTAAGCAGCTGCCTTCGGCTCAGGTCATGATCCCAGTGTCCTGGGATCGAGTCCTACATCGGGCTCCTTGCTCTGCAGGGAGCCTGCTTCTCCCTCTGCCTCTGCCTGCCATTCTGTCTGCCTGTGCTCGCTCTCTCACCCTCTCTCTCTCTGATAAATAAATAACATCTTAAAAAAAAAATAAGTCATGATATCTCCCTCCCTTTTCTTTTCTCAAAGCATTTACCTTAGAAACTTGTAATTTTAAGCACTTCCTCATCTCTTTGAAATGTATGTAAATCTTTTTGAAGACTACGTAGACCTTTTGTCAGCTTTGGAACTCAGGAGTGTCTTTCTCAAGGACCTGGGAATATCTCTTTGATGTGAACTTCTAGAGAGATGGCATCCCTGGGGCGCCTGGGAGGCTCAGTCAGTTAAGCGTCTGACTCTTGGTTTCTGTTCAGGGTCATGAGATTAAACCCCAAGATGGGCTCTGTGCTCAGCGGGGAGTTGGCTTCTCTCCCTCTCCCTCTGCCCCTCCTGCCCCTGCTCTTGTGTGTGCAAGCGCACTTTCTCTTCCCCTCTCTCTCAAATAAATAAATGTATCTTTAAAAAAATATTTAGAGGGGTGCCTGTGTGGCTCAGTGTAACCCACATCAAGCCCCACATCGGGCTCTCTGCTCAGCAGGGAGCCTGCCTCTATGCCTACTTGTGGTCTCTGTCAAATAAAAAAATAAAAAATCTTTAAAAAAAGTATTTAGAGATAGCTATGTCCCAGCTTCTGTGGGAGGGTAGGAGCCTAACTTTGGTTGGCACCTTGCTCCGAGTTGCAAAACTACTTCCTGTCATAAAGGTATGAGAATTTGGTTTTTGTTTATTGGTTTTTATGTTTTTCTTTGTGGTTGTTTTGGGGGGTGGAGGGAGAGGGGGAGAGAGAATCTTAAGTAGTTTCCATGCCCAGCATGGAGCCCATCACAAGCCTTGCCCCACAACCCTGAGATCATGACCTGAGCCGAAATTAAGAGTCGAATGCTTAGCTGACTGAGCCACTTAGGCGTCCCTGTTTTTTTTTTTTTTTAAGATTTTATTTTATTTATTTATTTAATTTATTTTTTTAAAAGATTTTTTTTTTTTAAAGATTTTATTTATTTATTTGACAGAGAGAGATCACAAGTAGATGGAGAGGCAGGTAGAGAGAGAGGAAGGGAAGCAGGCTCCCTGCTGAGCAGAGAGCCCGATGCGGGACTCGATCCCAGGACCCTGAGATCATGACCTGAGCCGAAGGCAGCGGCTTAACCCACTGAGCCACCCAGGCGCCCTATTTTTTTTAAAAGATTTTATTTATTTGTCAGAGCGAGCGAGAGCGAGCACAGGCAGACAGAGTGGAAGGAAGAGTCAGACGGAGAAGCAGGCTCCCTGCCGAGCAAGGAGCCCGATATGGGACTCTATCCCAGGACGCTGGGATCATGACCTGAGCCGAAGGCAGCTGCTTAACCAACTGAGCCACCCAGGCGTCCCTTAAGATTTTATTTTATAAATAATCTCTATGCCCAGTGTGGGCTTGAACTCAACCCCAACATAAAGAGTCACATGCTCACCCAATAAGCTAGCCAGGCACCCCTGGAAAGTTGGATTTCTTAGCTCCATAAAGCCAATTAGCTAACAGATATTTACGCAGATTACAAAGTAAAGTTAGGGTTATCTATGTGTGACAAATGGCACTGTCAGGCCCTCTTCCTTAATATATATGTATCTTCAGAACGTGCATGTAGTAGGTTGTATCTGCCTGGCTGTTTCTTTTTTTTTCTTTTAAGATTTTTATTTATTTATTTGACAGAGATCACAAGCAGGCAGAGAGGCAGGCAGAGAGAGAGAGAAGCAGGCTCCCTGCTGAGCAGAGAGCCCGATGCGGGGCTCGATCCCAGGATTCTGGGATCATGACCTGAGCTGAAGGCAGGGGCCTTCACCCACTGAGCTACCCAGGCGCCCCTGTCTGGATGTTTCAAAGGGTGAGATTTCTTTCTGTCTTTGCAGTCTCTTAGTAGCTCACCTGTGATGCACATCACTTTCTGGTTTAATGCTTATTCAATAATAAAAGTTTTCTCTTTCTCTACTATCATTATGGGGATGATTTCTGGGTTTGGAGACTATTTCATTTTTTTTTTAAATTGTATTTCTCCAGCTTAAGCAAAATAATGAGCCCTCCCCAAGATGTCCATGTCCTAATCTTTGGGACCTGTGAATTTTTACCTGACGTTGGCAAAAGGGATTTTGCAGATGGGATTAAGAGAGATGGGGAAGTGATCCCTGATTGTCCAGGTGGTTCCAGTCTAACCACATGAGCTCTTAAAAATGGAAGGGGGGGCAGAAGAGTGGGGCAGAGCTGTGATATGAGGATGCAACCTGCTGTTGCTAGTTTTGAAGATGGAGAAAGGGAGTGGAAAGCTGGGACGAGCAGGTGTCTTAGTCTATTCAGGCTGCTGTAATAAATACCCCAGATTGGGTAGTTTCTAAACAACTTCTTACAGTTCTGGATGCTGGAAGGTTCAAGATCAAGATGCCAGCATGGTTGGGTGAGGTCCTTCCTCCTGGTTCAGAGCCAGTGCTTACTTTTTCTTTTTTTAGATTTTATTTATTTATAGAGAGAGTGCACAAGCAGGAGAAATGGGAGGTAGAGGGAGAAGCAGACTCCCTGCCAAGCACAGAGCCCAATGTGGGGCTCAATCCCAGGACCCCGGCATCATGACTTGACCCCAAGGCAGATGCTTAACCCACTGAGTCACCCAGGTTTCTGCCCACTGCCTTTTTTTTTTTTTTTTAAGATCTTAAGTGCTTTCACACTATGTCCTCACTTGGTGAAAAGGATTGGAGAGCTCTCTGAGGCCTATTTTCTTTTTTAAGATTTTATTTATTTATTTGACAGAGATCACAAGTAGGCAGAGAGGCAGACAGAGCGAGAGGGGGAAGCAGGCTCCCTGCTGAACAGAGAGCCCGACTCGGGGCTCAGTCCCAGGACCCTGAGATCATGACCTGAGCCGAGGGCAGAGGCTTAACCCACTGAGCCACCCAGGTGCCCCTATTTTTATATTTCTAAGTAGTCTCTGTACCCAACATGGGGCTTGAATTTACAAGCCCAAGATAAGATTCGCATGCTCCACCTCCTGAGCCAGCCAGGTGCTCCTCCCTGGGGGGGGGGGGTGTCTCTTTTATAAGACACTTACTCCATTTATGAGGGCTCCACCCTCGTGACCTCCTCACTATCCCAAGGCCCCGCCTCCTACAACCATCCTATCTGAGAGTGAGGATTTCAGTAGGCAAACTTTGGGGAGGGGCCAGGCACAGACACTCAGACTGTAGCAGCAGATGGCCTCCAATGGCTAAAAAAGACAAATGGATTCTCCCCAGACTTGTCTCTAGAAAGGAGCATAGCTCTTCTGACACCTTGATTTTAGCCCTGTGAGATCTATGTTGGACTTCTGACCTGTAGAACTAGAAGTTAGCAAGTCTGTACAATTGTAGCTGTTTTGGTCCCACCCATGCCTGGGTAGCTCAGTTGTTAAGCATCCGCCTTTGGCTCAGGTCATGATCCTGGGGTCCTGGGATCAAGTCCCGCATTGGGCTCCTTGCTCAGTGGGGAGCCTGCTTCTCTCTCTCCCACTCCCCCTGCTTGTGTTCCCTCTCTTGCTGTGCCTCCTCTCTCTGGCAAATAGATAAATAAAATCTTTAAAAAAATAGATTTTAGTTAAAGAGAGAACATGAGAGAGAGCATGAATGGGGGGAGGGATAGAGAGAAAGGAGAAGCAGACTCCCCGCTGAGCAGGGAGCCTGATGCAGGACTTCATCCCAGGTCCATGGGACCATGACATAAGCCAAAGGCAGATGCTTAACTGACTGAGCCACCTAGGCTCCCCTATTTATTTAAAGAGTTTATTTATTTATTTATTTGAGAGAGAGAGAGAGAGCATGAGCAGGGGGATCTGCAGAGGGAAAGGGACAAGCAGACATCCCCCTGAGCAGGGAACCTGATGTGGGGACCTCAGGATCATGACCTGAGCAAAAGGCAGACGCTTTACCAACTGAGCCACCCAGGTGCCCCCGATTGTGATTTTGTTGTCATAAACATGTATCTTCTGAACTTGTCAATATTTCCCTAAGATAAATTTCTTTGAGGAAAGACTTTAAACATATAAAAGGGAAAGATTGGCATATTTAATTATCTACAAAATTTTAAACTTCTGTATAGTAGCTATTAAGAAATATACAAAAGACAAACACTAGCTAGGAAAGAATTTAAAACATATATACCAAAAGGTTAATATCCTGAAACTCTAAGGAACCCTTATCACAACAATGAACTATATTAGGTCTCATTTGTTGCATGATATGGAACAATAATTAAAAGTAAACTAAGCCAACTTCTGCTTCTACCCATGAAAGATTATGTGATTCGGACTTTTTCTCCTAATAGAAACAACTAGAAAACTGGACAAAGTATATAAACCAACTCTTTTTCCAGACACTGAGACAACAAGCAGTGCAGGACATTGAGCCCCAAGAGGAGGGAGACATGATGAAGAACCCTACAGTCACTCAGATTTTTTTTTGCCTCAAAACAAAGTACTATGACCGTAAGGAAGGGCAACTTGATTGGATGCTGCTTTGAAAAAAAGTCTCTAAAAGACATTTTTAGGGACAATTAGATAAATCTTATTATAGACTGAATATTAGATGGCATTAGTGAATTATTGTTAATTTTCTTAGTTGTGATATAAATCTTTGGTTATGTTGAAAAGGTTCTTAATTTTAGGAGAGGCATATTGAAGTATTTAGAGTTAAGTAATAAGAATAGTTTATTCATAATTTTTTAAAGTAATCTCTATACCCAACATGGGGCTTGAACTCAATGACTGAGATTGAGAGTCAGATGTTCTACTGACTGAACCAACCGGGTGCCCCATTTTATTTTTAAAAATATAGCCACCGGGGGCACCTGGGTGGCTCAGTGGGTTAAAGCCTCTGCCTTCAACTCAGGTCATGATCCTGGGGTCCTGGGATTGAGCCCCACATCAGGCTTTCTGCTCAGCAGGGAGCCTGCTTTCCCCCCTCTCTCTGCCTGCCTCTCTGGCTACTTGTGATCTCTCTCTCTGTCAAACCTGGGTGGCTCGGGGGGTTGGGACCTCTGCCTTCTGCTCAGGTCATGGTCCCGGTGTTCTGGGATCGAGCCCTGCATCGGGCTCTGGCTCAGCTGGGAGCCTGCTTCCCCACCTCTCTCTCCCTGCCTGCCTCTCTGCCTACTTGTGATCTCTGTCTGTCAAATAAATAAAATCTTTAAAAAATATATAGCCACTGTACCTATGTAGGCAAGTGAAATATAGCAGAATGTTACTAATTATTAAATCTGGATGATGGGTATGAAGGAGACATCATACTATTCTTTCAATTTTTCAATATGTTATAAATTTTTCTTAGTAAACTGTGTGTATTTGGAGGACTGTTGTTTTATTTCCCCCCCCTTCCTTTTTCCTGATGGCTTGGAATGAAGACTTGATGGCTGGAGCTCAAGCAGCCTTTTTCTTTTCAACTCACAACTGCCTTTTAAAAAATAACAGCTTTACAGAGACATAATTCAGGTAGTATAGATTCACCTACTTAAAGTGTATCATTCAATGGCTTCCAGTATATTCAGAATTGTGCAACCATCACCAAATCATTTTTAGGACATTTTCTTCACCTCCTCCCAAAAGAAATCCCCATGGCCATTAGCAGTCACTTCCAGTTTCCCTTCAACCCCCACCCCAGTCCTAGGCAACTGCTGTTCTACTTTCTGTTTGTATGGATTTGCCTATTCTGAACATTTCATGTAAGTGGAATCATATAATGTACAATCTTTTTTTTAAAAGATTTTATTTATTTATTTGACAGAGAGAGATTGCAAGTAGACAGAGAGGCAGGCAGAGAGAGAGCTAGGGAAGCAGGCTCCCTGCTGAGCAGAGAGCCCGATGCGGGACTCGATCCCAGGACCCTGAGATCATGACCTGAGCTGAAGGCAGCGGCTCAACCCAGGTTCCCCAATGTACAATCTTTTGTGTCTCGTTTCTTCTGGTCAATATGTTTTCAGTGTTTATCCATGATGTGGCCTCTATCAGCACTTCATTCATTTTTATGACCAAGTAATATTTGATTGTACCACTTTATTTATCCATTCATCAGATGATGAACATTGGATTGTTTGAACTCTTTGGAGGTTATGACTAATACTGCTATGAATATTTGTGTACAAGTTTTTATGTGGACATGTATTTTTATTTCTCTTGGAGAGGAATTGCTGGACCATACTGTGACTATGTTAACATTCTGAGGCACTGCAAAACTTTTTTTATAGCAGCTGCACTATTTGACATTCCCACCAACAATGTAGGAGAGTTCCAATTTCTCCACGTAACAGCACTAGTTCTTATCTTTTTTATTTTTTTTTTTAGTTAAAAAAATTTTTTTTAGTAATTTTTAAACCCAATGTGGGACTCAAACTTCTGACCCTGAGATGAAAAATCACATGTTCTTGGTGCACCTGGGTCGGGCATCTGACTCTCGGTTTCAGCTCAGGTGGATGGAGAGATGGAGGCCCCTGTTGGGCTCCATGCTCAGTGCGGAATCTGCTTCAGATTCTCCAACCCTCCCTCTCTGCTTCAGCCCCCACTATGCTCTCTCTCTCTTAAAAAAAAAAAAATGGCATGCTCTTCTGACTCGGTCTCTTTGATTATGTCCATCCTAATGGGTGTAAAGTGGAATCTCATTGTGGTTTTGATTTGCATTTCCCTGACCACTAATGATGCTGAGGATCTTTCCCCGAGTTTATTAGCTATTTGTATATCTTCTTTGGAGAAATGTCTATTCAGATAATTTGCCCATCTTTAGTTATTTTTACTTTTATTATTGAATTATAAGAGTTCTTTATATATTCCGGATACTAGTCCCTAATTAGAGATATGACTTGCAAATACTCTCTCTCATTTTGGGGTCATCTTTTCACTGTCTTGATGGTGTCCTTTGAAGCACAAAATTTTTAATTTTGATGAAGACCAATTTATCTGTTCTTTTGTTGTTGCTTGTGGCTGTGGACTGATATCTAAGAATAATAAGAAACCATTATTGGCTAGTCCAAGTTCACATTAGTCATTTTGAAACATGAGGTGGGAAGCTAAAGATGGTTAAGTAGCAGGAGAGTAGAGTCCTGGGTTTCTTTCTTTCTTTTTTTTTTTTTTTAAATATTTTATTATTTATTTGACAGACAGAGATCACAGGTAGGCAGAGAGGCAGGCAGAGAGAGAGGAGGAAGCAGGCTACCCGCTGAGCAGAGAGCCCGATGTGGGGCTCGATCCCAGGACCCTGGGATCATGACCTGAGCCAAAGGCAGAGGTTTTAACCCACTGAGCCACCCAGGCGCCCCTCTTTTTTTTTTTTTTTTTATTTTTTTGAGAGAGAGAGCTCAAGTGAGTCCACAAGTAGGCAGAATGGCAGGCAGAGGGAGAGGGAGAAGCAGGCTCTCGCTGAGCCGGGAGCCTGATGTGGGGCTCGATCCCAAGAACCCTGGGATCATGACCTGAGCCGAAGGCAGATGCTTAGGACTGAACCCCCCAGGCGCCCCAAGTCCTGGGTTTCTAATGACTATGAAGCTGCATGCTAGTCTTGGACTGCCCGATTCTGGATTTATTTTTACATGAGAGTGAAATAAAATATCTTATTTTTGAAAATCAAGAACTTCTATTTCCTGAAACACACCACATTTTACACCATGATGAAAAACAAGAGTACAAGAGGATAGTCACAAACATATTGGTTTAGTTTCCCTAATGTATTACAGACTTCTACAGATCAATAACAAAAAGACAAACAACCAGTGGAAAAGTGGGCAATGAAAATGAGCAAGTATTTCCCAGAAGAGAAAATATGTATGGCCAATTGACATATGAAAAAATGCTTTAGGGGCAGCTGGGTGGCTCAGTCGGTTAAGCATCAGGCTCTTGATTTCTGCTCAGGTCATGATCTCAGGGTTGTGTGACTGAGCCCTGGTTGGGATCTGTGCTGTACGTGGAGCCTGCTGAAGATTCTCTCTTTCCGGGGTGTCTGGGTGGCTCAGTGGGTCAAAGCCTCTGTCTTCCGCTCAGGTCATGATCCCGGGGTCCTGGGATCAATCCCTGCATCGGGCTCTCTGCTCAGTGGGGAGCCTGCTTCCTCCTCTCTCTCTCTCTGCCTGCCTCTCTGCCTACTTGTGATATCTGTCTGTCAAATAAATAAAATCTTAAAAAAAAAAAAAAGATTCTCTCTTTCCCTCTTCTCCCCTGCCCACTCTCTTTCCCCCTCTAAAAAAGAATTTTTAAAAAAATGCTTTAACCTTATTAGTAATCATAGAAAAGTAAATTCTACACCTATGAAAATTTAAAAAAAGTTAGAAGTCTGAAAGGTGTATGAGCTATGATGTGGAGCAATGGGAGATTAGAGCCTGATTGTAGGAAAGTAAAATTCTATAATCAGTTTAGAAAACAGTACTTTGAAGATCCCTACAAGGTTAAGGGCTACTTGTCATGGGAGAAACTGAACAAGCCAGCTAGAAAGATGGTAGGTTGTGGTTAGAAAATGTAATGTTTGAATTCATGATTGAGGAAGCAGAGAGATTTGTGTGATGACAAAAAGTACAAGCTGTGACCTGGCAAGTGGTTGGCTAAAGCGGAGGAGTGTTCACTGAAGATAACAAGGCGGGTCAGTCTGGGTCCAATCAAGACAGAGAAACCACAGAGGGATTTGAGCAGGAAAAGTTTAACATAATTGTCAGCAGTGACAGGGGACTGCAGTAATGAGGGATTGTCTAGTGAGAAGTAAAGAGAACTTTAAAAAGAGTATAGAAGCAGATACAGTGTGAAATAATACATACTAGTCACTCCCCTAGAGCTGTGAGAGCCTCCCCTCTCCACCGGTAGCCGAGATCCACGCCTAATTATAGAAGTTGTCATTGGGCTGAGTCAGTGGAACTTGCTGGACATCCGCCCTCTAGGACTTGCTGAAAATGTGCCCTGGGAGGGTGCTTGTTTCCCATTTACAGGGGAGGTGTCTCACCAGAGATACTTTGGTACAGAACGACCCCCCCAAAAGGTGGTGGCAGGGGAAGCTAGCTGCTACCCGCTGTGCCCTGGTGGAAGCCAGTGCCGCGGAAGGGGAGCACCAAGAAAGCCTGGAGCTTGGCGGGAGCCTGTGGAGTGAGCACACAGGAAGCAGGAAGTAAAACCCCTTCTTCCTGCAATGTCTCTACCACCTGCTACCGATAAAACTTCATATCGTGCCGGCTGGCAAAGTAAAAATGATTTAAAGTCCCACGTCCATGTTCACAGAGCGGGCCAAAAGAGGGGCCGGAGGTAATCCATCAGTCACAAATAGGGAAGTCAAGGAACTGAGTGGCCATGACCCAGATGGTGGCAGAAATTGGGGCACGTGGGGGGCTCAGTCAGTTAAGCCTTCGGCTCAGGTCAAGATCCCAGAGTCCTGGATGGAGCCCCACATCGTGCTCGCTGCTCAGTGGGGAGTCTGCTTCTCCCTCTGCCCCTCCCGCTGTTCATGCTCTCCCTCTCAAATAAATAAAATCTTAATAAAAAAAAGAAATTGGGGTAGAGTGGAAGATTATAAACCAACTTGTTTCTCCAAGTGTGACCTTGGTCTGTGTCAGGTTCCTTTGCCCCATAGTGAGGTAGGGGACAGGGGACTAGTACTCCCAACTCTTCATTCTTTTCTCCGCCTGCCCTCACAAGAGGTGACTATTTTTGGGCACTGTTGTTTGTAAATCATGGGTTTAGGTGATGGAGAGCCTTTGAGGGTTTTTGAGCACGAGTATTACGTGATCAAAGAGTTGTTTCTGGAAAATGAACTGGAGTGTGTTCTGCCAGAGAGTCCATTAGGATGAGAGGATGCAGGTTGGAAAGCCAGGGAGCGAGGAGGCTGGCTCAGTGGCCCAGGGTGCACACTCCTGAGGCTTGGGGGTCTGAGGGAGAAACCTTTGCTCTTTTTACTCGCGCTGTCCTGTGAAGCCTGTTGCTTCCTGTGACTAGCCTGTGACCACCAGTCTTCCAGCGGTTGCCCCTGTGCCCCCAGTTCATCAGCTCCTCTGTGTCAGCACTTGCTTCCCTAACCAGCCTCGGTTCCAGCCTCGGTTCCAGCCTCAGTTCCAGCGCTAGTCATTCAGCCCCGTGTTTGCTACAGTCCTGGGATCCCTTGCTCTCCTGACATTTACTCTCCATACCGACCCGTAGCTTCAGGTCCTCATACTAATAGAACTGCCTTGAGGAGGTGGCCTTGCTTTCTTGGTTTTTCTTTAGTACTTAATTTGCTGTAGCCATTGTCTAAAATGAGGCAAATTTTCACCCGGGCGACCTCCGCGGGCTCAAGCCTGTTTTGGGCTAGGCCGGATTCCCAAAATCACTTAGGCTTTATTCTTGATCAGAAGATATAAGCGATACCTCAATAATTCTCTCAGATTTGTTTGTCTGTGCAGTTTTTTTTTTAAAGATTTTATTTATTTATTTGACAGACGGAAATCACAACTAGGCAGAGAGGCAGGCAGACAGAGAGGAGGAGAAAGCAGGCTCCCTGCTGAGCAGAGAACCCGAAGCGCAGCTCGATCCCAGGACCCTGGGATCATGACCTGAGCCGAAGGCAGAAGCTTTAACCCACCAAGCCACCCAGGCGCCCCTGTCTATGCAGTTTTGATGAGCAGTTGGGAAAATGTGTCCAAAGGACGTAGAAAAATGTGTTCAAGTAGGTCTGAGTGGGGAATTTAATCGACCCACGAATGGAATTTGTATTTCTCTCTATGACATAGCTTTGACTATGGTCAAAAGTCAAGTAAAACTTTTGATTGTCTATACTTATTTTGCTTCTGAGTATAATTACATCAAACCAAACATTGGAGGTCAAATCCTTGTTAGAGCACTACTGATCGACCAGACAATGTGAATGAATGTCAAATGGTGATGTTGGTGATACAGAAGAAACCGGAGAAAGGGAAGTACCATACTGTATGCATTCAATTATATAGGATTCTAGAAAATGCAGACTAATCTACAGGGAGTGAAAGCAGATTGGAAGGGAAGGGAGGTGAAAAAGAGTTTGAAAGGGCACAAGGACATTTTTTGGGGACGATGGAAAGTTTTACCTGGATTGTATGTGAGATTGTATCACAGCTGTATACATATGTCAAAATTCATTAAGTTGGGCATCTTAAATATGTGCACTTTATTATATGTCAATTATCTCTCAATAAAAGTAAAAATCATGGGGTGCCTGGGTGGCTCAGTGGGTTAAAGCCTCTGCCTTCGGCTCCGGTCATGATCTCAGGGTCCTGGGATCGAGCCCTGCATCGGGCTCTCTGCTCAGCAGGGAGCCTGCTTCCCTTCCTCTCTCTCTCTGTCTGCCTCTCTGTCTACTTGTGAGCTCTGTCTGTCAAATAAGTAAGTAAAATCTTTTTAAAAAAAGTAAAAATCATTACTAAGGAAAGAAGTTTTGTTTTAAGTCCTAGGAGTTCATTCATTCATTCATGCATTTGTTCAGTGTTTTTTTTTTTAAGATTTTATTTATTTATTTAACAGAGATCACAAATAGAGAAGCAGGCAGAGAGAGAGAGGGAAGCAGGCTTCCTGCTGAGCAGGGGGCCTGGTGCGGGGCTCTATCCCAGGACCTGGGCTGAAGGCAGAGACTTTAACCCACTGAGCCACCCAGGTGCCTTGTTCAGTGTTTTTTGTCTTTTTTTTTTTTTTAAGATTTTATTTATTTATTTGACAGAGAGAAATCACAAGTAGATGGAGAGGCAGGCAGAGAGAGAGAGGGAAGCAGGATCCCTGCTGAGCAGAGAGCCCGATGCGGGACTCGATCCCAGGATCCTGAGATCATGACCTGAGCCGAAGGCAGCGGCTTAACCCACTGAGCCACCCAGGCGCCCATTGTTCAGTGTTTTTAAAAAAGATTTTATTTATTTATTTGAGAGAGCAAGAGAGAGACCACGGACTGGGAGAGGGGGTGGGAGGGAGAGGGGAGGGGAGGGTCGGGGAGAGGGGAGGGGCAGAAGGAGAGGGAGAAGCAGACTCCTCGCTGAGCAGGGACCCTGACCCTGGGCTCCATTACCAGGACCCCAGAAAGATGACCCAAGCCAAAGGCAAACACTCAACTGACTGAGCCACCCGGGTGTCCCTCATTCAGCATTTTAAAACATCTACTGTGTACTTGGAGCTGCTGGGAACAGTGTTAATTAAACAAGATGGACAAGCCCTCTGCTCTAGGGAGGTTACATTCTGGTAGAGGAGACATACCAACAAGTAATAGTAGTGAAGTGTGATAAATGTTAGGCACAGGGCAAGAAGGGGAAGCTTTGAAAACATTTAGCAGGATCATCTAAGCTGATTATTTGGTAGTAGATGTTTAAAGCTGTGTTGAGAAGGCTTCGGAAGCTTAGCCGGATCCCCCGCGTGAGGAGGGGCAGTGACCGATGGGGAGGACCATGCCTTTGCCAGTTTAAGGCCATGCCATTCCCCATGGTCTTCTCATACCTTTCCCAACAGTATGTCTCTTTCAACTGGTTGTGAAAATGTTTGAGGATAATAAGATCTCTTGTTTTAGACGAGGATTGGTTTTTTTCAGAGCAGCATTTTCAATGCAAAGTGTTTCTTGTCGGGGAAGCATCAACTTTCCAGACTGTAGTATAGACAGAGGACAATCACTCTTTTGTTCTCAAAAGTTCTGTTTTTAAGTGTTTTGTACCCGCTCATGGGACTGTGTCTGCCCCTTTGCTAGGGGTACCACAGCTGGAGTGTGTAGTGGAACCAGGTCCAGAAAAAGAATTGCTAAAGAATGCAAGTAAACAGGATGTCAGATGTTATCCTTAGCCTGTTTCCCTAAACATAGCTTTTTTGGCTGCAAAGTAAAATACCATTCTTCTAGCTTCTGCTTCCACGCTGGGATGGCTGACGGCAGGCACGGTCTTCATTCGCTGGTTACGTTATCACCGTGCAATTCAAGGTGTTCTACAAGGAATGATCCCGAGACACCATCTCTGTGAGACAGGATGTGGACATCCGGCCACTTCTTGGAAGAATTTTCTCGGCCTACCTTCCCCATGAGGCTCAGATCTGTCTGACCTAAGAGCCAGTTGGCATCTTCCTCCTGACAGAAGCCAGATTTTCACTGGGGCTAGACTATTTATTGACAGTGTTTTCCCAGACCGGCCCGTGAGTGTCTCATTTCCAAGGTCCCCTCTGTTTTCCAAGAGCACTTGCTTCCTTCTCTCTCCTCCCTCCCCAGCCTCCTCCTCATTTCCTTCCTTTACAGCTTCTTGCACGGTTGGGTTTTTTTTTTTTTTGGGGGGGGGGGGGGGAGGGTGTTTGTGGGTGTTTTTTATTTTTTTTCTTTTAAAAAAAAAAAAAAAAAAACCCTAATGAATTTGTTTTGCAGGTTTGGACAAAGAAACCCAGCATTATCCAAGGATTTTTCTTCCTTCTATGTCTGCATCTTTTAAGCGCTCTCTCTGTGGCTTTAAGATCCCGGCATTCGAGTGGGTTCCACGGTTATCTAAGAAAAGTTGTCAAGAGGCTTTGCTCTGCAAGCCCCAGAAGAGAACTTATAAAAACGGAAGGCAGTAGCAGATGCAAGTACGGATGTGGCTTAGTTGTTGCAGCCGCCCCACGGAGCTGTGCAGAGCATACCGTCCTCAGCGATGAACCCAGAAGAGCGAATCGTGACATGGCTTATCTCCTTGGGAGTTTTAGATTCCCCCAAAAAGACCATCTGTGATCCGGAGGAGTTCTTGAAGTCCTCGCTGAAGAATGGGGTAGTGCTGTGCAAATTGATCAACAGACTTAGGCCTGGCTCTCTAGAAAAGGTAAGGGAGATGGGCAGTCTCTTTGCCATTGCTTACCACCAGAGAGCAGTAATAATGTAACCCTTGAGACGCTCTGTTGCCTGGGGCCTCCGGACTCTCCCACTTGAATCTCTTCCTGGGAATTTGGCATTCTCTCTTGTTTCTGTAGTCCAGAAAACACAGAAAATGAAAGGTTATCCTCTAGCAGTTGGCCCCCAAATATAGCAAAACCGTGATGCACCGTTGGTGCCAGGGGACAAGGAGAAAATACCCATATCATTTGCTCTGTCATAGAGAGACATGTTCTACCTCCCCGTGTACCAAGGGCATATTTTGAACTTGAGGTATATATGAATCTTTGTAATAAGGGGATGATTTATGACAGATATTGATGGTGTTTATTGACAGTTTGGCTCAAATCAATGTCGATTTTCTTCTCAAAGAAAGAAAATAGCCTTTGAAACAGAGGCAACCAGGAGAAATAATCCCAAGTGTCAGAAAGGTTTGTTTAAACAACAGAAAGCAGATACATGTGTTGAATGCAACATGTGTTCAAAGTGAAATTAACCTCAGTCTCTTTTCAAAAGCCTAAAGTTTTATTGTTGGAAAGCTACTAGGTCGTGAGGATGGGCAATTTCTAATGTAGGCACTTTAAGTTTAAAGGTCAGATCCCACAGCTAATGTCTGCAGGTTAACAGGGGATGTGACTGTGAGCATAACATGAGTTCTTTTGCCTTCTTGAACCGGTTTGTGTTTTTATTGAGCAAATTGATTTCCTCGTAAGTTTCCTTAAACTTGAAAAAAAAAAACAGCATACAGAACTGTAACCAAATGTAGCAAACAGGAGAACAGGATTTTAATGTCCCTCATGGGGAGGAGGGAGCCAGGTAATAGATTAAAAGCAAGAACCAAACTCAGAAAACAGTCTGGATCCAATTCGCTACCCCCACACCTCAGCAGAAGGCAAAGAAAAGGTTTGTCAGTAGAGATAGAGGGTTTGGGACTGGAAGTTTGGTGACATTTGAAACAGACCGACCGTTTAGACTTACATCACTTCCTCCAGTGGTTGTTTCTCTTCCTGGATTGATAGCAATGTGGCCCTCTGTCTTAAAAAGCCTACTTATCTAGTTATCAGAACCTGAGGGCTAGGGTGTGCTTGGCATGGGACCACAGTGTCTGAGTGACATGTGACTCTGTTTCTCTAGTACTGCTTGGAGCCCCAGACCGAAGCTGACTGCCTCAACAACATTGGTGACTTCCTGAAAGGATGTGCGACCCTTCAGGTGGAGGTAAGCCCTGGGTTGATTTTGACCATCAAACATGGGTAGCATATTGTGGAAACCATGGTTAAGACTGGTGGTCTCCAGAGGTGGCGTGCTAGTTTGTCTAGCACTGAAAACCAGTGCCAAACTCAAACCAAACCAAACCAAATCAAAACTCAGAATAGGATATCTTTGAATACAGCATCCGAGCCCTGAAAGCAGGCTTCCGGTGACAGAAGTTATGTGTGGAGCTTCTCCGCTGGGGGAACTGGCTGCTCTGCAAGGGAGCGGGGTGGGGGGCGCGTCACTGTAATGCCTCTGTACTGGGGAAAGAGGAAAGTATATTGTCCCTTTTCCCCATTAACCCTTTAGAATAGAAGCCTTGAAAAGCCCAGAGAACCTGGCCCTGTGGTAGAAATTGTGTATTAAATTACATTGCCTTGTTTTATAGTATATGGATCTGTACAGTACATATGGGGGTCTTGCTGGAAAGGAGGTGATACTTTTGTCTGAGTGTCAAAGTACTTCTCTGCTCCTCTGTGTGTGTATCACATCTTTATTTGCAGAAGCAAAAACCATGGAAACAATATCAGTATCTAGCAATAGGGGAATAGTCAAATAAATTCTAGTACATTCAAATACTGCTGAAGTCTTACACATTCATTTAGAAAAGATGGTAGGTTTTTTAACTTGAAGTCTAGTTGACATATGTTAGTTTCATATGTACGACATAGTGATTGGACAATTCTATACATCACACAATGCTCACCACGCTGAATGTAGCTACCATATGTCACCACATAATATTATTTTTTTAAAGATTTATTTATTTAGCGGGGGATGGACAGAGGGAGAGACAGAATCTTGAAGTAGACTCCCTGCTGAGCACAGAGCCTGGTGGGCAGGTGGGGTGGGGGGAACTTGGCTTTGGGCTTGACATGGGGCTCGATGCCAGGGTCCTGAGATAATGACCTGAGCTGGAATCAAGAATTGGCCGCCTAACTGACTGAGCCCCCTCAGGTGCCCCTACAAGTTATTGACTATGTTCCCTATGCTGTGCTTGTCATCCCCGGGCCTGCCTTACTTTATAACTGGAAATCGGTGCCTCTTTGTCCCCTTCATCTCTTCTCTCTGTCCCCTCCCCTCTGGTAACCACCAGCTTATTCTCTGTATTTATGATTCAGTTTCTGCTTTGTTTGGTTTTTGGTTTTTAGATTCCACGCATGACGGAAATCATATGATAGCGGTCTTTCTTTGTCTGACTTATTTCACTTCGCATGATACCCTCTGGGTCCATCCATGGTGTCACCAATGGCAAGATTTCCTTCTTTCTGTTGAGTTGGTCAAGTGCATATATTCCACATCTGTGTCCATTCATCTCTTGATGGACCCTTGGCTGGTTTCCGTATCTTAGCTGTTGCAAATAATTCTTTGATAAGTGTGTGGTTGTGTATCTTTTTAAATTCGTGTTTTTGTTTTCTTCAGGTATTTGCCTCAGTGTTTTGATCTGTAAGATGGACACATTAATTGCTACCTCATGGGGTTGTTTTACGGATCAAATGAGATGCTACATAATAATTTTGAGCTAAGAGCTTGGACCCAAAAAAGATCTATGAGATGATAATGTATGTACAGAGCTCATCAGGGAAACAGGGACATTAAGAAGTGGAGACACGTTGTGACAGTAGTATTTGTGGAGAAGTATTCGTAGTGGGTTGATCATGGACTATGATCTAAATTGTTTGGGTTCAAAATCTCAGTTCTCTCTCAGCTTTGTGACCTTGGGCACGTTCCTTGACTGTGCCTCGGTCTCCCCATCTATAAAATGGGAATAATAACAGCACTTATCTCGTAGGATCAGTATAAGATGTCAATGCATTCATGTCCCCAGAAGAGTGCATGGCACATAGTAAGCATTTCTCCAAGTGTTAGCTATTATTAGTAGTAGTAATACAAGTCGCTTTGCCCCAGATAAACTTGGCTGGCTTCAGAATTTTTCCTAAAGTTAGCTACAGCATCAGGCTATAGTTGTCCCAGAATATTTTATCCAGGTGTCCCTGTTGCCCACTGTGAGCTGCGTGTGTCTGCATTGGCTCGTGTATGTGTGTGTGTGTGTATGTGTCTTTTGAGATAGGTGTAGCCTGAGACTTTTCTATATATCTTCTAGAATAACATCTACTATTGAATAGATCATGGTATTTTCCATTTTATTTGACAAATAAAAACATGGTGAGGCTGCCAATGATTTCCGTGCTGTGAAGCTGCCAGAAGGTATCCTGAGCTTCTTTGCAGTTCTCTGAGAATACTAGATGATACGGAAACACCTCCTGGGTCTAGCACTGTGGGAGAACGAATCGTTTCACAGAAGTGGATTTTTCTGATAGCTAATGCTTACTCGTTTAAGTACCAGTGCTTAAAATATTTTCACCCACTTTGGAGATGAATCTTTTTGAAAAATGCATATTAATATTCATTTCTTGAATGGAAGGCACTGGGTGTATTTTTATCTCTCTTTGATCATTGAGGCTGGCCTGAACATCGCAGGGGTATTGGAATAGGGCGGTATCTGGCACGCAGGCGAAGCACGTAACTTTCTCTAGTTTGGCAGACTGGGGTTGGAGTCTTGGCTCGGTCAGTTACTGACTGTGGACTCCAGGCAAAGTTACTTGTCCTCTTTCTGTTTCAGTTTCCTCATCTATATAATGGAGGCATTAACAACATGTACGGCATAGGATCGTTTTAAGGATCAAATGAGAGAATATACCCAAGGCATGAGATTGAAAGTGAAGCTGGGGGGGGGGTCCCACAGCCAGGAATATGCACCACCCAGTCTCAAGCTTCCAGGGAGCTAGGAGACAGACCGAGACACACATAACTACAAAGTTTTGTTTGTTTTTAAAGATTTTATTTATCTATTTGACAGACAGAGATCACAAGTAGGCAGAGAGGCAGCCAGAGAGAGAGGGGCAAGCAGGCTCCCTGCTGAGCAGAGGGCCTGATGTGGGGCTCGATCCCAGGACCCGATGCTGACCTGAGCCAAAGACAAAGGCTTAACCCACTGAGCCACCCAGGTGCCCCCCTATTACAAAGTGGTTTTTTTTTTGTTGTTGTTGTTGTGTTTTTTTTAAAGATTTTATTTATTTATTTGACAGAGAGAGAGATCACAAGTAGGCAGAGAGGCAGGCAGAGATAGAAGGGGGAAGCAGGCTCCAGCTGAGCAGAGAAGCTGATGCGGGGCTCGATCCCAGGACCCTGAGATCATGACCCGGGCCGAAGGCAGAGGCTTTAACCTACTGAGCCACCCAGGCGCCCCTATTACAAAGTTTTTTCAATTATTTTTTTCAGTTGACTATATTTGACATGTGACCTGTAACCTTAAGGTGTACAGCATGTTACATTGCTGTATCTATATATTGTAATATGATTGCTGTCATAGATATACTTATCATATCACATAGTACTAGTACGATATTGTTGTCTATATTCAATATTACGCCAGGCATTAGACCACTGTGGCTCACTTAGTCCTTAAGCAATATCAGTGTTTATCTCCCCATCTCCCCATCCCGTGGTAACTACCATTTTACTGTCTTTTTTTCTGAGTTTAACTATTAAAAAAATTTTTTTAAAAGATTTTATTTATTTATTTGACAGAGAGAAAGACACAGAGAAAGAGCGAAAGCAGGGGGAGTGGGAGAGGGAGAAGCAGTCTTCCTGTTGAGGCGAGATCCCGATGTGGGGCTCCATCCCAGGACCCTGGGATCATGACATGAGCCGAAGGCAGAGGCTTAACAACCGAGCCACCCAGGTGCCCCATAAGTTTGACTTTTTTAAGGTTTTGTTTACTTAGACTTGAGAGAGAAAGGGTGAGAGAGCGCAAGTGGGGGGAGGGGCAGTGGGAGAGGGAGAGAGAGAGAATCTCAAGCAGACTCCCTGCTGGGCATGGATTCCCTAGTTGGGGGTTTGATCTCAAGACCCTGAGGTCATGACGTGAGCTGAAATCAAGAGTCAGGGGCTTAACTGACTGAGCAACTCAGGGACCCTGAGAACACACTATTACTTAGCTAAAGAAAGAGTTCTGGCTTGAAAGGGTTAGTTGGGAAATGTAGACAAATGTAGAAACCAGAGCTGGGGCAGCACAGTGATATCTTGAGTACTGGCTGTGGGGCACAGCGGCCCCATTAAAGAGCTGCTGGCTTCTGAACCTCTGGGTGGCCGGTGGGTCTCTCCAGGGGACCTCCATCCTTGTGCTCGCAGATGGCTATAGTGTCCTAGGGCCTCTAGAAGATCACACAGCTAGTAACTGAGAGGTCTGCTGAGACAGCTAAGAAACAAAGCCCTCTCTAAAGCACTTTCCCAACGTTGATATTTTGAAACATAGAAGTTTTTAAATTTTTATTATTTTTATTTATTTTTAAAGATTTTATTTATTTACTTGACATACAGAGATCACAAGTAGGCAGAGAGGCGGGCAGAGAGAGAGGAAGGGAAGCAGGTACCCTGCTGAGCAGAGGAGCCCGATGCAGGGCTTGATCCCAGGACCCTGGGATCATGACCTGAGCCAAAGGCAGAGGCTTTAACCCACTGAGCCACCCAGGCGCCCCCCTATAGAAGTTTTTTTAAATGTCATAAAGTCAAATTGATCTGTTTTTGCTGTTGTTTGTGTTTGGGGTATCATGTCTAAAAAAACCCCATTGTCTAATGCTAGGTCATGAAGAGTTATACATAATGTTTTCCTGTAAGAGTATTAGAGTTTCAGCTCTTACATTTAGGTCTTTGAATCATTTTGTGTTAATTTTTGTATATGGTGTGAGGTAGGAGTCCAATTCATTCTCTCTTTTTTAACGATTTTTTTATTTGAGAGAGAGAGAGAGCACAAGTGGAAGGAGGGGCAGAGGGGGGAGCAGACTCCCTGCTGAGCTCAGAGCCTGATGTGGGGGTGCATCCTAGGACCCTGAGATCACGACCTGAGCCGAAGTCAGATGCTTCACCAGCTGAGCCACCCAGGCACCCCCCAAATTCATTCTTTTAAACACTATTTTTGAAAAGACTGTTCTTTTCCCCACTCAATCAATTAATGTAGCAGTGTAATAAGTTTTCAAATCAGAAAGCATGAGTCTTCCAAATTTGTTCTTCATTTTCAAAATCATTTTGGCTATTCTGGATCCCTTGTATGCCCATATGGATTTTAGGATCAGCCTGTCCATTTCCACAAAAACAAACAAACAAAAAACGCACAAAAAACTCAGCTGGCATTTTGATAGGGATTGTGTTCAACCTGTAGATGGCTTTGGGGAATATTGCCATCCTAACAATACTGAGTCTTCTGATCCGTGAACACAGGATGTCTTTCTACTTATTTGCGTCTTTTAAAATTTCATTCAACAGTGTTTTGTAGTTTCTAGTGTGTGTATCTTATACCTCCTTAGTTCCTTTTGATGCTATTGTAAATGGAATTATTTTCTTAATTTCATATTTGGATTGTTCAGTGCAAGTGTATAAAGATACAACCAATGTTTGCTTATTGCTCTTGTATCCTTCAACTTTGCTGAACTTAACTCATCAGTTTGAATGTTTTTTTGGATTCCTTGTGGATTTCTTATACAAGATCATGTCATCTGTGCATAGAGATAGTTTTACTTCTTCCTTCCAATATAGATGCCTTTTATTTCATTTTCTTGCCTAATTTGCCTGGCTAGAACCTTCAGGTCAGTGTTGCATAGAAGTGTTTAAAGTAGACATCCTAGTGTTGCTCTTAATCTTACGGGAAAGCCTTCAGTCTTTCACCATTAAGTAGGATGTTAGCTGTGGGTTTTTCATAGTGGGAGGAGGGGCAGAGGATTCGGACTGAAGGATTCCCTTCTATAACTGTTTTTTTTTTTTTTTTTAATTCTTTTCTTGTCCTGAAAGGGTGCTGGATTTTGTCAAATGCTTTCTCTGTATCTGTTAAGAGATACATCCTTTATGATCTTGATAAGTTGTATTACTTTGATTAGTTGTCATATGTTAGATCAATCTTGTAATGCTGGGATAAATCCCAGCGGGTCATGAGGTTGTATGTGCACATAGAGATGGATTTGTATACATCTGTGATTATTCTTGAAGCTTTTTTTTTTTCATAGAAATGGAATTACTGTGTCAAAATTTGATAGATATTCTCAAATCCCCTTCAAAAATGCTATATGAAGCTCTACTCCCACCAGGTGAGTAGGAAGTGCCTTCTTCCTGATGTCCCTGGCAGGACTGGATATTATTTATCTTTCATATTTGCTAAAATGTTGGGTGAAAATGGTATTTCGTTTACTGCTGTAATTTGAGGTTCATGATCCTAGTGAGTTTGGGTATCTTCTGACCCCTTTATAGTTCACTTACATTTCCTTTTCTGTGAACCAGCTCTATCTTTTTTATGTGTTTCCAGAATGGAGAAGGCAGGAAGGACACTCAGGCCTCAAGAGAAAATCTTCTAGAACATATGGAAAAACCATTCTAGCAGTGTTTTGTTTCCTTCTTTTTTTTTTTTGAGATTTTATTTATTTATTTGACAGACAGAGATCACAAGTAGGCAAAGAGCAGGCAGAGAGAGAGGAGGAAGCAGGCTCCCCAGAGCGGAGAGCCCGATGTGGGGCTCGATCCCAGGACCCTGGGACCATGACTTGAGCCGAAGGCAGGGGCCCTAACCCACTGAGCCACCCAGGTGCCCCGGTAGTTTTGTTTTCATTCTGCCTTTGAACTTGGGAGGAGGAGGGACAGATACAGTTCTTCTGATCAGTGGAGAGTGGCCTGGGTGCTACCTCTTTGACTACACTGGTCTGGCTACAGCCCCCATGCTCTGCTCCCGGCTTCACCTCCAGCTGATACTCCTGCTCTGTCCCCTGCTACCTCTGCTGCCAGCCCACTACTATCTCCTGTTTTGCTTCTGGGCCAAGCCTACTTTTATAAAAAGAGGTTTTGCTTATTGAATGTCTATGAGGCTCCATGAATGCTTCTCTCTATCTCTTTCTCCCTCCCTCCCTTCTTTTCTTTTCTCTCTCCTTCTCTTTCCAGTACCAGCTGGTATCAGTAGGGCTTTTCTTTGTCCCCGCCCCCTCATTGCCTCCTGTCTCCCTGAGTCACTCCATCTGCCTTGTCACTGGAACAGCATGGGTGCCATCCCCAAAGTGGGGCCTGTGGGATGGATGATCTGCCATTCCCCAGGGGCTGCTTTGCATGAAGGCCTTTCTGGAAGGGAGGCAGATCTACTAATGACCAAGAGTCACAGCTAAATCTCCTATAAGAGAGCTCCAGCTCTAGGAGAGCAGAACCATCTTGGAGGAGTGAGGCCTGAGGCCAGGTACCTGACCAGTAGCTGTAATGGGTATCAGTCAGACCCTCCTTCAAGGCCAAGTCTGCCACCTGTGTGAAGTCAGAGACCCCCCCCACCCCTTCCCTAGGCCTCGGTTGATTCATCTGTGAAAGAGGAGACTAGAGTAGGGATTGGTAATGTCTAACTGTTGGGCACTCTATTTTTAACTGGCTCAATTCCAAAAGTTTCTGCTGGGCAGAGCTTTGTATATTTAGCCGCTCAGTTTGTGCTAGTGGGAAGAGTAAAGAGGCTATCGGAAGTTTTTTGTTTTTCCGGTTGAGCAAATCTGACACTCCTAATGGAATTTCCCTGAGTTCCAGGGCTCTGGCCGTCCTAATCTTTTACCGACTGCATCATATTTCTGTAAAAACTGGATTTCAAGTAAGGCAGTAAATATTCCACATCTGTCGTGAACCTTATTATGCTCCTAACAGGCCCCTTTGACCTGGGTCCTGTTACCAGAGAGCCCAGGAAGGGCATCCAGGGTAGTTGGGGAAGGGATGGGTGTTGAGGGCCGCCCGAGAGCGCTTCCTTTCTCGCCCTCCGGCTGGGCACAGAGCGGGGGGGGAGGGGGGGGGGG
>NC_081575.1:14897636-14901052 GCF_022355385.1 Mustela nigripes
TCGGGGATCAGGAAGCGGGCCGCCAGGAAGGGCTCGTCCGCCAGGCCAGGATTCCCTCCCGAGGCCCCGGCAGTGGCCGGCGGCAGGCCAGGCGCCCGCGGCCCAGGGCTCGGTGGAGCCGGCGGCGGCAGCATGCGCAGTGTGGCCGTCGCCTTTCCACCGCGGCTTCTGCTGCTGCCACGGCTACCCGGGCGGCGGCGGCGGCTGCTCTGCCGCTGTCACTTCCAGTTCCTACTTCGGAGATCCAGGTCCGGGTCACCGCTTCCCCGCCGCTGGCCCGGTCCCTCCAGGCCGCCCTCCCTGCCGGGCTCTGGCTCTGGGCCCGGAGGGGCCAGCGCGCGCAGCCTGGCGGGGTCCCCGGGCCGCCGCTCCCGCCCTCCCGCCGCCGCCGCCCCGCGCGCCCTGGCCCGGCTCGCCGCCAGCGCACCCCGCGGGCGCGTCTCCCGCAGCCCGCTCGGCGCCGCGCTCCTCCGCCTGCCGAGCCGCACGGCTCTGGAAGCAAGAACTTGAGGGCAAGAATCTGGCATCCCTTTAGATTTAAAAAAAAAAAAAAAAAAAAGGCATAAAGCAAATCCTTAGGCTTGAGAGGTGGCGGGCGCGGCACGGAGTTTGGAGACGGGCGCCCCCTCCTCGCCCGCGTTCGGGAGCAAAGTTGCAGCCGCCCCTCCCTGCCCGGGCGAGCCGAGCCCAGCTCTCCAGTTTCGCTCGGGTGGCGGCCGCGCTCAGGGCAGGGTCCCCTCTCCGGCTCCGTGCACGGTTCCCGCAGCCTTGGCACGGGCTCGCCCGCCCGCTCGCCGGCCCCGTGACTCGCGAGGGCGAGCCGCTTCCAGGAGTCAGCGGCGGCGGGTGCGCGGCGCGGCCGGAGCGAGCGAGCGAGCGAGCGAGCGAGCAGCGGGACGAGCAGCGGGCAGCGGCCGAGCCAGGTGACCTGTCTGGGGGCGACGGGGTCAAGGGAAGGGGAGGACGCGAGGGCCGGGGTGGGGCCGAAGGACCCTCGTGCAAAGGAGCCGCCCTTCCTCCCCCTGCCGTGGCTCGCAGCCCCAGCCGCGAGGTCGGCTCTCGCCCGGGCCTGGCAGTGCCCTGGGATCCCGGGGGCCCGGAGGGGGAGGGGGGCGGGGGCCGAGGGCGCGGAGCGAGGACGCGCCAAACTTAGGGGCGAGTTGTCCGGCTCCGGCCTCCGGCTTTGCAGAGGACAGGGTTCCTTCTTTCCCGGGGAACCAGGGCAGTAGTCGATAGTACTGTTTTGGATACTAATTTGATGCCTGCCCTCACCCCCACCCCTCAGTCCCCGGCATCGCACGTTTGGGGAGATTTTCAGCATTGAGCACACAGGTCGGTCGCAGGAATGGTTTGTGGATGGGATAGGACCTGTACTCTGCAAGGTGTACCAATGTGCCTGTAGTTAATTTCGAGTTTTCATTTTCCAGTCATTTAGGAACCCAACAGGTATTTGAGCTATTTCGTTTCTTAGCTCTAGAGTGGAGAGCCCTTAAGTTTATCTGTGTCTCTTCAAAAATCTTATTTTTATTTTTGGTTTGTTATTGTTTGGGTCTGTATGGGTGACTCACATGATTTTTTTCTTCCCTTTTCTTAATGTGTAGTGGGAATACAAATGGAATAAGGGAATATATTAGCCTATGCAACTACTTATGGTTTTATGAATAAAAACGTCACGTAACCCCCGAAAAAAAAATCACACAATAGGATAAATTTCAGTTGATGTTCTGTAAAGTATTAACAATTTTAACAGCAAGATTCTAAGGTCCAACTGCTTTTCTAACTTCTATTTGCCTGGAAAGCCCACAATTTGTCCTTGAACTTCCTATCTTAATTTTGACATTGACCATGGTAAGAGGAGCTTGGATGACATCATTTGCTCCAGCCACAGTTCTGGTGTTTTGTGACTGAGAGCACCTCTCTCCAAAATGTTAAGGCCTGGGCCTGCCCTTGGACTTCAGCTGAGGCATTTCCAAGGATTTCTCTTAAGCAGAGTATTACGCTACATGCCAGGCAGTGCTGCAGTCCCTTCTTACATAAGTGAGCTTCAGGCTGGGTGTGCTTGGAGCGGTTAATATCAGAGAGTTCTCAGTCTCCCGGGGGTGGTGGTGGTTGGAGATTGGAGTTTGGAACAGAGTAAATTTGCAGCTTCCATCGTCGTCTTGCATTTCTTTGCTGCTCATTTTTTTTTTTTTTTTCAAATGCCTTCTACGTACCTTATCTGAAACTCGCAGGGCCCTTGCAAAGCATGTAGGAAACCAAAAAGTTAGTTAACCAGTCATATACAGCTTACCAGTCACAGCATCAAAACTCCAACCTAGGTCTTCTGCTCTCAGCTCAGCACTTTTTTGTTTGGTTTGTTTTTACTGAACTATGACATTTTATACAACAGCGTTTCATTTGGCACATTTTACGGATGGTGTGTCTTCCAAGCTACTCGTTTTTCTGTTCTTTTTGCCAACTCACATCTTGGCCTTGTCTTTGCTCGCACAGGGCTGGCGCTGTTCTTAAGGATGAGGGCAGGAGAAAAGCCTTCCAAAGGAGGGTCTGTGGTTTGTATTTACGGACAGTCTGTGTCCTCTCCATTCATCTTCAGGAATAGCAGGTTTGACATCATTAGTCCAGGTATAATATTACTCCACTCTTTACAAAGAAACTCATTCAGGAGGAGAAATTGGAGAGTGTGGGTTTTGTGCATTTGCAGCGATCTGCTCATCCCTGTGCTTAGATGCAAAGGAGGAAAAGGAATGGAATAGCTACCACTGAGCCACCACTTCTTAAGAACCTGCTGCTATATTCTAGGTACTGTGCTTGGTGCTTTACCTATATTACCGTTTCATCCTGCCAGCAATCCTGGGAGGGAGGTGGTGGTGTGCCCATCACACAGCGGAGGAAACTGAGGTTTGGGGACCATCCAGACAAATGTCAGTGCAGATCAGAACATCACTGCTGATGGGTCTGGCTCCAGAACTCGTTCCCTTTGCCATGTACCAGACTGTCCCCCAAAGGAGCTATTGATAAATACAGGAACACTAAGCCCCTTGGTTTTCAGATATGGCTGTACATCAGAGCCATCTTGGGAGTTTCTATAAAATACAAATGTGAGGTTTCCCCCCCCAACTGAGCACTGAGCCTAATTGGTCTGTAAGTGGAGCCCAGGCCTGGGTATTTCCTTTCTTTTCTTTATTTCTTCTTCTTCTTCTTCTTCTTTTTTTTTAGAGAGGGAAAGGTGTAGAAAGAGGGAGAGGGAAAGAGAGAATCCTTTTTTTAGGATTTTATTTATTTACTTGACAGAAATCACAAGTAGGCAGAGAGAGAGGGGGAAGCAGGCTCCCTGACGAGCAGAGAGCCCAATGCGGGGCTCAATCCCAGGACCCTGGGATCATGACCTGAGCCCAAGGCAGAGGCTTTAACCCACA
>NC_081575.1:14901152-14908079 GCF_022355385.1 Mustela nigripes
TTTATTTATTTGACAGAGATCACAGAGAAGCAGGCAGAGAGAGAGGAGGAAGCAGGCTCCCTGCCGAGCAGAGAGCCCAATGCGGGACTCAATCCTAGGACCCTGGGATCATGACCTGAGCCCAAGGCAGAGGCTTTAACCCACTGAGCCACCCAGGCTCCCCCACCTTTTTTAAAGATTTATTTATATATTTGAGAGAGAGAGAGAGAGTGCATGGGAGGGCAGAATAAGAGGGGGAGAGAATATGTAGCAGACTCCCCGCTGAGCATGGAGGCTGACATGGGACTCTATCTCCCAACCCCAAGATCATGACCTGAGCCAAAATCAAGAGTCAGGGCCACCTGGGTGGCTCAGTCAGTTAATCGTCTGCCTTTGGCTTAGTTCATGATTCTAAGGTCCTGGGATCGAGGCCCATGTCAGGCTCTCTGCTCAGTGGGAAGCCTGCTTCTCCCTCTCTCTCTGCAGCTTCCCCTGCTTGTGCTCTCTCTCTCTCTGTGTCAAATAAATAAATAAAATCTTTAAAAAAAACAAAAACAAAAATCAAGAGTCAGCTACTTAACCAACTGAGCCATCCAGGGGCCCTGGTATTCTTTTTTTTTTAATGTTTGAATAAACTTCACATTGAAATATAATGTGAATTCAGAAGTCGCACAAATTCTAAGTATATGGTTTGATTGAACCTTTACAAATTGAACACATCCATATAATCAGCACACCAATTAAGAAACACAACATTCTCATCCCCTGGAAGCCACCTTCCTGCCCCTTCCCAGTCACACCCCTCACCAGTGGACCCCACTGCCCTGACTTCTAAGACAATAGAGTCACTTTATTCTGTTTTGACATATATGAGTGGAATATTTTAGTAGGTCCTATTTTGTTTTTTTTTTTTTTTTTTTAAAGATTTTATTTATTTATTTGTAAGAGAGAGAGAGAGTGAGAGCAAGCACAGGCAGACAGAGTGGAAGGCAGAGTCAGAGGGAGAAGCAGGCTCCCTGCAGAGCAAGGAACCCGATGTGGGACTCGATCCCAGGACGCTGGGATCATGACCTGAGCCGAAGGCAGCTGCTTAACCAACTGAGCCACCCAGGCGTCCCAGTAGGTACTCATTTGTATACAGTTTCTTTTACTCAGGGTAACATTTGTACAAGTCATCCATGTCGTGGGGCCAAACGGTTCATTCTCTTTATCGCTGATCATATCCTATCCTGTGGCTGTACCATCTTTTGTTTATCCATCCACCTGCTGGTGGCCGTCTGGGTTGTTGCCAGCTTTGGGCTGCTGTGAACAGTGCCGGTGTGCGCCGTGCGTGTCTCGTGCCCGGCTTCTGGTGCTGGGTTTGTACATGGGAATGGAACTGCTGGGTCACAGGCTATGTCTGTGTTCAGCTTCGTAGGTTCTGCCCAGCAGTTTCCCAGAGTCACCGTGTCTTGTAATTAGTTTGTTTCTTGGAAGGTCCCCAAGCGATCCTAATGTGCAGCCAGATGTGAGAACTACGTCCATGGTTTATCTCGAATTCAGCCATCTAGCAACCTCCAGTGTCTGCCACCTAATTGAGAACCGTAAAGAAAGAGAGACCAAGCTTCCTCCAGAATCTCGGATCTTCTAGAAAATCTTCTCTGCTGGATCTGGCAGTTATCGTCTTCATTCCCATAATCCTTTGCGCCAGGCTCTCTTAATGCTGGCGGGCCACTCCTGATAGGGATCTGTGGACACATTTATCTCTCTCCTAGTCTTGGCACTTCTCAAAGGCAGGAAGCTGAGTTTGATCATTCTTAAAATGCCAGCATTCAATATAACATGTGCCCCTAGTAGGTACTCAGTAAATGTTTAGTGGCTAAATGACCAATAGCACGAGTGAGTGGTGAGGGAAGGTCTGGATTGTAGAAAAGAGCCCCCCCCCCCCAATCTTTGCACCAAGCCTTTGGCACTTCATTCCCGGGAGATTGCCTCAGGATCTCACTTGAAGCCTAATGACTTTTATTTCTCTAAGCATGTTGGAATTATGGGTAATCTGGTTGCTCATCCCCAAACAGATTAGAAACAGAAAATTAGATTAGATAAGGTATGTGGAAGCACTTTGCAAATTGGAGAACAGCATGGAGATAGAAGGTTGTGATAAAAGGAGAAAGGGGGCTGCGAGGGCCTGGATGTGCCGGCAGTGGCAGAAAGAGTTCATATCCATGTACAACATGGAAGAAATGAAATCAACAGCACGCCCGGAAAGGAGACAGGGAGACTCTGAAAAGCTGACTCCTGAATACATAACCATCTGGGGCTTTCTGGTTCGAGGTCAGGCAGCTCAGCACATGCTCTGCGGTTGAGTGGCTCGAATTTGTGATTTTCCCTACCTTGGTCTGGGTTTGAATCCTGGTCAGGGAAACTGTGTTCTTGAGCAGTCGCATAGCAGGGCAGGGCCTAAGAACCCCAGCTTTGGACTTGAACTGACCTGGGTTGGCCACTTCTTATGTGTGCGTTGACTTCGGTGGCAGTAGCGGTAGGTAATACTAGGAATGTGCTACTTCTCTGTATCAGGTATACACTACCCCTTAGCTGTAAATGAGAGAAAGCAGAGAAAGCACTTGGCACAGTGCCTGGCACTGAGCAGACTCAATGAAAGCTAGATTGTAACTGGAATTTTAATATATCCCAGTGTTCACACATGATAACATTGAGTTATCAAAAAAAAGTTCACTTAAGTCTTTAGTTATATTAAGCAAACTCTAAGAAGTGACTCATGATTTAGAGAGAGAGAGAGAGAGAGAGAGATCTTCTTTTGAAATCCTAACACTTTAAGGTGTAAAGAGAGCTGGTGTATTCTGGATTTTTCAATTTATTTGAGGGAGGCTTGGATGGCTATGTATTTCCCCCTTGGGACTGCCTTTGCAGTATCCCATAGGTTTTGGACCAAAGTGTCTTCATTCTCATTGGTTTCCATGAGTTGTTTACATTCTTCTTTGATCTCCTGGTTGATCCAAGCATTCTTAAGCAAGGTGGTCTTTAGCTTCCAGGTGTTTGAGTTCCTTCCGAACTTTTTCTTGTGGTTGAGTTCTAGTTTCAAAGCACTGTGATCTGAGAATATGCAGGGGATAATCTAAGTGTTTTGGTATCAGTTGAGCCCTAATTTGTGACCTAGTATGTGGTCTCACATGGAGAAAGTTCCATGTGCACTCGAGAAGAATGAGTGTTCTGTTGTTTTAGAACATTTTATGAATGTTCTGTATATATCTATGAGACCCATCTGGTCCATTGTGTCATTCAGTGCTCTTGTTTCTTTATTGATTTTCTGCTTGGATGATCTGTCTGTTACTGAGAGTGGCGTGTTAATATCCCCTACTATTAATGTATTCATAACAATATGACTCTTTATCTTGATTAAGAGTTGTTTATATAGTTGGCTGTTCCCATATTGGGAGCATAAGTATTTACAATTGTTAGATCATCTTGGTGGATAGTCCCTTTAAGAATGATGTAGTGTCCTTCTGTATCTCTGACTACAGTCTTTGGTTCAACCAACTGAGCCACCCAGGCGCAATAGTCTTTAGTTTAAAATCTAATTTATCTGATATGAGAATTGCTATCCCAGCTTTCTTTTGAGGCTTATTGGCATGAAAGATGCTTCTCCATCCCTTCATTTTCAATCTGGATGTATCCTTAGGTTCAAAATGGGTCTCTTGTAGACAGCATATGGACAGGCTCTGTTGTTTTCTCCAATCTGTAACCCTGTATGGTTTTATGGAAACATTTAGGGTGTTCATGTTGAGAGTGATTATTGAAAGATATGTTTTTATTGACACCATGTTGACTGTGAAGTCCTTGTTTCTATTGATTGTCTCTGTAAATTTCTGTTCTGTGTCACTCTTGGGTTTTTTCTTCTTTTATAGAACCCCCCCCCTCCCCTTTATATTTCTTGTAGTGCCGGCTTAGTGGTCTTATGTCTCCATCAGAAAGGATGAATACCCAACTTTTGTATCAACATGGACGGGACTGGAGGAGATTATGCTGAGTGAAATAAGTCAAGCAGAGAGAGTCAGTTGTCATATGGTTTCACTTATTTGAGGAGCATAAGAAATAACATGGAGGACATGGGGATATGGGGAGAAGGGAGTTGGAGGAACTTGGAGGGGGAGATGAACCATGAGAGACTGTGGACTCTGGGAAACCAACCGAGGGTTTTGGAGGAGAAGGGGGTGGAGGAATGGGTGAGCCTAGTGGTGGGTATTAAGGAGCGTGTGTATTGCATGGAGCACTGGGTGTGGTGCATAAACAATGAATCTTGGAACACTGAAAAGAAATTAAAAAAAAAGAAATTATAACACTGAAAACAACTTGCCAGATGCCTCAATTGGTTAAGTGTCTGACTCTTGATCGCAGCTTAGGTCTTGATCTCAGGGTTGTGAGTTCAAGTTCCACCTTGGGCTTCATGCTGGGTGTGGAGCCTACTGAAACAAACAAACAAAAAACTTGGATACAGGGCGGAGTAAACTGTGGCCTCTGTGGGATGATGGCTTCTTCCAGGTTTCTGGGCTTTTATACCAGTTACTTGGAGAATTTAAACAGGGAGGAACCTTAAAACAGGAAAACAAAATCCGGCCATCTTGTTTCTTAGTTCCATGCTTTATTGGACAGAGACTTCTTGTTTGTGGGGGAAAAAAATCCATTTTTTTTAAAAAGTAAAGTTGAAGGTAAAATGCCCACATATTTTCTAATACTTGACACCCCTCTTCTGAAGGCAAAACCAAGCTGAGTGTTTTCTGGGAACTTTGGATGAATCGTGGTGGCGGCCTTGGCCTCTGTTCTCGTATTGACCAGCACGCATCAGGCCTTTCAACATTATTACCATCTTTCGCTCACTAATTGAAGCTCTTTTCTTTTTTTGTACTTGAAATTCTCAGTGCCTCACATCATAGAAAATAATTTGAATTTAGATTAGAGTGTACTGAAATGTGTTTAAAATTATTTATATGTCCTATTTAATTTGTTTATGTATTTTATTTGGAGGGCTCCCTAAAGACTGTTTAAATTTCAGTGGTATCATGGCTCAGTGATATCCACAGAACAGAGACTAGAACCTTTAATTATAATTTCTGTCAATTTACGTATAATCTCAAGAGTTTTATGAACCAGATATGAAAGTTCATGTTAAGGTCTCCAGCTGGTTGTCTTGCTGTTGTTCTCAATGTTTTGCGTGGCCAATTTTTAACTGCTGAAAGCAATTTGTATATGGTTTCCTTTATAAGAACTCAAGACTAGAGATGTGTGGGGCTCCAGTTCTGGAGAAGACAAAGCAACCGAATTCTTCAGAGACGATGAATTATTCAGTTGTTAGCCACAGTAACTTCTTTAGCTACCATTTTGTGTGCTAATAATAGAAACAGTTTGGATGGGTTCCTCTTGGAATTGAAAAAATCAGGAATGCTTTTTGCTCTTTTCTAGTCTATGCAGAAACTAGAAGGTGATAAAAGAATATTTTCAGTTTCTCATGTTTACTACCTGGGTGAGGTAGTTTTAATTTTTGTGTCTTCTGTTTGTTTTATTTTTAATTTTTGTGTCTTTTAAAGCAAACACGTTTGTTTTATAATTACAATAGCTTGAAACTTAAAAATATACCCCAGAGCAAGATGCTTGTTGTTTTAGTTAAATTACACAATTCAACAAATGGTTTTCTATTTTGGTGACGACTGACAAAAAACGTCTCCCCTTGCCCCCTGGGAAATAAGTAGTAAGTCTGTCAAATTGGGCATAGTGGAGGGAGAAAATCAAAGTCAGTTGCCTCTATACAAAAAAACATGTTATATAATACTTAAAAAGGAAACATGTCATTTCTGGGTTGGGTTGAATGTATATTAATAATAACAAAAGGCATGCATTTTGTTAGAAAATTGGATCAGCTGAGTCTCCCTTATCTTGTTTTAAATCTCATTCCCTCTAATTGGGTTTTCATGTTGATTCTAATCCAGACTGTTGCTGGGAGCCCCAGAGCACACAGTCTTGGCCAGCTCTCCCCTACTCCAGCCCCATTCTAATCCGGTCATACGTTACCGTTCGAGGCAGCCCCCAAGGACCAGTTGTTGCTGGCACAGCAGAAGCTGTGCCCTACCATTGGCAATGACTTTGGGGTTAGTACCAAAAGGAAGTGCAAGGTCTGGCCTTGGAACTGCAAGTAAAGAAGGGTGAGGGCACCTGTCAGTTTCATAGGGCCTTTGCTGGCCAATGTTTTAGAGGGGATGTATGTCCCCCCATTCCGAAGGTGTTCCACCTCTGTATTTCAGTAGTGAATTGCCACTTCCTCTGCTGTCATCTGGAAGAATGACTTAGGATCCCAGACATCTGTCTGATTAGCTCCAGGCTTTGTTGTTGTGCCTTGGCCGACTTAGACCCTACCGCATGGAGGGGAGTCTGGGTTCAGAGAGGTGGCTCATTCGGAGGAACATAGAGCCAACCATCAGTTCTGCTTGACTTCTGGCAGAAGATTTACCTTCCTAATTAAGTTCTGCTTAAACAAATAGAGTAAAATCCCAGCTTTATACTTTCTTGGGGACCTGAATATTATTACAGATATCAGGTGTATCAGCTAAGGGATTGAAACGGGCAACAGGGAAAAGAAAGGATTAAATTAAGGTTAGATGGAAGGCGGTGGTTTCCAGAGCGGTGAGTGACACCGTTAAATTAAGGGCTTGTCTCGCTCTAGACAATAGCAGGCAGGTTTCTCTACCTTGGGAAGCATGGACATTATTTTAAGAGGCATCTTTAAGGTGTCAGGGTCTTCACATCATTTTTATGAAGAGCCTAGCCTGTGAAGCAGGCCTGAACACTTAAGGAACATTCTGTCTTACAAGTTTGTCTCTTCTTCATGGCAAGGTCTCTAGCCGACTGGGGGCTGTTTACCAGTAATTTGTGAGAAACGTGTGCAAACCGAGAATGCAA
>NC_081575.1:14918079-14943040 GCF_022355385.1 Mustela nigripes
CTGACTCTCCGCCTACTTGTGATTTCTCTCTCTGTCAAATAAATAATAAATAAAATCTTTAAAAAAAAAAAAAAGATTTCATTCACTCATTTGACAGACAGATCACAAGTAGGCAGAGAGGCAGGCAGAGTGAGAGGGGGAAAGCAGGCTCCCTGCTGAGCAGAGAGCCCGATGTGGGGCTCGATCCCAGGACCCTGAGATCATGACCTGAGCTGAAGGCAGAGGCTTAACCCACGGAGCCACCCAGGCGCCCTGTTGTTGATATCCTTGAACTCCGCCTCATCCCACTGTGGGAGCGGGACCTTAAAAGCATCTAGCAGTATAGCCTGAGAAGCAACCCTTTCTTTCTTGTCTGCATCACATTTGTGGTCAATGGAGGGAGGGAATCCTGTGGTTCATACGAACTTGGCAGATCCAACTGGAAACTAACCAGCTAATTTCTGGACCCAAATGGTAGAGAGAAAGTTCAGCTCATCTGGGACTCCGCTTCATGCCATACTAAGCAGGCTAGTGAGGCTTGCACAGAGTGGCAGAAGATGAAAAAGCACAGGCGGGGCAAATATGCAAATTTGCATTTCCTTTAACAAGCCCCAGTGCTTTGCAGATAGGAAAGGGGAATTGCTTCTCCATTTTGTGTGTGTAAATGGTTGGGATTCGCCCAAGGCAAATGGCCTGTCCCACAGCCTACTTCTCCTTGTTCTCCCCATGCCCACTCCACGTTGGACAATTCTGCTCTTTCCCAGCTGGGATACGATGTTCACTACCATGCAGTTTGAGGTTTGGAAGGGTGTGGTACTGTGGACAGGATTGCTGGTTATATTTGCTTTTTCCACTGCTCGCAAATCCTAGCTCTTAGGCTTTGCTTTCTGTACTCCGCCCTAGAGGCCTCTTCCAGCTCCTTCTGGTGTAGCTCCTTGTGCTACAGAGCAGGCTTTTAGAGAGAACAGTGTCCCTGGGTAAACTCAAGTGTATCGGGCTTTTCCAAAAAGGAAACTCTATTGTTGCGGCAGCGCCCCTCCAGCAGATGCAGTGGCTGACTCTTGCTGATGATGTACGTTTCATTTTCTGATCAGGTGATTTGTCCTAATTCCAGCCAAGTGCCCGAGTGAGTGAATAACGCCAGTGTTGGCACATACGGGCAGTCAGTCAGCCTGGAGAGGGAGCAACAGAAAAAGAAAGGGGCAGGTTTTTTTATCACTGCTTTTGCTCTCCTGCCTTATTCTGCTGATATTTATTTCTGCTTCTTATTTCGGACTCTCCCCATCTTCACGTGCACACACATATTCATGCTCCCATTAAGAATTATGGGCTAAAAATGAGTGAATATTTTGCTTTGTTAGCATTTCGGTGTGCATGGCATTAACACTTCCCCCTAAGGGACGTTCAGTGAATCTGGAATCCTCTGGGATACTAGGTTCTTTCTCCAGGGTCTGTCATATCTTGTTCACCCAGACTTTGGCATCCTGAAACAGAATGCCTAATTATTCCTGGACAACTTTGAGGTTTATATTGGACTGCAGTGTCATTTGACTCCTGACTCTTGAGTAAAGGGCTCATCAGAGCCCTTTACTAAAAGTAGATTAGTGTGTCATTTGGTTTTTATTTTTTTTTGAAGATTGATCGATCGATTGGTTTGAGAGAGGGAGAGCACGCGTGCGTGCATGTGAGTTGGGGGAGGGGCAGAGGAAGAGAAAATCACACGATCCTGAGATCACGGCCTGAGCCCAAATCAAGAGGCGGCTGCTTAACCAACTGAGCCACCGAGGCGCCCCTAGTGTGTCATTTTTAGATGTGATTGGGCTCCTCGGTCGTATTGTTTTGACTGCAGAACATTCGTTGATTAAATGAATAGCACAGTCATGAATCCTGGAATAGGCAGACTTCTCTAGGCTCATATTTGCATACAGTATCTAGGTTGATACTGTTTCCCAATTTGAAAAAAAATGGCTACTATATATTTTTGTTCTAGAGACAGAGTTTAAGTCTTGAAGAATATGTACACAAAGAAGATAAAATTTTGCCTTGATGTTGTCCCAGAAAACACACAGATTAGGAATTAATTGGGCCCATTACCAATCTTGTCCCACACAAAGAGGTACATTTTATTCCCATCACTGCATCTGGGAAAAGAAGATTCAGACTTCTAGACTTCCTGGAATGAAATGTTTTTAGAAGGTGCATTTCCATCCAGGATGTGGGTTTCCCATAGATAAGTATATCTACATTATTGGTTCGCAAATTCGTGGATTGTGCCTATGTTCGAGGATGCTTCTAGTTTCAAATACATGTATATGAGACTAGAAGAATTGTCCATACATTTTAATACATTGAATACATTTATAAATCAACAATTCATTTGTATTTAAAACAACAGCTGACTGGTGTCTTCACTCGGGACAGTGGCCTATCAGAATGAAGGCAAAGTGAAATGTTGTATTTATTTCCTGTTTTGTTGCTGACAGTAGAGTACTGTTAGGCCAGAGGTCCCATCTGAAAAAGTCCCCTGAGGCCAGGAAGAGCTGGCACAGGTTCAAATCCATGAAGATAGGCTGAGAGGGGCAAGGTCAAACAGCAGAAACCAGGCACTGAGGCTGGGAACCAAAAGCAGGCCTTGGAAAAGTTTGGGTGGCATGGAGTTGGGATCCCAGGCCATTGGGACCCAGTGGGTGGCAGCGGGGAGGAGGGGGAGCAGAGGAACAGGCAGTGTGGACAGTGGTCCTACTGAATCCGGTGATTAAAACGTGCACTTGGAAACGTGTCAGAAAGGTTCCGCCCCCTTCTTCGCGGACCATCAGTACGTTGTGTAGGTGACAGGTATGAACTGTAACCCATGCATTCGGGTTTTCTGGAACTGGCCTGAGGATTGACATGCTCAGATCGGATGAGCGCATTTGCTTGTGGGTTGTGCTTCTTAGCTTGGCTCTCGTTTCCTATCACCGCTGCGCTCTGACTCACCGATGGCCTCCCACATGTCATTAGGTGGCTCAGCTGCTGCTTTCACTTCTCCCAAAGGTGCACAGAGGTTTGGGTCTCAGCTTGTACATTTTTGTCTCCCAAGAGCCAGAGGAAGTGGCCGTTTGCTAGTTTGGTTTGCTGAGTTGAATACTTACGGTGTCTGACAGTTTCAATTTCCTTTCTCATAGGTATTCGATCCTGATGACCTTTATTCAGGGGTCAACTTCTCCAAGGTTCTGAGCACACTTTTAGCTGTCAACAAGGCAACAGAAGGTAAGCAGGCTTTGTGATTTATGAGTGGCGCGTGACATGTTTGGATCCACGGGCTTCTCATTCCCCTAGGAGCCAACTGTGGCCAGGACGGTTCGATTGGGGTACATTTCTCCTCTCCTGGCAAATAAATCCCAGTGGGGGTCACATGCTTTACTTGTCCATGGAGTAGGATTTTGACACGCCTCTCACAGATGTTACTGCAACGCCCTTCATATAAGGATAAGAACCAAGAAGCTATTTTGTTCAAAGCTGTGGAATAAGCCCCTGAGTGTTACGGGACAGAAAGGAAAAGGAAAAGACAAGTTCTCTTTTTCATAAACTTCACAGAAGATAGTTGTTACTTCCCTGTCTCCCCTACTGACATGTTTTTCTCAGATTTTTGTATGTGTTTCTCCATGTAAAGGAAGCCATCAGTAACCTTGCACTGGAAATGAAACCTCAGGCTCCTAGTGAATGAAAAAAATCCTTTTTTTAAATTATTATTTAAATGTTTAATAACCACCACATCGGAGGTACTGGATATAAATCTTAAAGAATGTAAAGAAAATGTGGATATCTTGGAGTATAACTTCACTCCTTCTGCAAGACAGCATCTTCTTACCTACAGCTGGATGGAAATCACCAGAATTAAAATGCGTTGAGGAAAAAAAAATGCATTGAGCCCTTACCATGGGTCTAAAACAATTCTAAGAACCATCGGTGGGCTCATCTTTGAAACAGTTCTAGGGGTAGGTATTATTAATAGGTCCATATGACAGATAAGGGAAATCAGGCCCGCAGTTGCCCAGTTAGCAAGTGGCAGAGCCGGGATTCAGACCTGCATCAGATGGAGCCCTGACCCTTAATGCCGGAGCATGGCTCTTGGGGTTCAGACTGTTGGAAAGTCAATAGGCTGTGTGCCCAGCACTGCCAAGCGCCACAAAGGAAGTGTAAGATACAGTCCCGCCCTTGAGAAAATGTCTATTTAGGAAGGCTCCACTTCCCCATGTGAGACGATTGGCGAACAAGAGCAGACAATGTAGTCAATGCCAAAGCTATCAAGTAATTACCATTTTAGTGAAAAGAGCTGTATATAATAGCAATAAGTGTAAAAATACTTCTCTGGAGTTGTTCTTTTGCTATTTGGGAAAAAAAAAAATGCTTTTGAGCCATTGCAAGGCGCGTAGCAGAAAGTACAGCTAATTCAAGGAACTATATTTAACACACACGACAAGCACCCAGGGCTGGGCAGGGAGGATCGTGTAATTCTAACATTATGCCATACAAATTATACGTTCTTTTGCCAAACTCTGCTAGCAGGTTTTACAGTCTCTTCCCTTGCCACAGATATTTATAAAATATAAGGAGGTGAAAGTTAAAACATCAAGGAAATTACTTGGATACTGAGCTTGTCGCCTAGGGAATGTTTGGGCTCTAGACTTTTGCAGTTTATGTCTTTTAAAAATAAATGGAGAGGAAAAGAACCCTCATTTGAATTGTCAAGAAGCTAGCTACTCTCTTTTGCACGCTGTCAGCATACGGAAAACATCCAGCTCAGCGCTGGTCTGATCGGATTTCACGAGGTTTCACGGAAGGGAAGATTCTTGAATTTGAGTTTTTCAAAGAAGGATCCTCGGTGTCAAGATTGCATCTCTCCCCGACACACGTTCTCTCTCCGATTCTCCTTCTCCGGGGCTCCCACCCCACCGACCCCACCCCCAGCCCCAGGCTGGTCACAGACGCCACACATACTGCTGCCTACGAGGACGAGAACCAACCAGTTAAGGGCCAAAACACAAAGAGAGAAGTTTGAAATATTTCAAAGTAATAAGAGCCACAAACAGCTGTTTGGTACCCAATATAGTTCTGCCTTGGATAACAGGGCGTACTGTTGCCACTGGTTCAAGAGGGGCCAGTGGTAGGGAAATGGGTTAAGCGAAAATGTGGCTGTGTCGCTGTTTTTCATTCTACTGGACAGCGATGGCCAGTAAGGTTACGCAGGAGGAAGCTGGCCGCCGGCATGGAGGGGGCGGGTGGTGCGGAATGAAATGCACTTGGCACGTCCCTAGCCGCAACCGTGCAGCCCCGGGAGCCTTTGATGATGTCCCAGGAAAGACGGCGTGCTCTGTAGCTGTGTTTCGGACTGGAGCATTTCGCTTTATCTTGCCTTTTCTTCTTTTCACAGATCAGCTCTCAGAAAGACCATGTGGACGTTCCTCTTCTCTTAGTGCTGCTAATAGTTCTCAGACGAACCCACAGGGAGCGGTGGTTAGCGCACCTCCAGGCCCGCAAAGGCAGTCCAAGGCAGTGGTAAGTGCAGAACCCGATTCCCCTTGCCCGTTCTAAGATCCGTCAGATGAGATCCCCTGACCCGGTTTCAGCTGCCTCGGTGGTGAAACAGCTGGCCTCTGTGTTGGGGGCCTTGCCCCCAGAACGACTCTGGAACCCGGCTGCCAGTTCAGGCCTGTGGGGGTTGAAGCCCTGGAGTTCTTCCCTTTCCTCAAGCCGAGTGAATCCCTTCCTGCAGAAGGCTCTGCAAATGGAAGTCACTAGAACAACCTCCTGATGGTGGTTTCAGTCCTCGTCTCTTTCTTGCTCTCATTATTCTGATCGTCATTTTAGTTTTTCTCTTTGCATTCCTGGGGGGCCTGTGAGGATCTCCCGCATTGGCTGTACCCCGTTTTCTTTGCATTTGGTCTTAATGGGAGCGTTTATCGGGGAGGAACCGCCTATCTTCTGCTCGTTAGAGACTTTGTTCCCTGTCAGAAGCCACCCACTTGCTCTAAGCCATCAAGAGCTCTTGCTTCCAAAGCACTTTAACTACTTCCAAAGCGCTTAACCTTTTGAGATCATGATCCCTTTGAGGAGCCGATGAACACGACAGTTCCACAGCTCTGGGACCCTCTCAGATTGTGTGCAGAATCTCTTGCCTGTGAACTTCGGGGGGGTGTGTTTTGGGTAAAGGTCCGTTGTGCTCATCAGCTTCTCGAAGGCACCCATGACAGCTTAACGACTCCCCACTCAGGTAACGAGGGGGTATTTGGTGTTTGCCAATGACTAAATCTTAGCCACTTTAAGATATTCTTAGCGATGGGGAGGTGGGTGGCAGATTTTATGGGTAGATTAGTACCTAATCTTGGCTGTGTAATTGTGTAAGACCGTGTCTGTGTGTTGGGTAGAGGCGGCTCATTTAAATAAGTACCTTCAGATAATACAAAATACACATGCTCTTCCGAGGGGCTTATTAACCAAGCCCCCCCCCCACCCCAGCCACCTCCCACCGCATCCCACTCCTTAGCTAAAAACTCAAAACTGAGGGAGAACCTGGGGTTTCACTTTACTGGCCTCCATTCATTTAATTTCTGCCCCTGCCCCATTTAGGGGGCCGCTTAATCTGGTGTGGCTTTTGTTTCTCTAGGAGATGACGGAAAATGGAAGCCATCAGTTGATAGTAAAGGCAAGATTCAACTTTAAGCAGACAAATGAAGACGAGCTGTCAGTTTGTAAAGGGGACATCATTTATGTCACCAGAGTTGAAGAAGGAGGCTGGTGGGAAGGCACATTAAATGGCCGAACAGGCTGGTTCCCTAGTAATTATGTCCGAGAAATTAAATCCAGTGGTAAGTAGATCTTTTAAAAGCCTGTTTCAGTGTGACTCTTGTACTTTCTTATGTTCCTGCTGCGATGCTGGTCGTTTTACTGGGTTCCCAGAAACTATTTGTACTTGCACGTGCGTGCCAACAATAAGGGTGGAAGAGAACTGGGGGAGAAAAATCTGTGATTAGATATTTTGAAACAGTGTTGTATTTAGATTACATCAAGACAGCAAAAACCTAAAAAAGCCAAAGAATTCGAAGCTCAGACAACTGTTCTACCTTAACTATGTCCCCTTCTGTTTACTAATTCTAGCCGGTGGAAGACAGTGCACAGTCCTTCCTGCCGCTCCAAGACTCACCATGGTAGAACACAATAATAAGAGAGGCCCTGTGCTAACTTCCTTTTTTTAGCCCTAAGCTCTTTAAGCAGATCTAAGTCTAAATGCCTCCGGGATGTGTTCGAGAAATAACAATAGTAGGACTGCAAGCTGTCTGGCTGCTTTTATTCTGAAGAAGATTTTCCTTAACTCCTTGGGTACTGTTAACTGCTTATCCTCTTTCATAATAATATCCAGAGAATGCAATCTAATAATTCTTCAGTAGTCCTTCTAGAACTTTCTTAGGTAACCTCCTTGCTTTTTTATTATTTAAGAAAGTAGGCCCTGCCTATATTACCAAAGACCCCTGATGTATAAAGATATACACAATGCAGATAACATAGTGTTCACTTATTCACGTTATTATATCTCTTTACTTCCCCAAAATATTCACCCAAGGGCTCCTTTGAGTGGTTAGCTCTTCAGTGCATTTTTTCTTTCCTAGATGTCTTGTTTTCTTAATGCCTCAAAATTAATGACTGTATTAAATGACTGTAATTATAGGCTCATTGTAAATGAATTAAGACATTACAGAGATATATAATGTAGATAATATGAATCTTCTTTGCACCCTCCCCCAGATAACCACTGCTTGGAGTTTTTTTTTTTTTTTAAGAATTTATTATTTGACAGAGAGAGACACAGCAAGAGAGGCAACACAAGCAGGGGAAGCAGGAGAGGGAGAAGCAGGCTTCCTGCTGAGCAGGGAGCCTGAGCCTGAGCCCGAGGCAGGGCTCCATCCCAGGATCCTGAGATCATGACCTGAGCCAAAGGCAGCTGCCTAACTACTGAGACACCCAGGCGCCCTTGTTTGTACTTTTTTTTCCCCCTAAAGCATTTAAGAGAAAGTTTAGTTTTCTGTATTGTGTGTTCATTTAAGGGTGGCAGGGGTCTGGGAGAGGGCATCTCCTTTAATGGAATAAATGTTTACTAACAGATTTATAATTACATGTGTATGTGTAGACTTTTTAGCACTTATTTATTTGCTTATTTATTTATTTGACAGACAGAGATTACAAGCAGGCAGAGAGGCAGGCAGAGAGAGACGGGGGGGGGGAGGCAGACTCCCCTCTGAGCAGAGAGCCCAATGCGGGGCTCGATCCCAGGACCCTGGGATCATGACCTGAGCTGAAGGCAGAGGCTTTAACACACTGAGCCACCCAGGCTCCCCTTCTTAGCACTTTTTAAAGATTTTGTTTTTAAGTAATGTCTGCACCCAACATGGGGCTTGAACTCAAACCGCCGAGATCAAGAGTCACAGGCTCTACTGACTCAGCCTGCTGGGCGCCCCTTATCACTTTTCATTACTCGGAATCACGACGTTTCTCCTGAGCCCTGAAATATTTTTCCGCCTTGCTTGGAATTTCCTTGGTTTTGATGATCCTTGCAGCTGATACTTACCTCTTGCTACAGCTTTCAGTAACTGTGAGCTGGTGGTCAGGGTCTCTAACTTTCCAGATTCACACTAGCTTTGTTCCTTGATTCCGTGTCTTCATCTGCAAAATTAAAAGCCACAGCACTTGCTGCCTTGCCTGGGAATCCCAAGCATTGTTGGGAGGACACGGGAAGTGGACAGACAGCATGCCTTCACCGTCATGTCCCTCACCGACATGCCTCGTAGCACAGTCTGGCTGTTGGTTCCAGGCTTTAGACCCTTCCCTTCAAGTTTCTCGTAGATTCTCTTCGGTTTGGAGCTCAGTTAAGGACTCTCACGACAAGCTCGGGCTGATCTGAGCACCGAGGTAACCCTCAGAAGCATCTTACCCACCCGTCAAGGATAGGTCTGGACAGCGGGGACCAGCAAGCCTGCTAGTTAAATGAGACCTCACTTAAACTCAGTAACCAGAGGGATTCTTTCTAAACAGAACTTGGGTGACGGCTCCCCATCTGAAACAGAGTAGAAGCCAAGGTCATCTCACTGCTCTCCGAGGTCCTCCAGGATTCGGCTCGCTGGTGCCCCTCTGCCGTCCTCTCTGACCCTTCCCCCCCTCACTCTACTTCAGCCACACGGACACCTGCGTCCCTGGCTGCGCCTCTGCCTGGGACTCTCTCCCCAGATCTGCACGACGGGTTCCCACATCTCCTCTAGGTCTTTGCTTCCTTGTCTGCTTCACAGAAGGGCTTTCCCTGGTCATTCGAGGCAATGGAACCTTATCCCCACGGCCCCGCTCCCCTCCCCTGCTCTGCTTTTTGGTTTACTGTTTCTGCCTAATGTGGTATACATGTGCTGATTTATCTCATTCTCGGTCTATATCTTACCATTACAATGTACATGCCATGAGGACAGAGATGTTCTGTTTTGTTTAGGCTCAGGAAATCTCCGTGAAATGAATGATTACGTGGGGCAGGCCATCACGTTGTGTTTGGCTTGGTCACTGAGGGTCAGATACTGGGTAGCCACGATGCTGTAATAGTCTGTCCTCATGGACCCTGCCTCCAAGGACCTGACAGTCTAGCGGTCAAGCTAAGTGTGGATGTAACCAACTGGAACAGGATGGCACAAGATAGGTAACACAGGCAAAGCTCTGAGTCTAGGTAAGGTGCTGTTAGAGCAGTAAAGAATTGACTCTGTTAACAATAACCTGGGGGCGGGGGAGGGGGTAGCCCTTAAACTGGGTCTTGAAGGATGCTGAGAAGCTTCTGCAGTAGAAGGCTGGAGGGCGATTGTAAGTTAAGGAATGGAAGTCAGAGGGCACGGGGTGGGTGGTGGGGTGACTGGGGTCGAGGGGATGGCAAGTCGAGAGAGTGGGGCCCTGGCCGGAGCCACATGAAGAACGGAGTCAGCGAAAAGCAGGGGATCGCATGTGGTTCCAGGGGCTGGATGGCGGAGAAGAGGTCGGGGTACTCAATGAGGGTGTGGGGGAGCCAGCCCGGGCTCTCGCTGAGAGCGAGGCAGTCCAGGTAGTGGTATGGGCCACTTTTGCGATAGTGGAGCGGAAGAAGTGGGTGGCTGCAGTAGACACTGTTAAAATCCAATCGAGAAAACTTGCTGATGACTTGTTATGAGCGAAAGGGAAGAGGTGAGTATAACTCCAAGTCTAGGGGTCCAGCTTGAGGGTGAGCTCTTTAAGGGCATGTGGCGTTCCTTGCCACGACGGGCTGTTAGGCAGAGAAATGAGACATGAGTTTTGCTCTGCGTTCCTAGTCTAGTATGGGGCAGGCGAGACCTCCTCGAATGTAGTAGGATAAGCTCGGTGATAGCGTGAAGTGCAGGGCGCTGTGGAGAGCGGTGAGCTGAAGAGGGGAGCCTGACTCACAGGACGTGCCGGGCGATGGGGTCTTACTCATCTTTGTCAGGAGATGGTTGACTCGTGCTGAACTCCATTAATAGAGAGGAGAGGGTGAGGAGGGTGTGTGTGTGTGTGTGTATGTGTGTGTGTGTTTCTGTTGGGTGGGTGGTCAGCACCGAAGTAGAGGTGCCAGAGAGTCGTAGTTTGGATGATTTCCAGCAGGTAGTTGTCCTTACGGATGAAGGGTCCGGGGGAGAGCGAAAGGCTAGAGTTGAAACCGACAAAAAGTGATGATGAGGTGGAAACTCCGGAGCAGATCGTCAGTGGACGGGGAGTGCGCTGTGCGTGGAGAGATCCGAAGAGGCTTCACGGAGGAGGCGGGCTTTGAGCTGAGCGCGCAAAGGCATGGAGGCTATGGGTAGGCGCAGATGAGGGGAGAGGACAAACCAAGCCACAGTGATTGGTGGGGACAGGACAAAGGCCACACAAGTTCGATGCCGTGCTGTTTCGTGCTTGGTCTAGAAAATACCTGTCAATTTTTCATTTCTTTCCACGAAGCTCTTACTGATGTATAAGCTGAGGAAAGAAGGTTTGTCTTTAAGAAGTTTTTAAAAAACGATTCAGAGGTGAAATACATCTCTCCTAGAAATGAAACTGTCCATTTCGAGTTTTAAACCTGGCGGCCACACAACCTTGTGGGTCACTGATGAAGTTCAATCAGGCATGGAACTAAAGGACTCTCCTGATCTCTGTCTACTTAGGATTGGGTCAGACCTGTAACACTGAGGTCACTCCAATCTTCCGTATTCATGGTACCTTTGGGTACCTCCTGCTCCTTTAGGCGGACTTTGTCTATTCCTTTGTGTTCTCTTAAAAACAAAAGCAACCAACCCTAGCCCCGGGCAAACCCTGGCCCTGCAGATTGCCGGGCTGTGGGAGTTCTGTGCACAGTTTCCTTCCCTTGAGCCTTTCGCCTGACAAGAGCACTTTGTGCTCTGGTAACTGCCCTCGGGGAGTGGTATTTTAAGTTTTAGAATCTGCTGTAGCTTTTGTCTAGGAGATAATTATGGTCCAAGCCCTGGGGGCAGCTTCTTCCCTCTGTTCAGGTGGAGGCTGGTTTCAGAGGTCTCGTGGAGCCACCAATCTCCCACTGTAGAAACTTTAGAAATAGCATATTTGAGTATGTCGCTCACACACACGTGTAACTCCTTTCAACGTGAGCTTGAGGCTGAAAGATAGAGTAGGTTTTTGTGACTGTGAGGGTAAAAGCCTCTCACCAAGGATGATGGAACCTGGACAGTGGTGACATTATGAAGCTGTTGTTCCCAGTCCTGCTTGTGTACCTCTCAATTTCTTGTTACATGAGAAAAATAAACCCTAATGTGAACAAAAGTATTTTTTCCAAAAGATTTTGTTTCATGAAAAATACATGTATGAATAACTTAGTCATGATATAAACTACAGAAGCTTTCTTAAGGGCCTTTGCTCCTCTGTGTGGGTCAAATACATTATAAATAAGAAAATTAGCCACTGATACAATTATCAGTCCTTTACTTAAAAATCAGCGGTGACCTATAAAGTAACACGTTATTTATACCTTAGAGAAATTTCTGCCAATGCATCAGGAACATGGTGACTTTTCTCTCTTTTTCATTTTTGTTTTTGTTACTTAGGGAAGAGCTCAGGGTTCTGTTAACTTGGTGTTAAAATTTTCCTGGCAGAGTTTCCATGCCAAGGAAGTATTGGGGCAAGTATGATCAGAACAGATATTTTAGGCAAATTCTGTCTTCTGCCACTGGTTCAGCAAAAGGGTCATTAAATCCTTCTTCTAAAACTTCTTATTAGCAGGTAAATATAGATATCAAATGCGGAGATTAGGTAGCATTCTAATTAAATTTGTATTAAGGCAGATTAAGAAATGGCTCTTCCTACTGATTATAAACCAAAACTAGGATTGAGCTTTATATTTAGATTTCCTGTTGTAGTCCCCTGGGTATGTCCCATGGATGTTTTGTATCCAGAGAAACTAGTTGTCACTAGATGTCTTTTTGTCCAGTGTCCACCACAGACAGTAGGATTGGGCGCCCCAGCAAGGGAGGGGAAGGAACCCGAGGTTAGTTGGAAAGGAATCTTTACATCAGAATTAGGAGGGTTTCTTAGGGCTCTGTCTGTGTGATTTGCTGCTGTTCGAGTTCTCATATGCCGGATAACCCATTTGAATTCTTCTCTATGCTCAGTGATGTCAGTGATGGGATTGGATTGAGAGAGACCACCTTGCCTCTTTCCTGACCTTAGCGGTGCATGCTCGGCCTTCTGTCTTGCGCCATTCCTCTTAAACCCTAGCTGTGGGTTTGGGGTAAATGTTCTTTATTGATTTGAAGGCATTCCACTTCATTCCTGTTTTGGGGGACTTGGGTGGGAGGCGGGAGTTTTGTTCCCCTTGAATGAGTGTTGAGTTTTGTCAAGTGCTTTTTCCACATTGATTGATATTATTACCACGGGATGTTTCTTTTTAGAGTATTGATATTGTGGGTCACGTTGATTGATTTTTTGACTATATAGCCAACCTTGCATCCCTGGGATGAGTTCCGTGGTCTACAGTGCTTTAAAAATATTGCTGAATTTTATTTGCTAACATTTTGCTAAGGGTTTCTACATCTATATTCATGAGGGCCGTTGGTCTGCAGTTTTCTATTTTTTGACTCTCTGTCTGGCTTCAGGATCAGTGTGAGAGTGACTTCATAAAATGAGTTGGAAGGTTATCCTTCCTCTCATTTTCTCTAAGACATCGTGAAGAATTGGTATTGCCTCTTCCTGAAACATTTGGTAGCATTCTCCAGTGAAACCATACAGGCCTGGAGAGTTCTTTTTCATGAGTTTTAAATTTAGAAATTCAATTTCCCTAATAGTTATAAGGCTCCTCAAATGGTCCATTTCCTATTGGGTAAGTCATGATAGTTCTTGTTTTCTGAAGAGTTGGTCCATTTCACATCTAATTATCAAATGTCTATGTGTAGAGTTGCTCAGAGTATGGCTTTATCATCTTTTTGATATCTCCGGGGGCTGTAGTGATCCTGTTTGATGTTGGTAATTCGTGTCTTCTCTCTCTTTTTTTTCCCCTCTGCCAGTCTTGCTAGACTAGGTTAGACAATTTACTGATCTTAACCAAAGCACCAGCTCTGTCTTTGCATCACGTTCGGCCACCCAGGAATCTCCAGACTGGCTACTTCCTTTCAATTCATGTCTCTCCATTCTACTTGACATAGTTAACATTTTGTTTCAACTGCCATCACCCATTCCCATGGCCCTTCCTTCCCTCTTCTGTTTCTTGGCAGGCTCTCCATTACTGTTTACCTTCCTTTTCAGCCTGGCTTTTGGAAGGTGACCATATCTTGCTGGTATCTCCAGAAGGTCTCATTTTTATCAAGACTGGCTTACATCATCGCACAAAGTTTCTGTGCATTCTAAGTAGAATGATTATCGCTGTACTAGAGAAAACTTGCTTGATAAAAACCCCAAAAGAACCCGGTAGCGGTCACTTTCGAGTATGTCTAAGAGTACAGCACCATGGCGGACTGGAAGTGCAGTGTCTGGTTCAAGTCCTGGCTCAGCCCCCGACAGTCTCAGATAGAGGCAAGGTGCCTCCGCGTTGCTCTGCTTTGCCCAGTTAGGCCCTGTGAAGCCACCAGGTAGATCTGAGATCTTGAAATAGCGTAAAGCTCCCAGAAACTGGCTATGCCCCACTTGTCATCACTTGGCAGTGACAGAATTGGCCCAGATTGCTTCCTTTTGGTCTTATTTTCACTCTACCCAGCATGGCCCAGCTGGACGATTCACTGTCACAGGAACAGTCCTTCCTTGAGCATTGCTGTTTCTACAGCTGTGCTTCTGGAATCTTCCCTGCCTGGAGAACTCTTCTACTATTTTCTCTCCCAGTTTGAATTCTCACCACCCTCCAGGACTAGATTAAGTGCCCCCATAAGGCGCCTGGGTGGCTCAGTCAGTTAAGCATCTGCCTTTGGCTCAGGTCATGATCCCAGGGTCCTGGAATCAATCCCTGCATCAGGCTCCCTACTCAGCGGGGAGTCTGCTTCTTACTTTCCCTTTCTCCCTCCCCCCACATGTGTGCTTTTTCTCACTTGCTCTGTCTCTCTCAGATAAATAAATAAAATCTTAAAAAAAAAAGTGCCCCCTGTCTAGCAAAGTCTTCCCTGACCATCCCAGCTCAAACTGATGGTCACTCTGAAGTCGCATAGGAATCACTGCCAGTGCCATCAACCGAAGCCTTCAGTAGCTTTCTGTCTGGACATCATATGGGTTAGGAGTGCAGGCTGTTCTTCAAGCACATACCTGGGCTTCAGTCTTGGCTCTGCCATTCCAAGATATGTGCCCTTAGGCAACTGACTTCATCTCGCTGACCTCAGTGACCTCTTCTGCAAAATGAGAACCTCTCTGCCGGACAGGGCTGTTGTGAGAATCAAATAAAATGTCTTAAAATCTACTAAGTACCAAATAAATATAAAGGATTTTAAAAAAATATTTTATTTATTTATTTGGCACAGAGAGACACAGAGAGAGAGGGAACACAAGCAGGGAGAGTGGGAGAGGGAGAAGCAGCCTTCCTGCTGAGCAGGGAGCCCGATGTGGGCCTTGATCTTAGGACCCTGGGACCATGACCTGAGCTGAAGGCAGACGCTTAACGACTGAGCCACCTAGGCGGCCAAGGATATTTTTTTAAAAATGAGTATTCAGTTAATTAACATAGAACATATCATTTGGTTTCAAGAGGTAGAGGTCATCTTCTATAATACCCAGTGTTCATTATATCACATAAAAGATATTTTTAATATAATAATAATTAAAAGCCAAGGATAGATGAAAAAATATTCATGAAATAACATTGTGCTAGGCGAATTACAGAGGAGCACTTGGCTGGCTCATTTGGTAGAACGTGCAACTCTTAATCTTGGGATCTTGACTTCAAGACCCACCTTGGGAACAGAGATCGCATAAAAAAAAATAAAAAAAAAAGGTTGTTAGGAGAATTACAAAACTGTAAGTAAAATAAGAAAGATCCCTGGGTGTGTGTCTGTTTATGTGTTCACAAATACATATATAAAAAGAGTAGGAGGCATATTTTATAATGTTACTCTAATGATGGTTAGCTCTGAGTGACGGACTAATCATTGGTTTTTATTTTCTTTCCTAAAATTTGCATTTTTAGGGCGGGACTGTAATAGATTTGAAACTAGAAAGTATTTTTCAAAAAGGAAAATCAAGCATGATGATATCTTATCGTTTGGTTATTTATATATACTCTGCCATGCTTCAGAAAGAGTTTAAGGCGTCATATAATACAGGAAGATAGAAATGGAACACACAGCAAAGTGAGCAAAGGAGAAAATGAGAATAGGATAGGAATGATCACCATCTTGTATTTATCTTAAGTGTTTTTTTTAATGGAAGAATGTATTAGGATGTCTCTTAGTCATGAGTTTGAAAGGTAAGAGTAACTTTGTAAAAGAAAGCATTTTATCGCTGAGTGTCATGATATTAAAATGATAAATCAAAGAATCAAGAATTTCCTGCTATTTTTCAGTGTGTTAGAGATTCTGATTATTTTATTTTTGGCACAGTAGAGAGCCCCAACAAAGGATGGTTGCTATTCTCTATATTATATTCTACTCATATAATAACTTACAAGTTGTAGGGGTGCCTGGGTGGCTCAGTGGGTTAAAGCCTCTGTCTTCGGTTCGGGTCATGGTCTCGGGGTTCTGGGATCGAGCCCCACATGGGGCTCTCTGCTTAGCAGGGAGCCTGCTTCCCCCTCTCCCTCTGCCTCTCTGCCTACTTGTGATCTCTCTCTCTCAAATAAATAAAAATCTTTAAAAAAAAAAACTTACAAGTTGTAAATATGTAGATTTGGTTAGCATTGGCTTTGCTTATCTGTTTTGAGTAAGTTGAGTGGAGAGACAGACTCCAGTAAATAAACATGGCCAAGTGGAGAGAAAGTCTTGCCCTGGCCCTGCCACTCATTAACTAGGCTTTTTTTTTTTAATATAAATTCCATTAGCTGTCGTTAGTATTTGATATAATCGATGATTCATCAGTTGCATATACCACTCAGTGTTCATCACACCATGTGCCCTCCCCAGTGTCCATCACCCATTACCCGCCTCCCCTCCAGCAGCCCTCAGTTTGTTTCCTGGAGTCAACTCAGGGATTGAGGGGGCCTGGACAAGGTCTAACTTGGACCATCTAGAGTTTAGTAAAGTTAGAGTTTTACTTGTCGAGGAACGTACATTTCCACTCATCCTTCCATTCGACACTGTTTATAGTAGGTTAGCTGACCGACATTATAAAAGTTTTCCTCTTAGCCTTCTATGTTATTAACATCTTTAAATGTCTTTTTTACAGAGAGACCTCTGTCCCCCAAGGCTGTCAAAGGATTTGAAACGACTCCACTTACCAAGAACTATTATACTGTGGTGAGTGTTCAGATCATAACTCTTTGGAATTCTCGTTGGAATTCTCTGTGGAGATTCTATGTGGAGATTCTCTATGGAATCTTTTCACTGGCTGAGCCACTGAGGTGTTGAGGTGACATGGGAGACTGGGTAAGCTATTGCAAGGGTCTGATATCTGCTTATAGGCCTCAGACAGATGGCTAGAAGTTTTGCCTTCACTGGACGGTAAGATTCAAAGGTAGTGCAGAGATGGAGAGCAAGGTCCATTAAACAGTGCCAAAAGAGAACTTGGTTCACATGGAGGCGTTACGGGGAAGTCTGGAAGGTAGATGTAGCCTTACCAGATACTTAGAAGGTGAATTCCCAAGTTCCTCTAAGCAGTAAGCTATAAGTGATTACATACTGTGGTTTTATTTTAGAATCAATCAATGTGTTATGATGTCCTTGGAGATATTATCAACCTTGTGTTCGAGGACAGCCTGAAGGGAAGCCTGCCCTTTGGCACAGAGGGAGGAATGGAATGGCTCTGGCTTGAACACAGATATGTCAGAATCTATTAGCTATAAATAGGGCCTGTGCAGGGTTCAAAATAAGTTCCCATTTGGAAAAAAATCATGTTATTCTCCTTAATCTTCTCTCTGCTTTCCTTCATGTCTACTTTCCAGACTCGGCCCAGTCACTAATGAAAAGGTCGAGCCATCCTAACCGCTAAGTTTTCCTGTCTGGTAGCTTTGTCGTCGCCTGCCAGCTCAGCTGAAATAGTGTCACTTTTCACCCAATGCTGGATGTGCGTTGGGACGGCATCTTCCTTTCCTTTTGCGCGTGGATAGTTTTTAAACATCTCTGTACGTTGCTTTTCAAAAGACAGAATAGCGCTCTTTAGTGAGTTTGCTCCACAATGATGACATGAGCAGTAGTTGGTGTGAAAACCCAGGAAGGAGCTTGCTTCATGGGTGACATGGACAGTAATCGTAGGGGACAGTTTTATCACTATTTTTCTTCTTCCATTTCTGAGGTTAAAATATGTTACCCAGGGGCGCCTGGGTGGCTCAGTGGGTTAAGCCGCTGCCTTCGGCTCAGGTCATGATCTCAGGGTCCTGGGATCGAGTCCCGCATCGGGCTCTCTGCTCAGCAGGGAGCCTGCTTCCTCCTCTCTCTCTGCCTGCCTCTCTGCCTGCTTGTGATCTCTCTCTGTCAAATAAATAAATAAAATCTTTAAAAAAAAAAAAATATGTTACCCAGCAGAGCCGGGCTCCCTTCTTCCTTCCTCTGCGACCATTTCTTTTAGCTTCCAGGTGACCTCAGTGATTTATTTTTTTTAAAGATTTTATTTATTTATTTGAGAGAGAGAAAAAGAGAGAGAGTGTGTGTGTGAGCCAGAGGGGAGGGGCAGAGGGTGTGGGACAGGGAGAGAATCACAAGCAGACTCCCCATTGAGCACAGAGCCCAGTGGCGGGCTCTGTCCCATGACCCTGCGGTCATGACCTGAGCTGAAATCAAGAATCAGAAGCTTAACCACCTGAGCCACCCAGGCGCCCTGCCAGCCCCACCCCCCACCGCCCCAGTGATTTAATTTTTAAAGAAAGGATGCTGTCAAATATGGTGGATGAAAATATTACCATAACAGCTCCCTGCTTTGGAGCTGTCTCTGCCTCTGCTGATTCTACCAATTTAGTATTTCAAGTTTTTTATTTAAATTCCAGTTAGTGAACATACAGTGTATTATTAGTTTCAGATGTAAAATTTAGTGAAATCATACGGTATCTGCCTTTCTCTATGTCACCTAACGTAATACTGTCTAGCGCCATCCATGTTGTGAATGACAAGATTCATTCTTTTTTGTGGCTGATTAATATTCCTCTTGTGTGTGTGCATGCACCTATGCGTGTGTGTGTCTCAAAAAGTTAAAAATAGAACTACCTTATGCCTTATGACCCAACAGCCACGCTACTAGGTATTTACCCAAAGAATATGGGAACACGAATTCAGCTTAACTGACTGAGCCACCCAGGTGCCCCTTACCTCTCTGATTCGTATGGACCTTCTGCAAACCTTACGTACAAATTCTGGATGTCCTGCAGTCTGTATCTCTCGCCTCCTGTTGGAGTTCATGTGCATTGCTTCTAGGTCCTTGCTGCTATAGAAACAATTCTGAAGTGAGCATTGTAGACATAAGACTTTGGCAAACTATATCAAGATGTGTAGACTGGATTCCTACAAGTTAAATTGTCCAAAGGCCTGAGGACCAGGAGAGCCAATAATGGTGTAAGTTCTAGTCCAAGGGTAGGAGAAGACTGATGTTGCAGCTCAAGAAGTCAGGCGGAGAGAACGATTCTCCCCTTCTCTACCTTTCGGGTCTATTCCTGCGCTCAGCAGATTGGATGATGCCCAGCCGCACTGTTTTACTCCCTCTCCCAGTTGGAAGGCTCATCTTTTCTGCTTATAGGCCTCAGACAGATGGCTAGAAGTTTTGCCTTCACTGTACGGTAAGATTCAAAGGTAGTGCAAAGATGGAGAGCAAGATCCATTAAACAGTGCCAAAAGAGAACTTGGTTCACATGGAGGCGTTACGGGGAAATCTGGAAGGTAGATGTAGCCTTACCAGATACTTAGAAGGTGAATTCCCAAGTTCCTCTTAGCACTCATAGACACATCCAGAAATAATGTTTAAGTTGGGTACCTTGTGATCCAGTGAAGTGACATGTAAAATTAACTATCACGGGGCACCTGGGTAGCTCCTGTGGTTAAGCATCTGCCTTTGGCTCAGGTTGTGACCTGTGACCTCTGGGTCCTGGGGTCAAGCCCCGTGTTGGATACCTGGTTCATCGAGGAGTCTGCTTCTCCCTCTGCCTCTTCCCCCTGCTTGTGCACTCACTCTCTCTCTCCCTCTCTCAAATGGATAAATTAAAAAATCTCAAAAAAAATAGGGCGCCTGGGTGGCTCAGTGGGTTAAGGCATTGCCTTCGGCTCAGGTCATGATCTCAGGGTCCTGGGATCGAGCCCTGCATCGGGCTCTCTGCTCAGCAGGGAGCCTGCTTCCCTCTCTCTCTCTCTCTGCCTGCCTCTCTGCCTACTTGTGATCTCTTTCTGTCAAATAAATAAAAAATAAAAATCTTTAAAAAAAATCTCAAAAAAATAAAATTAAATTAACCATACATCCTATAAACTTGGGCAGGATAGAGACTTCTTGAATTGGCAAGTCTGTGGATGTTATCTCCCCCTTTTCAAGTTTTCACAGGATCATCTGCTGATTTCTGCCCCATTCAGTCCTTGATGCAGTCTGGTGGCACCTCAGTGTGTCCGACTGTGGCTGGGCCACTCCTGGCCTGCTGTTCTGAATTGGGTATTGAACTCGTGCTGCCCCTGACCTTGGTTCCTTCCATGTGCTCAAGATACACTGCCATTTGTTGAACTTTTTGCACCATTGCAAAACAGTGTATCATTTTTCTATTCATTGTGTTTCTGATAATCTTATCATGCTCCTTGTCTTTCCTTGCCCATCATAACTAAGGTTATGTGCCAGGAAGTATTTAAAAATAAAGCAACGAGAGGGGCGCTTGGGTGGCTCAGTGGTTTAAAGTCTCTGCCTTCAGCTCATTTTTTTAAAAAAAAATAAAGCAATGAGAAAGGAAAATGGGAACAGTATGTGGGGAGGGATGCTCATTTTTTAAAAAGATTTTATTTATTTATTTGACAGAGATCACAAGTAGGCAGAGAAGCAGGCAGAGAGAGAGGAGGAAGCAGGCTCCCTGCTGAGCAGAGAGCGAGATGCAGGGCTCAATCCCAGGATCTCTGGATCATGACCCCAGCCAAAGGCAGAGGCTTCAACCCACTGAGCCACCCATGTGCCCCTTGAATATTATTATATCATTAGCTCGGTTTTGGTGATCACTTTGCCGTGTGCACCTGTTATCAACCTCCAATATATATACCTTTCATTCGTCAGTTGTACCTCAGTAAAACTGAAAAAATAGAGACCAGAAAAAGGAGTCTAAGTGGCTTCACTATCAGGCTTAATTTTACACACAACCCCTAGGTCTTGGCCCCCACGGCCCCGCTGGGAAGGCAGGACAGTCATGATGGTGAAAACCACGTGGCAGAGAACAATGGAAATTGTCCTAAGATGGGTTTCTCAAAATGTGGTTGAGGGATCGTGCCTCCAAAGCCCCCCGGGAAGCTTGTGCAGCTGTCTGGGCCCCACACCTGACTTGCTATACCTCAGAATTTCTGGCCCCAGATCACGGGAAACCGCATTTTAAACACCTTCAGCCCCTTCCTCGCCCCTCCCACTGCCCCACTCCCCGCCAAGTGAGTCTGAAGCTCACTAGGCTGCCGTTTGGAGAACCAGTAAAGGGAAAGGGTTCAGTGGAAGATGGGAGTCCAGCGTGCCAAGACTTAGAGAAGCAGAAAGGAGCTGGAAGGGGGTTCAGGCAGGGTGGCGGGGGCACTGTCTGGGCACAGCCCCCCCCCCCCCGGGCAAGAAGTGTGCACGCCTGCAGTCCGCCAGCATTTTTTTTCTCCCTGACTTTCTCCCACTGCATTGTAACTTGTGGCAGATGCCTGAAGGGTGTGTCTTAAAGAACCTGCATCCGGTAGGAAAGATGGGAAGTGGGTGGCATGTTAGAGCGCAGAAAAATCCCACGAAACCTCCTGCAGTTTCTGCTCTCCCCACGCACCTGTTGCTTACTCCATTCTCTCTCTTACTCATCTGTCTGCCCACTTGTCCCCACCCTGAATTTTCTCTCCCTTTCTCTAGTGCTTACCCGCCTGCCCCCACCTTTTTAAGGCTTTATTTTATAGAGAAGTTTGGGGTTCACAGCAAAATCGAGCGGAAGGTACAGGGATTTCTCATGTACCGTCCCAGCCCCTGCCCCAGCCACACTCATGCAGTCTCGCCCTCTATTGGCATCTCCCACCAGAGGAGGGATCGGCGACAACTGAAGAATCGTTACCCTTTAATGTCCATAGTTCACATTAGGGTTCACTGGTGGTGTGGAGTGTCCCCCATATCCTGTGTACTTTTTCACCTACCCCCTTTCCTGCCTTACTCATCTGTACATAGTTGAGCCTTGAACAACTCCGGGCTTAGGGGCGCTGACCCCCTTTTGATGGTGCACCATCGAAAACCCATGTATAGCTTTTGACTCCCCAAGAACGTAATTGTTAGCCTGCTGTTCACCAGAAGCCTCGCTGAGAACACGAACAGCTGATGACCACCTATTTTGTATGTCACGTGTGTTATATGCAATGCTCTCACAGTACAGTAAGCTAGAGAAAAGGAAGGTTTTTTTTTTTTTAAGATTTTATTTATTTGTTTCACAGACAAAGACAGCGAGAGAGGGAACACAAGCAGGGAGAGTGGGAGAGGGAGAAGCAGGCTTCCCACCGAGCAGGGAGCCTGATGCAGGGCTCGATCCCAGGACCCTGGGATCATGACCTGAGCCAATGGTAGATGCTTAACAACTGAGCCACCCAGGCGCCCTTAGAGAAAAGGAAATGTTATTAAGAAAATCATAATAAGGGAGAAAAAATACCTTTAGAGTACTGTACTGTATTCATTGAAAAGAATTCGTTTCTAAGTGGACCTGTGCGCTTCCAGCCTGTGTGGCTCGAGGGTCAGCTGTTCATCGTCCGTCTGAAGGCTGGAGGTAGAGGTGGTGACAGGATTTGCTGAGTCTGCTGAGAGGGAGCTTGTGCTGCTTGCTTCCGGGAAGCCCAGGGCCTGGAGGTGTGAAACCAGCCACGGCATCCAGTGTGAGCAAGGAGGCGCTACTAGCATGTAAGATGGCGCCTTCTCCCTTCCCATAGGGCTTTGTCAACGTGACCTCATTTTCACAGACATCGTAATTATCTGGGAATTCCTGTAATATGATGCCTCGGCTTCGATTTAAGGTTTCCTGAGGCCACTAGAGTCCTCCTGGATCATGGGACACGTCTCTGTTTCCAGCCTTTCTTTGTGTGGATTTTTGCCTCTTAAAAGAATTCCTTCACACTCAATGACTCTTTCCTTTTGGAAGAAGGAGTTATAAAATGAACTCACTCTCAAGCCTTTCCAGGAAGCATGGGAAATACATTTTACTGGAAAATCAATAGCCGGGGATAGAGGTACAAAAGGCCTCCACCTCTCACCATCTGTCTTACTCCGAATTTGGTCAGAGGTTCATGGAGCAAAAGGGTACTCAGTTGTCCTCAGGAAGACAGAGTCGGAGGCAAAGGCAGTGTCTGGGTGTAGCCTATTTTAGTAAGTTCGAATGGATTTCATCTCAATCAAACCGTACTGCTCGGAAGCTGGTCGGCTTGCCAAACCCCTTGCCTTCTGACTCACCACTGAGGCCTTCTGTTTGGGAACACACAGCCTCCTCTGTCTGATTCCCTTTTTATCCTTCTACAGGAGATGCCCTGTGGCCTGCAAAATAAAGAACCAGTGTCAGAAGTTCATCAGTTGGTCTTTTGAGATTGAGGAGAGCAATAAAGGCCTAAATGAATTTGGGAAAGAATCCCAAGCATCCACCCAGATGAGCATTTCTACTAATCAAATCATAGCAAGGGCAGTGCTGTTTAGTATGTTATCATTCAAAATTTTTTTTTTTGCGTTACTTAATGAAGGATTCATTGACCACCTTTGTCAGTTTAGCTCTAAAGATTTTATTTATTTATTTGACAGACAGAGATCACAAGTAGGCAGAGAGGCAGGCAGAGAGAGGAGGAAGCAGAGAGCCCGATGTGGGTCTCGATCCCAGGACCCCGGGGATCATGACCTGAGCCGAAGGCAGAGGCTTAACCCACTGAGCCACCCAGGCGCCCTTTAGGGATTACTTTTAAAGGAGCCCCGGATCACAGCATTTTAAAGGAAATGGACATGAGAATGCTGTTTCAGTGGTGAGAGGGAGGTCAGATTAAAGCAGTGTTGTTTGTTTTAAAAATCACATTGTATGATGTAAATAATGTCTGACTTTCCTAATTTAAAAACTCCCTTGAGGCAGTGAATGACTGGATCTAGTTTGATTTTTTTTTTTATTTTGTTTTCCTTGTTTCCAGCAGACATTATCATTTGGGTAGGGTGACAGTTAGAGGCAACAGTGCTCAGAAGGAGGGTGAGTTTGTGGGATGGCTGGTTTCCAGACATAGTCTTTTCAGAAAAATGTGAACAAAGGGAGATGATTAGATGACTTCATTCCTTCCTGAACACGAGCAGGAAGGCAGGCCACCATCCTTTTCCCCCTCCTCAATATAGATCCTATAGGCAAATAATGCTGTTAATAAAGCAGTCTGCATATGTTTTAGCACCTTCTTAATAATAGAAGGCGATACTGCTGCATTCTGGTGCGGTTCTCCCAATTTCTTAGAATACAGACGAAGATCAGTGCTGAGCATGAATGTACACCTGCTTGAGCTGAGGCATGGCAGTGAGCCGCGGCCCAGCTGGGCAGGGAGCCCTAGGATGGACAGATTCAAGATTGGAAGGCTTCTCTCCTGGATGAGGACTTGGAGGCCAAGACAAAAACCTGAGGAGGGGCGCCTGGATGACTCAGTGGGTTAAAGCCTCTGCCTTCGGCTCAGGTCATGAACCCAGGGTCCTGGGATCGAGCCCCGCATCAGGCTCCCTGCTCAGTTGGGAGCCTGCTTCCCTTCCTGTCTCTCTGCCTACTTGTGATCTCTGTCAAATAAATAAATAAAATCTTTAAGAAAAAAACCTGAGGAATTTCTTTTTTTTTTTTTAAAGATTTTATTTATTTGATAGAGATCACAAGTAGGCAGAGAGGCAAGCAGAGAGAGAGGAGGAAGCAGGCTTCCTGCCGAGCAGAGAGCCCGGATGTGGGGCTTGATCCCATGACCCTGAGATCATAACCTGAGCTGAAGGCAGAGGCTTAACCCACTGAGCCACCCAGGTGCCCCATGGAGTTTCTATTAATGGATGAGAAATATGTGCTTTGACTTTTTTTTTTTAAGATTTTATTTATTTTATTTGACAGACAGAGATCACAAGTAGGCAGAGAGGCAGGCAGAGAGAGAGAGAGAGAGGAGGAAGCAGGCTCCCCGCTGAGCAGAGAGCCCGATGCGGGACTCGATCCCAAGACCCTGAG
>NC_081575.1:14943140-14983045 GCF_022355385.1 Mustela nigripes
TAGGAGGAAGCAGGCTCCCCGCTGAGCAGAGAGCCCGATGCGGGACTCGATCCCAAGACCCTGAGATCATGACCTGAGCCGAAGGCAGCGGCTCAACCCATTGAGCCACCCAGGCACCCCTGTGCTTTGACTTTTTTAAAAATAGTTTTATTGACATGTAATTCACATACCACATAACTCACCATTTTAAACTGTACAATTCACTGATTATTTGTAAGTTAACAGAGTTATGTGACAAACACCACAGTCTGGTTTTACAATATATTTTTAGAAGATTTTATTTATTTATTTGGCAGACAGAGGTCACAAGTAGGCAGGGAGGCAGGCAGAGAGAGGAGGAAGCAGGCTCCCTGCTGAGCAGAGAGCCCGATGCGGGGCTCAATCCCAGGACCCGGAGACTATGACCTAAGCCAAAGGCAGAGGCTTTAACCCACTGAGCCCCCCAGGAGCCCCCCACCCTTTTTAAAAAGATTTTATTTATCTATTTGACAGATGGAGATCACAAGTAGGCATTTAAAATATTTTGATCACCTGATCACCTCAGTAAGAAACCCTGTACCCAGAGCAGCAATGTTCACAATAGCCAACCTATGGAAAGAGCTCAGATGTCCATCAACAGATGGATGGACAAAGAAAAGGGGATATGATATGTATTATATATACATAATATTATATATATAATGTATAATATTCTATATATTCCCATATATAGAATATATATCATACCTCCAATGGAATACTACTCAGCCATCAAAAAGAATCGAAATCTTGCCATTTGCTGTGGCCGATGGAACTAGAGTGTATTACGCTAAGCAAAATAAGTCAGCAAGAGAAAGACAAATACCATATGATTTCACTCATATGTGGAACTTAAGAAACAAAACAGGTGAACATAGGGTAAGGGAAGGAAAAATAAAATAAGACAAAATTAGAGAGGGAGACAAACCATAAGAGACTCTTAACTCTAGGAAAAAATTAGGGTTGCTGGAAGGGAGGTGGGTTGGGGGATGGGGTAACTGGGCGATGGGTGTTAAGGAGGACACTTGAGGGGCACCTGGGTGGCTCAGCGGGTTAAAGCCTCTGCCTTCGGCTCAGGTCATGATCCCAGAGTCCTGGGATCGAGTCCCGCATCGGGCTCTCTGCTCCGCGGGGAGCCTGCTTCCTCCTCTCTCTCTGCCTGCTTCTCTGCCTGCTTGTGATCTCTGTCTGTCAAATGAATGAATGAAATCTTTAAAAAAAAAAAAAAGGAGGCCACTTGATGGAATGAGCACTGGGTGTTATAGGCAACTGATGAATCACTAAAGTCTGTCTCTAAAGCTAATAGTACAATATATGTTAACTAAATTGAATTTAAATAAAATTTTTAAAAAAGAAGAAACCCTGTACCCATTACAAATCACTTCCTCCAGGCCTTGATAGCCACTAATCTACTTTCTGTTTCTATGGATTTTGCCAATTGTGGACATGTCATGTAAACTGAATCATACATAATTTTTCCTCTGTGTCTGGTTTCTTTCAGTTAGCATTTTATTTTCATCGTTTGTTCATGTTACAGAATGCACCAGTACTTTCCTTTTTAAGGTTAAGATTCTATTGTGTAGATGTACTAGGTTATGTCTATCCATTCATCAGTGAGTGGACCTTTGGACTGTATCCACTTTTTGGTGGTTATTAATAATGCTCTGTGAAGGTTCATGTGCAGGTTTTTGTGTGGACGTATGTTTTCATTTCTCTAGGAATTGAACTGCTGGGTCACATGGTGAAACTCTATGGCTGTTCAAATTCTTAGCCAACTTTCAAGTAATTATTTTTACTGTTGAGTTTTTAGAGTTCTTTATATATTCTGGATACTATGCCTTTGCCAGATATATGACTTGTAAGTATTTCTCCCAATCTGTGGCTTGTCTTTTCACTTTCTTGATAATCTCCTTTGACACACAAAGTTTTAAATTTTTATAAATTCTAGTTTACTTATTTTTTTCTCTTGTTGCTTGTGCTTGGTTTTTCTTTTGTTGCTTGGTGTCAGATCCATCGTCGTGAAGATTTCCTCTTTGATTCTCTTCTAAGGGTTCGGTTATTTTAACTCTTGAGTCCATGTTGAATTAATTTTTGTGTATGTTACAGAGTTGGAGTACAAATCCTTTTGCATGTAGACACCCAGTTGTCCTCGCCATTTGTTGAAAAGATAGTTCTTTCCCTATTGAAATGTCTTGGTACACTTGTCAAAAATCAGTTGACTGTGGGTTCATTTCTAGACTCTCAATTCTCCTCTACTGATACATCTATCCTATACCTGTACTAAACTGTCTGGTTACTGTAGCTTTGTGATACGTTTTGGAATTGGGAGGTGTACCCTCTACTCTGTTCTTTTCCAGGATTTTAAGAGTTTGTGAAGGGGACGCCTGGGTGGCTCAGTTGGTTGGACGACTGCCTTCGGCTCAGGTCATGATCCCGGAATCCCAGGATCGAGTCCCGCATCGGGTGCCCAGCTCCATGGGGAGTCTGCTTCTCCCTCTGACTTTCTCCTCACTCATGCTCTCTCTCACTGTCTCTCTCTCAAATAAATAAAAAAAAAAGAGTTTGTTAAGGACTGATAGAAATTCTTTCAACTTGTAGAATCAATCAGTAAGATCTTCTCATCCTGGGCTTTAACTTAGGGGAATTGTTTTGAATGCTTATTCAATGTCTTGTTATATTGTTGAGACTTTCTGTTTCTTTTGTGAGTCAGTTTTGGTAGCTTTGTATCTTTCTAGAATTTTCTTTTTACCTTGAGAAGTTGACCTAGAGTTTGCAATGTATATTTAGAAGTAGTGCAAAAGGAGCACTCTACTGCTTTACAGGTAGCATGAATACCTTATAATAACAGAGGACTCGTAATTCCTCCCTCCCATCCCTCATATCCTCGCTGTCATTCATTTCATTTATACATGAGCATTATATATATGCCTATCTATGAGCATATCTATCTATCTATATGCTTTTTAAGATTTATTTATTTGAGAGAGAGAATGAGAGAGACAGAGCACGAGGTGGGGAAGGTCAGAGGGAGAAGCAGAGTCTCTGCCCAGCAGGGAGCCCGATGCTGGACTTGATCCTGGGACTCTAGGATCATGACCTGTGCGAAAGTAGTCTCCCAACCAACTGAACCACCCAGGCGTCCCTGTATGTGCTTTTTAATAAGCGTATACATATACATACTTATCTTAATTATATATATATATATATAAATATATATATATAATTGAATACATTGTGGTTTTTAAAAAAAAGATTTTATTTATTTATTTGACAGAGATCACAAGCAGGCAGAGAGGCAGGCAGAGAGAGAGGGGGGGAAGCAGGCTCCTTGCCGAGCAGAGAGCCTGATGTGGGACTCGATCTCAGGACCCTGGGATCATGACCTGAGCCAAAGGCAGAGGCTTTAACCCACTGAGCCACCCAGGCACCCCAACCTTCTTCTCCTTCTGATATTCTCTTTAAACATGTGTTATCCCACAGTTTGTAGGTATTCTGTAAACTCTTTTCTTTATGCTTGCTTTTCTATCGATAGACCCACAAGTCCATTTCTGTTACAGTGTTTTGGATTACTACCATTTCATTTTCATTCTAAGTATTTCTGTCTTTCTGCTTACAATACCCATCCGTTCTTGTATGTTGTCTACTTTCATCAGAGCTCTTAGCATATCACTCACAGTCCTATTAAAATCCTGGTCTGATAGTTCCAGTATTCGTGCCATACTTGACTGTGGTTCCAGTGTTTTCTCTGTCTCTTCAGACTGTGTTTCTTGCCTTTTAGTATGCCAGCTTTTTGTTGGAGGCCATACATGACATACTAAGTAAAAGGAGCTGCATTAAGGAGGCCTTTAATAATACGGTGGTGCGGTGTGGGGGCAGGGCAGGGATTCTGAAGCCCAACGATTAGGTCTCTGTCTTTTGGTGAGTTTATGTCTCTCGATTGTGAACTTCACCATTGCTTCTCAGGTTGTTTTCCTCCTTCACGCAGGACAGGAAGGCTCGAGGGAGCTGAGGTAGGGTATTTCCCTTCCCCTAGCTAGGTTAGGCCCTGGTAAAAACCTGATAGGTTAGGCTCTGGTAAAATAATTTCTCTCTTGAGGGCAGACCTTGTTAGGATGGACAGAATGCTCCGGTGTATTTCAAAATGGCTTCCTTTCCTTTCCTGCTTCTGAAGCAGGAGGGAAATTTCCCTCCTCTCTTCTTTGTGACAGCCTGGGAGAGCTGCCAGAGGTACCACAAAAGGTGGGTGTGCTGCCCTGTGACTGGGCCCCCTGGGAGTTTGAACTCTCAGACTCGTCCACACTGTGCCCCCAGTAATCCAGTTACAGCTCAGGTTTTCCTGCCCTGCTCCTGATCTCCGTGGAGGCCTCTGCTCGTGGGTTTCTGCTCCAGCAAGGTTTGATTTTCTGTATCTGCCTGCCTGTCTCTCCACTCGTGGGGGTAGCACCCCCCGCCCCCGCCCCGTGGCCTCAATTCCCTGACAGATATAAGGAAAGTCAGGCGGGTGTTTTTTTCCAGTTAGTTCAGCTATCGACTTACTGTTAGGATGGAGTAATGACCGCCACGCTGCTTAAAGGCTGGACCAGAGACCGGAAGTCCTCTTTATTCTCTTTCGATATGGACATTTACAGCTGTATGTTTGTCTGCTTTAACAGCATCCCAGGAGTTTTTAAATTTTTTTAATTAAAAAAAAAATTTAAAGACTTTATTTATTTGTCAGAGAGAAAGAGAGAGTGCACAGAATCAGGGGAAGTGGGAGAGGGAGAAACAGGCTTCCCTGTTGAGCAGGGAGCCCGATGCGGGACTCGATCCCAGGACCCTGGGATTATGACCTGAGCTGAAGGCAGACGCTTAACAACTGAGCCTCCCAGGCGTCCCCCATGAGTTTTTCATGTTGTGTTTTCTTTTTTGTTCATCTCAAGACAGTGGCCCATTTCCTTTGTGGTGCTTCAGCTTTCTGTGGGGGTGGGGATCATTTCTGTTCTGTCACTGGATTAGTTTCAGAGAGCATTAGTGCCTGCAGGTCCCAGGATTTATTGATATTTTCACCTTTTGAGAGTAGTTTCTGAGAAATAGAGGAACTGAAAGGAGACATGAGTGGCTGGGGAGGAGGGGATATGACTTAAGCCTTTGCTTTTGAAGCCACGCTGTGGCCTGTGGCCCCTAAACCAGGGATTCTCAGCTGGGGCGCTACCGTCCTTCAGGTGGCGTTTGGCAGTGTCTGGACGCGTGTTCGGTTGCCCTATGGTTGGGGGGAGGTGCAGCTGGCATGTAGTGGGCCACGGACACTACTCAACATCCCATAATGCACAGGGTGGCCCTCACAGCCAAGAGTTGTCTGGTTGGAAGTGTCAGCGCTGCCCTGGAGAAACCTTTTTTAACTCCTTCCATTGGTGGGCCTGTTTCCCACTCACTCAACACCTACCTGTCCAGTATCTCAGTCCCTCTTCACAATGGTCCCTGAGGTAGGTGAAATGTCACAATCTGAGGTGAGGCGAGTGAAGCCTTAAAACTGTGGCCACCTGTCCATCAGTAGCAGAGCCTGGACGACCCCTCCTCAAGTCTGGTGGTTCCCCACAAAGCCCACAGTGACCGAGGCCTCCGCTCACTTTGTTCACTCCACCTTTCCAAAAGCGGACCATCATGCATTGTCCTGTGAGTCTCTTTCTGGAACCCTGGTTGCCTGAGGGACTCCTCGCAGCCGAGAATGCTTCGCACTGTCCTGTGGTCCCCTATTTAACGCCCCCCTCTGCAAACAGAGTGGAAACTCCCCACAGGCCACGTGCCATTGGGCATGGAGAGAAAATACACCGAAATGTTAGCTTGGTGAGCTCTAGGAGCTTGAAATGTAGGTTGTAGCTACTTCCAGAAGAGTTTGGGGAATGGGGCAGGCCCCCAAGACTGGTTGGGCAAGAGACATTATGTTCTGTACGTTGGTGGTTTTGCCTAGAGGAATTTAATTTGGTTATTTTTCAGAATATCAGTAGGCATTATTCCACTATTAAATTTCTCCCACTGGGGCGGGGCGCCTGTGTGGCTCAGTGGATTAAAGCCTCTGCCTTCGGCTCTGGTCATGATCTCAGGATCCTGGGATCGAGCCCCGGCATCGGCATCGGGCTCTCTGCTCAGCGGGGAGCCTGCTTCCCCCGCCCCCCCGCCTGCCTCTCTGTCTACTTGTGATCTCTGTCAAATAAATAAATAAAATCTTAAACAAAATTAAATTCCTCCCACTTCAGCTTCCTCTTCTCTTTGAATTGTTCATACTGGCACTTTTTACTTTTCCTAAAAGAATGGTTCTAACTCTATGTAATGATTCACTGTGGCCTCGGGTTCTGTCCCCTAAAGCTCTTATCGAAACATAACTTAAAGAAAAATCTTTTGTGGTATTGGACCTGTTATTACCCTGATATCGAATCTGTATGTCTTAAGGTAGCTGGTCTCAATGTCTCATCCATAAAATGGGAAAATATGATCCTTTGTTAGCTGAGACCTTTCCTTGAGGATAAATGATTTAAAGCCCATGAAAGCATTCCCAGCAGTGCTGTGTAAATGGCCAGGTCCTTCCGGTTATGAGTAACTGTGAGAAACTATATTCATAGGAATTATGCATTATCACCAGGAGTCGTGCAATTATTCATTTGCTGGAATGAATTTCGTTGTTAGTTTGCATTCAGATTTTGTGCTTTTTACCTACTGGGGTGCTAGCCTAGTAATTTGGTTGAAACATCTAAAGCTCTATCTTCCCTCTGGTTCTCCTGATGAATACAAGATCTTGACCTTGACCTTTGTTTCTCTACAGGTGTTACAGAACATTTTGGACACTGAAAAGGATTATGCTAAAGAACTTCAGTCTCTGCTTGTCACTTACTTAAGACCCCTGCAGTCCAATAACAAGTAAGATTTACATTTTCAGCCCCTTGCTAAATAAAGCCAGATAACGTCAGCAGCTGGAGTCATTGCTCTCATGTCACTGAATAATTGATTTTGCCCTTTAGAAGAATTTCCACAGATCACAGGTTGCCAAGAACATGGTCAAGGCAACGGAAATTACACAGGAGGTTGCTGCTGGAGAGCTTGGCTTTCTGTCTTCTGTGGCCGTGGAAGGAATGAGCACGTTTGCATGTCTGTCTGTCTGGCATTTTGTGAATGTTTGCAGGGGCACTTAGAACTCGAACTCGCGTTTCCCCCAGGCCGAAGAGAATGTTAAGAGCTGTTCACGTGTTTTGTCTTGTCTTAAATAAAATACTCAAACTTTATTCAGGTCTTAGAAGTGACTGAGGTTTGAGTTGAAAACTTTGTTTTCATGCAAGCAAAATATGGACCATTTGTGTGTGTGTTTGTAGGCGTGGCCTGTTTAATAACTATTGGCTAATGGCATTTGTTTGCGTTTTTATTTTAATTGATTACACTTAACTAGGGATTATAATCTAGAAGGCGAATAGAAAATTGAGCTGCGGGTACACATACTAGAGGACAAAAGCCTCCCCTTTTCCCTCAGGAAGAGCTTACTTTTGCTGAACAGCTGCCTCAACTTTTGGACTTCAGGCTTAAATACGTTTAACAGATTTTGCGATCCCTCCCCCTGCTTTTTTGCCAAATCGTGGTTGCTAAGGCAGAAGGTCTTGCTCAATTTCCCATGGCGCTGTGGGAATCTCACTTCGGTATGAAAGGATTTTGTATTCCCAAGTTTTCTAAGAGTCGAAATGCGATCAACAACAAAGTGTCTTTTGTTGTTATTATGTAAAACGCAAAGTGAACCCTGTGAATCATACTTCCTAGAGCTGAGTGGAAGGAACCTCAGTGAATCACTGGGTCTAGTCCCCACTGAACAAATGAGAAAAGTGAAGTCCAGAGAGGTTTACTGCCGGCCATGCCCGCCACACAGCCAGTCCGTGGCCAGACTCGACCCAGACGCCACCTGCTGCATCTCCTGCCTCCCACTGAAACGCGCCTTCCATTTTGTGAAGGTGACAGGCAGAGACAGGAAACTGGGGTGGTGGCCCTGCGAGGAGCGAGGAGCGATGATAAGATTTCAAATGCAAGAGGCGAGGAGCCTGACTCAGAACTCCCCTGATGCCGCATAAATTCAGAAGGCGGTCAGGGTCACTTTCCGCCAGGCTGTCTGGAGCCAACCAGACTGTTCACCGTCTGATCCTGGGCAGGCTGAGAAAGCCCCGTCCCCGATCAGGTTCACGTCGGCCTGCCCGTCAGCTTCTGGGGGCCATGAGAGAGCGAAGTCAGGGAAGCCGGCCGGCTGAAGCTTTCGCTTTTGTCCCCCACGCTGGGGGGTTTCCCAGCTTGTGGTTCAGAAGGGCACGATGCAGAGGAACTGGGCACTTCTGGTGCTCGAGGGGTTACTGGTAATGTTCGTGTGGGGCTTCCTTTGCTTTGTCAGCAAAAATTACTCTCTTGGAAACACTCCTCTTGTATTATTACATGAAGAAGCAAGAAGACGTGGCCACCCCTGGCCTTTTAAATCTTCAGGAAAGGTGTGTGAGAGCATAGACTCTGGAGCTAGAATGTTGTGGTTTAAATCCTGGCTTCACCCTTCCCAGGCTTTGTGATGTTGGGTGATTTGCTTAACCCCTCTGTGCCCAGGTCTCCTTATGGGTAAGATGGGACCCAACAGCACCTACCTCATGACCTTGTCATCAGGCTCAACTGAGTTATTTGGGAAACGCCTGCAGGGGTGTTGAGTGCTGGGTGAGTGGTGTTGGCAGTTTGTTATCACCTACCATTTGGGAGGGGAAGAATGGAGGAAATTCATCGTACAGGGGCTCTCCATAAAACCATGGGTTTTTTTGTTTTTGTTTTTGTTTTTTAAGATTTTATTTATTTATTTGACAGAGAGAAATCACAAGTAGATGGAGAGGCAGGCAGAGAGAGAGAGAGGGAAGCAGGCTCTCTGCTGAGCAGAGAGCCCGATGCGGGACTCGATCCCAGGACACTGGAATCATGACCCGAGCCGAAGGCAGCGGCTTAACCCACTGAGCCACCCAGGCGCCCATAAAACCATGGTTTTATCAGCTGGCCTTTATTTACTCCATTCCCTTCCACAAACAAACAAATCAGTACTATTTTCTTCTCCTCTACTTCTTCTGTTAAAGATTTCCTTTTGTTGATTTATGAGCATTTTAAATCGGGAGAAACTGGATTTTGTGGTTTTCCCCTGTGCCGTCTATGAACCTATATAATACCTTTCAATTATTCTCCCGGTTCCTCTAGAAGAGAATACTCCAAATTGTTTACATTTATCCCTTGCTGTGATGGATTTTGCCTATTGAGGTACTTAGATATTACACACTTGTTACTTGTCCACTCGTTGCTTGTAAAACACCTAAATGTCTTTAATAAACACTTATTTGCTCTAGATCATTATTCTTATTGTAGAAAAAGGAAATCAAGGAAAGACACTTTTTTTTTTAAAGATTTTATTTATTTGTTTGTCAGAGAGAAATCACAAGTAGGCTGAGAGGCAGGCAGAGAGAGAGGAGGAAGCAGGCTCCTCGCTGAGCAGAGAGCCCGATGTGGGGCTCGATCCCAGGACCCCGAGATCACAACCGGAGCCGAAGGCAGCAGCTTAACCCACTGAGCCACCCAGGCGCCCCTAGGAAAGACACTTTTAAATGTTGTTTAAGACCACAGAGCTGGTGTAAATTAAAAAGCAAAAGTTAAAATGTAGGGATTGCTTCCCTCGTGCCATTGGTCAATTTTTTAGCAGGTTATCAGCTTACCAGACTAGCGATGATGGGTAACAGGAATCCTCCTGAAGTTCTATCCACTGACACTGTGTATTTTTTTTTTTTCAGTCTGAGTACTGTGGAGTTTACATCTTTATTGGGGAACTTTGAGGAAATATGCTTGTTTCAGCAGACGCTCTGTCAAGCCTTGGAAGAATGTTCCAAGTAAGTATTGCCCATTGCCCTTAGGCTGGCTAGTAAGTATTGCCCATTGCCCTTAGGCTGGCTAGCCACACCATTTCTTTTCCTGCTGGCTGCTGTCTTAGATAGGGATACTTTTTATCTACTCACTTGTTACAGCGTTGATAAACTGTCCCAGTACAGAGAAAGGGCACCAGGGAGAGCCAAACCCCTCGTTGTAGATCCGTTGTAGATCAGGGCTCTACAAGCAGTAAACCATTTCTGACTTTATTTAAAAATCATCATCGATTTACTGCTCCTGGTCAGTATGAGAGACAAATCAGGTCTCCATCCACCGGGGATGATGCTTGTGACCTTGATTCGATATCTCCTTTTGTACATTGCCAATTACTTGGGAAAGTTAGGTGATTCATTCAGTTGCATAAGCTGCTTTTTCTCTTTCAATCACACCTGGTAGCTTGTTAACACTTGAAATACACAAAAAGTTGAGGAAGGGAAGTATATCTGGATGAGAACCACAGTACATGTCTTGGTGGTTGAGGTGTTCAGCCCCATACTGCAGAATGGACTGCAGTGATCATCAGGCCATATAGTTCTGTAGCAAGATGAGTTTTCCAAGCACTGTATCTCAGAGAAGTTGGCAACTTTCATCATCTCCAGGGAAATGTGGGTGACTGCCTGTTTCTCGAGCTTTCTGGGACACAGGCGGTCATCCAGGAAGAAAGATGGTTAAGGCCTGAGGAACCATCCTAAATGCTGTTAGGGATCCAGCTTATTGACGTGGAAAGATAAGTGACTATGTGAGAAGAACCGATTACAAGCTAGGTTTGTAATCTTTGTTTTCCATTTCATCAAGAAACATGTAGAAGGAAGACCAAGGAATATGCCAGAATTATCCTAATAGCTATCTCTGAATGGTGGAATGCTGAGTAATTTTTCTTTCTTGCACTTCTCTGATTTGCCTACAAATGAAAACAGGTGGCTTTTAACTCAAAAAGATTAAAGTCATGAAGCCATCCTGCCTGGCAACCCCCAAACCACCGAGACTACATAATACTCCTTTGTGGTGTGTCAGTTTGGGGTTTGATTACTTTTGTCTGTACTTGAACTTCATATAAATTAGCCAAGAGTATTTTGTGTGTGTGTGCCTGGCTAAAATTTTGAATATTGTAGTTTGAACAAATGTCTTTAAAAAACACTATCTGGTCCTTTCAAGTAAGTATCCGGCCTCTGTGTATGGGCATCACGTTTGGTGGCTTGAGTTTGGCGTGGTGGTCCAGTACCCCATCAAAAAAAATAATAATAAAGTAGCGGTCAAGAACTTGCATTCCATGGCAGAAGTGTTATAGTTTCTCTCTTCACTTTGGCAAAAGAATTCAAAAGGTTCGACTGGAAACCTCTTCCTTTATCCCCTGCTTCTTATTTTACATTTTGGGTTTCAATCTGTTTTACCTGCAGGTTTCCAGAAAACCAACACAGAGTCGGAGGTTGTCTGTTGAACCTCATGCCTCATTTTAAATCTATGTACCTGGCTTACTGTGCAAATCATCCGTCAGCTGTCAGTGTGCTTACACAGCACAGGTAAGTTGTTAGCATTTCCCCAGAGAAGCGGTTCCACAGTGCGATCCTTTCCTAGGACCGCTTTGTTTGGCAATCCAAGGTCTCCAGTGGAACTTCTGATCATCCCCCTTCACCACTGCAGGAATTAATCCGTCGTTACACGGATTGCATATCTGCTCAATGGGGAGTTTACTAAGCATCTGCTATGTGCACGGTCATGTACTAGCTGATGGGGCTACAGTAGTCCATAAGGAAGAGGCAGTCCCTCCCCTCCTGGAGCACAGAAGCTTGAGAGAGATACGGACATGAAATTAAAAGTCATAAACATGTGGTTTTACAAAAGGGTAGTTAAGAAGATGCTGTGAGACTTTGCAATGTGGTAGCAGCTTTGTGTGGGGCGAGGGAAGGATCAAGGAAGGCTTTCCTGAAGCCTAATTCTGTTTACATTCAGTGTTTTAGCCTTCCCCTGCCCCAGCGAATGGTTTGTCTGAGTTGCTGGCAGATAGCTGGAGTGCCTGGGTTCATCTCTTCGTCACTTTCCCTTTGGCTGGTGGGGGAAGTTTCCAAGCAGTGCTGTGGCTCAAAGGCAGATACTCGGGAACTTGGAAAGGTGGAGGGAAACTAGCAGTGTGGACTGTCTGGCAAGCAGTTTAAGCAATGGGCTGTGATAATTGTGCATGGAAATGGTTTCTGATTCATGGGGAACAGCAAAACGGTATCTCCTTTAAGAGTCCTTGGAGGGGCCCAAGACAGGTTCGTATCTCTCCCACCCTTCGTTACTGCCTGGTTGCCCATCCCTGACGCGTTCACTGACGCATTCACCTGTGCCAGAACCCCAGGTGATAGGCTTCAAGATGCAGGTTTTGTTAAAAAATAATTTTGGTGTTTTTTTTTAAAGATTTTATTTATTTATTTGACAGACAGAGTCACAAGTAGGCAGAGAGGCAGGCAGAGAGGAAGAAGCAGGCTCCCTGCCGAGCAGAGAGCCCGATGCAGGACTCGATCCTGGGACCTTGGGATCATGACCTGAGCTGAGACTCAGAGCTTTATTGACTTGGGCCCGTGGGTGGCTCAGTTGTTTGAGCATCTGCCTTCAGCTCAGGTCATGATTCCAGGGTCCTGGGATGGAGCCCCGCATCGGACTCCCTGCTCAACGGGGAGCCTGCTTCTCCCTCTCCCCCTCCCCTTTGCCCATGTACTTTCTGTCTCCCTCAAATAAATAAACAAATCTTTTAAAAAGGAGCTTTATTGACTTTATAGAACCATTAAGTAAGGACATTTTAAAGGTAGAATTCAGTGAGTCCTGCTTGAAGGTCCATTTTACCCTGATCGAAGTCATGAATTTTTGTGGAATAGCAGATACGGAAATTGGAGTTTGAGGAAAGAGAGGCCATGGTTCTGAGTTACTTAGGCAAGTGGCTCAACTCCTTAGAGCTACTATTGGCTAATAATAGTGCTGACAGCATTCCAGGCACATGACCTAAAAGCCTATGAGGGAATTACTATGACCACTGTCCCTGCTTTACAGATAAGACATTGGAAGGTCCGCTAGTCTGCCAGAGAGCTCATAGCTTTTAAGTGGTTGAGCCACAATTAGCATCCGGGTCTGTCAGCCTTCTAAAAACAGTATTTTTATTAAGATCTCTGTTTTACCTGCAGAGCATAATTTAAATGCAAATTTAAAGAATTAATAAAATGAACACCCATGAACACACACCACCCAGCTTAGGAAGGAAAACATTACCAAAAAGGCGAAAGAAAGACTCACCATTTCCTTTTTTATCTACTAGCCTTATTGAATTCTACTCCACATACCGCACGATTCACCTATTTGAGGCGCACAGTTGAATTATTTTGAGAATATTCAGAGCTATGCGTGCATCACCACAGTCAGTTGGAGAGCATTTTCCTCACTCCCCAAACAAGCCCATGCTCATTAGCAAGCACCCTCCATTGCCAGGCCAAGGCAGCCACGGAAGACCTTTACATCACTCTGGCTTTGCTCCTTCTGGACATTTCATTTAAGGGGAGTCACACAGCATTAGGGCCTTTTGTGTGTGGCTCTCTTCACCTGTCATGTTTCCAAGCTGCATCCATGCTGTAGCACTTACTAGTACTTTGTTTTTTTTATTTTTCAAAAATTTTTATTTATATGAGAGAGAGAGAGAGAGAGAGAGCGCACGCACGAACACACGTGTGTGGCGGGGGTGCAGAGGAAGAAGCCACACGGAGCAGGGAGCCCGATGTGGGGCTCGATCCCAGCACTGTGGGATCATGACCTGAGGGAAAGGCAGATCCTTAACCGACTGAGCCACCCAGGCGCTCCTAGTACCTCACTTAAAAAAAAAATCACCACAGAAGATTCCATTATTTAAATACTGCATATCGTTCTTCCATTCACTAGTTTGCAGACATACAAACTGTAAATAATCCGCTGCTCTGTGTGGACATATGTTTTCATTTCACTTGGGTAGATTCCTAGGAGTGACATGGTAAGGTCATAGGATAACTCTTCCGTTTTTGCGTTCGGAGCGACTGTCAAGACTGTTTTCCAAAATGGCTGCACCAGGTGGTGTTCCTGCCACCAGTGTATGAGGGCCCCATTTCCCCCACCATTTGTTATTATGAGTCTGTTTGATTATAGCCATCCTTATGGGTGTAAAGTGATCTCTCACTGTGATTTGATTTGCAATTCCCTAATGAATAGTGATGGTAAATATTTTTCATGGACTTATTGGCCATTTGTACGTCTTCATTGGGGGAAACGTCTGTTTGGCTCCTTCCCCTATTTTAAAATTGGATTATTTGTCTTATTGTTGAGAAATTATCTACATACCATAAATTCACCATTTTTAAAGATTTATTTATCTACTTTAAAGAGAGGGTGACTTTAAAGAGAGGGTGAGAGCACGTGGGCGCACGCACGAGCTGGGGAGGGGGCAGAGGAAAAGGGAGAGAAATCCTAAAGCAGACTCCCCGCTGAGTGTAGAGCCCCACCTGGGACTCAGTCCCAGGACCCTGAGATCATGACCTCAGCCAAAATAAGAGCTGACTCAGCCACCCAGGAAGCCCATAAAGTCACCCATTTTAAAGTGTATAATATTGGCCACGTTGGGCAACCATCACCACCATCCAGTTTCAAAACATTTTCATCTCCCCCAAGCAACCTTATAGGCAGCGACAGTCACTCCCCTTCTTTCCAGCGGCTAATGATGTTGAACACAGTTACATATGCTTGTTGGCTCTTATAATAATCTTCTTTGAAAATATGTGTTTAAATCTTGCCCATTGTCTAGTTGGGATTTTCATCTTTTCATTGTTGAGTTACAACACGTCTTTATATAATCTTTTTTACATTCCTCTTATACATGATTTGCAAAAACTTCCTCCCACTTTGTGAGTTGTCTTTTCACTTTGTTGATGGTGTCCTTTGAAGCGCAGAAGTCTTAATTCACGTTTAATTTTGATGATGTCCAGTATATCTGTTTTCCTGCTGTTGCTTGTGCTTTTGATGTTATAGCTAAAACACTGTTACTAATCCAGGTCATGAGGATTTGTGCCTATTTAAACATTTTATACTGTTATCTCTTACTTACATTTAGCTCTTTAACCTATTTTTGAGTTAATTTTTGCATACGGTATGAGGTAGGGGTCCAACTTCATTCATTTGCATATGTCTAATGTCCCAGCACCCTTTGTTGATTTCTAGCCTTACAAATTTGTTAAATTGTTTTATGTCTCAGAATTGGGTCTATCTTGGTGAATGTTCCATGTGAGCTTGAGAAGAATATATATTTTGCTGTAGTTAGATGAAGTATTCTGTAAATGTAAATTAGATTACGAGATTGACAGTGCTGTCTGGTTCAGCTGTATCTTTACTAATTTTCCATCTGCTGGATCTGTTGATTACTGATAGGGGGATGTTGAGGTCTCTAACCACAATAGTGGATTTATCTACTTCTCCTTTCACTTCTATCAATGTTTGCCTCATGTATTTTGATGTTCCGTTGTTAGGTGTATTCATGTTAAGGATTGTTTTGTCGGAGAATTGGCCCTTTTATCTTTACGTAATGCTCCCTTGTTTTTAATTATTTTTTTAAGATTTTATTTATTTCTTTGACAGAGATCATAAGTAGGCAGAGAGGCAGGCAGAAGAGTGAGAGGGAGAAGCAGGCTCACCACTGAGCAGGGAGCCTGATGCGGGGCTCAATCCCAGGACCCCGGGACCATGACCTGAGCTGAAGGCAGAGGCCTCAACCCTCTGAGCCACCCAGGCGCCCCTACTCCCTCTTTTAAAATTTTTTTTTATTTTTTATTAACATATAATGTATTATTAGCCCCAGGGGTACAGGTCTGTGAATCGCCAGGTTTACACATTTCACAGCACTCACCATAGCACATACCTTCCTCAAAGTCCATAACCCCACCACCCTCTCCCTACCCCCCTCCCCCTAGCAATCCTCAGTTTGTTTTGTGAGGTTTAGAGTCTCTTATAGTTTGTCTCCCTCCCAATCCCATCTTGTTTCATTTATTCCTTTCCTACCCCCCAAACCCCTCACATTGGCTCTCAATTTCCTCAAATCAGGGAGATCATATGATAGTTGTCTTTCTCTGACTGACTTAAGAGAAATTAACTTTTAAAAATACATTTAGCTTTGGGACGCCTGGGTGGCTCAGTTGGTTGGATGACTGCCTTCAGCTCAGGTCATGATCCCGGAGTCCTGGGATCGGGTCCCGCATCGGGCTCCCAGCTCCATGCGGAGTCTGCTTCTCTCTCTGACCTTCTCCTTGCTCATGCTCTCTCTCACTGTCTCTCTCTCAAATAAATAAATAAAATCTTTAAAAAAAATACATTTAGCTTTATAACAAAATCCCCCTTAGGCATTAAACTTCCATAAAACACATCCTTTGCCCCTCATGAGTTATGCTCTTGCTTCAAAAAAGTGAAAAAAAAAACTTAAAAATTTGTTGAAAATTTGTTGAAGATTAGTTGACCGTGGAGTTAAGGGTCCATTTCTGAGCTCTCTATTCTGTTGCATTGATTTATGTGTCTGTTTTTGTGCCAGTACCATACTGTATGGATGATTATAGCTTTGTAATAGAGCTTGAAGTCTGGAATTGTGATGCCACCAACTTTGGCTCTCTTTTTCAACATTCCTTTGGCTATTCCGGCGGGTCTTTTCTGGTTCCATATAAATTTTAGGATTATTTGTTCCATTTCTTTGAAAAAAAAAAAGATGGGATTTTGATAGGGATTGCATTAAAAGTGTAGATTGATTTAGGTAGTATAGACATTTTCACAATATTTGTTCTTCCAATCCAAGAGCCTGGAACATAATGCTCCCTCTTTATCCCTGATAATTTTCCTTGTTCTGATGTCAGGTTTTTCTGAAATTAATATAGCTAATCCAGCTATTTTTAAATGTATCTTTTGTATCCTTTTCCTTTTACTCATTCTATCAATATCTTACATACAATCTACAGTTGAGTTTTGTTTTTTAATCCACTCTGACGGTCTCTGTCTTTTAATTGGCATATTGAGACCATTTATGTTTAAAGTGGTTATTGATATAGTTGCATTCATGTTTACCATGTTTATAACTGTTTTTTGTTTTCATTGTACTTGTTCTTTGTTTCTTTACTACCCCCCTTTCACTGACTTCTCTGGTTTTAGTGAAATATTTTATATGATTTCATTTTATCTTCTCTCTTAGCATATTATACTTCTGGAAAAACTTTAGTGGGTTCCCTAGAGTTTATAATAACCATTTATAACTAATCTAACAGCACTTTTACATTAACACTTTCATTCCATAGGTAGCCTAGGTACCTTAGAACAGTATTCTCAATTCCCCCTTACCTCTTAAAACATTTTTCTCATTCATTTAATTTATCCATAAGGTAAAATAACCCAATATATTGTCTATTACTTTGAACAGTTATCTCTTAGATCCATTAAGACTCAGAAAAAAGAAAGGTTTTCTTTCACTTGTATGTAGTATTCTCTGACACTCTTCCTTTTTTATGTAGATCTAAGTTTCCTTTTCTCTGAAGAACTTCTTTTAACAATTTTTGCAGAGGTGGTCTACTAGTGAAAATTTCCCTCAGTTTTTGTTTGTCTGAGGAAGTATTATTTCTCCCTCCACTTTTTTTTTCTTTTAAGTAGGCTGCAGTCTGTGCATGAAGCCCAGTGTGGGGCTTCAACTCATGACCCTGAGATCAAGACCCAAGCTGAGATCAAGAGTCAGACTCATAACCCACAGAGCCACCCAGAAGAATTTTCCCTTTTATTTTTATTGTGGCAAAAAATATAAATAGCATGAGATCTACCCTCCTAAACAAATTTTAAGTATAAGAAAAGTACGCAAGGGGATTTTTCTCGATTTTCACCAGGAGAACTTGAGTGGGCTTGTGGATGCAAACCCACAAAAGTATTGGGATCCCAAGACTGGGTCACTGGGAGTTTTTAACTGTCTAGCTAGTCCACACTTAGACTCTTAAAATTCATCAAAATTAGCATTTGAGTGTTGCTACTAGTTACTGGCTCCAGTGGCTCAGTGGCTTCTCTTTTAAGGAAGCGGATCTCTGTTTTAATTCTCAATATTTACTGGTCCTTCCAGATTTGGGGGGGGGGGCATGGTTTTCCCTGTGATCTCAATTCCCAGTGGATCTAAGGAAAGTCATTGATTTTCAGATAGTTCAGTGTTTTTTCTTGTGAGAATAATAATGATGCCCTCCAAACTCTTTACATGTTAGAGCTGAAACCAGAAGTCTTTCAATGATTTTTTTTAATTCGTTTTTTGGCAATTGCAATGAGACTTTCCATATATGTATATGTGTGTATGTGTGTGTGTGTGTGTATCTAGATCTATATACATACATACACATATATATAAAATATATGGAAGACATATAAGATATATATATATATATTATCTTAACTTATCAGCATCTCCTTTATATTCACACTAATTTAATTCTAGTGAGATATACTGTTACTGCTAGTGTAGCTTTGTATCCTCTTCCCTTTTTGGGGCTACTATTATATGTATTACATGTCTATGCTACAAACCCAGTAATGTTGCTATAAATATTATTTTATGTAATTTTATGTGTATTAATGAAACTGAGAGAGGAAAGGTGAACAAGGATCTGTTCCATTAACATTCTTACTTACTATGTGTTTATTGGGGAATGTTTTCTTCCCACCTACATTTTTGAAAGACAGTTTGGATGAATATAGAATTCTTGGTGGGCAGTTTGTTTCTTTACCTTGAATATGTCATTTCACTACCTCTGCACCCTTATTAACTCTGAGGAGAAATTAGTGGTTATAATCTTCTTCAGGTTCCCTAGCCCACGATGAGCTGTTTTTCTCATTCTCATTTTCAGATTTTCTTTTTGTTTTTGTCTCTCAGCATCTTTACTATAATTTGTACATGAATCTTCTTGTATCTCTCCTACCTGGCATTCATTGAGCTTTTTGGTTATGTACATTAGCATTTTCCTCAAGTTTAGGAAGTTTTCAGTCTGAAATGGATTCATTTTTCTTTATTCATCTCCCCCCCCCTCTGTTTTCTCAGATTACATTAGCTCTATGACTCTATCATTAAAGTCACTGATTCTTTTGCCAGTTCACACCTACTCTACCAGCAAATTTTAAAATTTCAGTTATTGTACTTTTTATCCCTGGAATTTCCATTTGGTTCTTTTTTTTTTTTTTTTCTCCTGTAATTTCTCTACTAATACTCTCTGGTGAGACTGTCATTGTAGCTTCCATTAATTCTTTAGGCATAGTTTCCTTTTGTTATTTTTTTAAAAGATTTTATTTATTTATTTGACAAAGAAGGATCACAAGTAGGCAGAGAGAGAGGAGGAAGCAGGCTCCCCGCTGAGCAGAGAGCCTGATGCAGGGATTGATCCCAGGACGCCGAGATCATGACCTGAGCTGAAGGCAGAGGCTTAACCCACTGAGCCACTCAGGCGCCCCAAACAATCCCTTTTACATCTCTTTGCCCATGTTTCCCCGAGTTTCCTGCTGAGCTGTCTGCGCCAATTCCGCGTATCCTCCCACTGCCAGCTCTGGTAATTTCCAGCTGATTGCGCTCATGTTTCTGACCATTCTCTAGGGGCATAAATGATCTGTCATCTGACCCAATGACGTTCAGGCAGGTGTAGTTTTTTTTTTTTTTTTATAAGATTTTATTTATTTATTTGACAGAGAGAGACACGGTGAGAGAGGGAACACAAGCAGGGGGAGTGGGAGAGGGAGAAGCAGGCTCCCCCATGAGCGGGGAGCCCGATGCGGGGCTTGATCCCAGGACCCGCCGAAGGCAGACGCTTAATGACTGCGCCACCCAGGCATCCCTGGGCAGGGGTAGTTTTTGAGACCGGTCTTCGATGCTTGTTTTGACCCTTCTTGGCTGTCTCTTTGGGTCTCTCTCACCACCTAACTGGCCCAGGATTTAGATTCCTGCTCTTAATTAAGAGGAACTGCCAGCAACCTCTCATTTACTCACCACCAAAATCTTCCTTGTTCTTGCAAGAGCCTTTAGGTTTGGGTTTCCCCCACATTTTTTTTCCTTTTTTTTTTTTTTTAAATAGGCTCTACCCCCAGTGTGGGGCTCAAGCTCCTGACCCGCCCCCCTCCCCTCCCATCAAGAGTCACATGATCTACCCATGGAGCCAGCCAGATATCCCTCCCCACACTCTTTCTCAACTAAAACCAGTTCCTCTGGGGGAGAGCTTCAGAACTCTCTGGTCCTATAGGCTGCCTTCCTCCCTGGGCAAAATCTTTGTGCTGGCTGGCCTCTAGTCTTCTCTGCTTGCCTCTCCCAGCACAGAAGCTCTGCCCAACAAGTGAGTGGGGTGAGAGTATTGGGCCCCAGTGTTTCCAGCCTGCCTGGGGTTGAGCCTCCTCCCTATGTGTGTGTAGGGGGTTGGGGTGCTGAGTAGAGAAGGGAGCCTCCGACCTCTCAGCCACACTGGCCAGGAATTGGCTTCTTCAGGTGTAGGAATTAAATGAGATAATGTGTACAGAGGAACCAGCAGCTAGCACAAGGTAGTTGTTAACACTCCTTATTTCTACCTTTATTCATAGGCTTCCAGCTCCTAGTTGCTCTTTAGGAGAAAGGTATGCGGTATTTCCAGCAGACAAAAAACAGATAAAATCAAGTCCCCCCAGGTGGCCACCAATCAGCGTAAGAAACAAAGTCCGCTGCAGTTGGAGACCCGTGTGTGCTCTCCTAGTTCCTGCTCCTCCCTCCCATGCCACAGGGAACCGCAGTCCTGAATTTGGTTTTATCATTTCTAGGAATCTTTTCATCCTTTACTACTTATCTTCAGTAAAGAAGCAGAAAAGATCCAGAAGCATTCTTCTGTGGTGGATACGTAAACATCCTGTGTGTATAAAAGCAAATTTCTTAGTAACAATATAAAGAGATTTCCCCCTCTTATCCTTTTAATCTGAGAACAACAATTCCAGAAAGAAATGGTGTGCCTCCAGGAGCAGACTTGTGTAGTGTTCAGAGAAGTTTCTGTTTTAACTCCGCGCGTCCAAACGTCACTGATTATATATACCCACGTTAGGAATTTAATTTTATAAGTAACAGTTCAGATTCCTTCAAACGTTATGATTTCAAGTTAATCTAGAGGTTCTCGACTTTGGGGGATATTATCATATCATTTATCATATCATTATCATATCATTTTGGTTAGTGATGTTTTTTGAGAGTCTTACAGTATCCCTTGAGATGATAGAACTGAATTTTGGTCTCACCTTTAATTTGCATGTAAGGGGTAAAAATTAAATTGAAGTGCTTGGGGGTTTCCCCCAGATGTGCTTCTAATATAATCTCAACTCTGTTACAGCCGTCTTGTGATTCATGCCGCCTAGTAGAGGCAAGGCATAGTCGAATGAAATTTACAGAAATTTCAGTCTAAAGTCCTGTTTTATTATCTTTTTTAAAAAATATTGATTTACTTGGAGAGAGAGAAGGTGAGTGGGGATGAGGGGCAGAGGGAGTGAGAGAGAGAGAGAGAGAAACAGAAACTTTAGCACTCACGGCTGAGCGTGAAGCCCAATGTGGGCCTCCATCTCATGACCTGAGCCGAAATCAAGTCGGACACTTAACCGACTGAGCCCCCAGGCACCCTTAGATTCCCGTTTTTGATCAAGGTGTCAGCTGAAACAAGGACATGAGTGGATTTCTGTTCTTTCCCGGCCACATCCGTTGGTGATTAGACACTGGAAAATCACTCCCGGCAGAGCAGGCCAGTCAGTTGAACTTCTCCCCTGCAGCCTGCAGGTGGCAGTATCATACCAGTGATGCGCCTGCCATTCAGCCAAGAGCTACGGCTTTAAAATTCATGGCCTGTGTTGGCACCTTGTTAAAAATGCAGGAACATATTATCTGAATATGGGTATAGAAGCAGACCCCAACTTTGATGTGTCCCCATATTTACATATATTTGAATGACGGCCCCAGTCTTTTGTTAACCCCTGGCTGAGGTCTTTTGGGATTTCCCCTCTCTTTCCCCTTCAGGCTTCTTACTGTAGCTCTTGTTTCTTCCTGGGAATAAGCTCTCCCTTACAAAAATACCCACTTCTCTCCTGTGCTTTGGTATGGCTCCTCTCCTTTTCATGAGGGAAAGGGACCCGGATTGAAAGAGAGAGCGAGAGAGGGGAGAGTGAGCCCTCAGACAGGTCTGAACTGTACTTCTGTCTCCATTGCAATGACAGACACCACTGTGTCACCACTGTGCCCTTTTCCTCTTGTTAGCTGTCACTCTGTTTACCCTGTTGTCAGCAATGAAGACTTCGAGAAAAACCCAGAGTTGTGTTATGTACTTGCTTCGGGGACTAGGAACCTAGGGAACATTCTGAGACTGGGTTCGGTTCTGTCTGTGCCTTTGAGGAACCAGGGAAGGGAGTGAGTGAAACCGATCACAAATAAAAAGTGATGGGAATGAGAGTCTCTTCCCAGGGAGCAGGGACTAGGTGAGTGAAAAAACTCCTTGGGCCTCACTTCCCCCTTTCCAGTGATTTCCATGAAAGGGGGGTGAGCAGGAGGGTGTGGGTGTGTTGTGGGGGAATATCTGATCCTTTTCCAGCTGTTCTCATCATTCAGAGTAGAAATCTAGGCAGAGGTTCCACAGAAACACTCTTATATGATATGGTTATGAGCTCTGTAGAGATATCAGAAGGTAAGATAGTTTTCTGGGGCCTTCCAGCCCAAGCCAGAGCATCCCAGAGCCCCATTCACTCTGTGTTCTGTGAGATCAAGGTTTTGTTGAGTCTAAGACAACACTGATACATTGACAACTGCTTCTCTTGTGTCACATCACTCGTACAGAACATGTGAAGCTTGAAAAACAAGCCTCAACCCATTGACATTTCCAACAGGCTGTGTAGAACTAAAAACCACGTTTAGCTTGTTCTTCGGTACAATATAAATTTGAGTCTTTTTTTTTTTAAGATTTTATTTATTTATTTGACAGAGAGAGACTACAAGTAGACAGAGAGGCAGGCAGAGAGAGAGAAAGAGAGGGAAGCAGGCTCCCTGCTGAGCAGAGAGCCCGATGCGGGACTCGATCCCTGGACCCCGAGATCATGACCTGAGCTTAACCCACTGAGCTACCCAGGCGCCCATAAATTTGAGTCTTAACATTTTTGTATAATGACATTAATTTGTGGACAAAGTTTATTTGGCTTAGTAAAATGAGTCTTGCAGGATCTAGTTATTGTAATGGGCAGCAGCTTTTTAAAGACAGTTTTATTCTTCTGTTGCACAGTAAAATGTTCATTTCCTCCCAGTAGCCGATGAACTCATATTAAATTGAAAAATTAAAAGAAAAACCTCTTTCATAATATTCAGCAAGCCTAAAAGTTAAAATGCTGCATGGAAAGTAATAACAGAGTACATGTTAGTATTTGCTTTTAATTGTCACAAGCCTTTTATCAATTAGAGGAGAACATTGAGGATGGGGGACTTATTTAGTCATGAAAAGAAAATATAAGACTTGTTTACCAAATTGAAAAGAAATTAGGAAAGTGATTTTCTCTAAATTACATTTCTACTCAAATGCACTCTCCAAATTCAAGTTATTTTCTTAATTATATTTTATATGCAATGAATTTTTAAACCTCTTTGTGCACTTTATGCTCCTGGTTGGAAATTTAACATCAATTGAGTTTCCATTAAGCTGGAAATCACAGCTTAATGGTAGTTTCTAAAGATGTGATTTTAGCAAGGTATTTGCCTTGGCACAGTAATATAGTAATACAAATGCATTTACAAACTACTTTAAAGTTTACAAAATACTTTCTAACACAGGGGCATGTGGTGTCATGGAAAGACCGGAGGGTTTGACTTCAGACCGGGGCTTGAACCCCAACTCAGCCATTTACTTCCGATTACTCACTCTTCCTGAGTCTCAGCTTTTTCATCTGTAAAATGAGGATAACACCTGGGTTGAAGGGCTGTTGCGCATATTAAAGAGGATTAAATGCATGTGAAAACCTTACGCTCACCGTGAAACAGACCCCAATGGTGAATCTTCAGAATCTTAGTGGGAAGTAGGTTTAATTTCTGTTTTACAGATGAGTCAGCTGACGCCAGGTAACGAACATGATCCAGGGTCCCCAGCCCTGTTTTATGACTCCAGGTCCAGGGCACTCCATCCTCCCAGGAGCTTCTGGGGCAAGTTGGCCAAAATGGATACAACCCCCCGCGTGGCTTTTCAGGCTTGACCACTCAGAGGTGACCCTGCTTCCGTGAAGGCAGTGATTCCCAGCCCGTTTTCCCTCTGGCATACATGACCCTGCGTGGCTCCGGGTCCCCGGGGCATTAGCTGAAACCCATCCCTTCTTCTCCCACTCTCAAAAGCCCAAGGAGGGCGTGTGTCCACGAAGAGGGGTAACGCAATCCACCCCATCCCCACGCCCACCCCACCCCCCAGTGTTTTACTGCTGGTGACAAGTTTCTTTGAACACATTTCACCACTGATTGCAGCACGCCGTGGTTGGGCACTGCCCTGCCTGAGCTGTCTTCTAGGGAGAATAAGTCAGTCATTTTGTCGTAGAGGGTTCGTGAACGCAGACTGAGGAGAGAGATGGGTGGGACCCGTGGGAGGCTAGAAAGCACAGGCTCGAGTTTGCGGGAAGTCGGGGGTTCCTGAGCAGAAAGTGACAGGGTCAGAGCAGCGGTCTGCAGGACGGCTGGGAAGCCAAAAGAAGCCGGGGATCTGGATCAGTCTCAAGTTTATCCCTTTCCATTCGCTGATGGGACGTGCACGCGCAAGCAAGGAGGCAGAAGGGGCCAAGTCAGAAGCCAAAGTTTCAGAACATGCCGTCCCGTAGGCGGGGGTCCTTATTTAGTTTTATTTTGCACAAATGAATATTAAAATGATCTTATAGCCCCAGGACTCAGTATCACGTCGCTGTAAAGGAGACCATCCAGATGGTGCAAAAAGGCAGAAAGAAAAAGCTCACGCTTACAGGGCAGAGTTCGTAACATACCAATAGTCTTTTTCTTTTAACCAAGTTGCCGCCTTCTGGGACTGTCTGTATAGCGTGCTGCACTGGTTTCAGATCCCAGGCTAAGTGACTTGGTGATTAGTCACACACACGTGCAGCTATCTGAGTTTTGAACTTGATTCTGAACATTACAAGTGGGTGCCCGGTGATAGGGGGTGTGCAGTGAGTTCTGGCCTTGGCAACTGACCAGCCAATAAGTAGAATGTTTGAAGTGACTAAAACCATACGTTGACACCATCTGATAGACTGTATGTCCCATGTCCGTGGGGGCAGACTCCTTAGGGGCAGGGGTTTTGTTTTGTTCATGGCTGTATCCCCAGCTGTACCCCTGTTACTTAGTAGCTGTCAGTAAGTGATTGTTGGGTGAGCAGAGTGGCTCACGGCAGGAGCCCCAGTGCTAGGCTGAGTAAAGGTTTACTGAATGGAGTTGAGGTGAATCAGACACTATTTGGATTAATGAAATTTGATTTCTCTTTGGATTCATATTGTGCGAAACACAGGAAAACAGTGTTTGGTTGCTAGTTCTGTACTTGGGACACGAAGCAGTTAACGAGACCATGGTCATTTTTTTGCTAGTGATGATCTGGAGCAGTTCATGGAAAGCCAAGGTGCATCCAGCCCAGGGATCCTCATTTTAACAACCAGCCTCAGCAAACCGTTCATGCGACTGGAAAAGTACGTTACTCTCTTGCAGGAGTTGGAACGGCACATGGAGGTAAGGCAAGGCAAGGTATGGGCCTCTGCTCCGAAGGAAGCAGCCAGTCTTCCTCCAGACTAACCTCACTGAGGAATTCAGGAAAAGCCTTGGTTTCCCATTTTCCTCCTGCTGGGCATCTAGCTTCCTCCTTAATGCAGGGAAGTAAAAAGGGGACCTCCTCCCCCCCCGAAGGTTTTCCTATTTTTACTTCTTTCTTTTTTTAAATTTTTAAAGAAAATTTTATTTCTTTTCAGCATAATAGTATTCATTATTATTTTTACTTCTTTATTTTTTCCACTTTTATTCGGGTATAAATAAAAACTGCATATGTGTAGGTTGTACAATGTGGTTTTTTTAAGTGTACAGTGGGGTGGCTTAATATACGTAGAGATTATGAGATCATTATCACGAGCAAGTTAATTCGCACCTCCATCACCTTACGGAGTCATTAATTTTTTTTATGATGAGAACACTTCAGATATACTGTCAGTGAATTTCAAGTACAATACGGCACTATGGACTAGAACCACCGTGCTGCATGTTAGAGCCCCAGAATTTATTCATCTTGCAACCGAAAGGTCCTCGTCCTTCACTACTAAATGTTCATGATCATTCTCCCTCCCAGCCTCGGTGCTACTGCTTCTCTCAAGTTGACTTGGGTTTTCCTCCTCTGTAGATGGTGGTTCAGTCAAAATTGACCAAGATCGTCTGCTGTTCTGGTATATGAACCACCTGATCTGGGGAGATAAACAAAGCAAAACACCAGAAAATATAAATACCACTTTCACTATAGACGGGGATAAATATCTCAATCATTGAGCTTTCTGACTCTGGATTATGCTGGAACATTCTGGAATTTCCTTAAAGATTCGAAAATGGGTCCAGGATTAGTTTATCTGTCTGTGTATCCTTAGACCAGCATCAACGTTCCCTCACATTTGTGTTTATCAACTTAAGAGTTGATTGGCAACAGCTGTGGCATAGCTGTAATCTTTTCTGAATACTAAGATTTGCAGTGAGGCCTGATCATGGAATACTGTTTCAGCAAGAGGCCAGATCCTTTCATTAAAAACCAAGCAACAGGGATAGCTTCTAGAATCATCCTCACGCCATCGAGCATGGGTGTTTGAGGTGTGGGTAGGAGAGGAGGGCTCTCTGAGGGAGGCTGCATTTACGCTAGTTGCTCTTCCTGTGTCTGGGGAAAGGTTTTGAGGTTTTAAAGGGTTTGATTATCTTTAAAGAGAAAGGTTGCACGCTGCCGGTCTTGTCAGCATTTGGAAGGATTGAAAGCAAAACCACATTCTCAGGTTATTTGACCTGCCGGAAAGCTAGAGGCAGTGGGGAGCTAGTGAGTAAAGCCTGCCGGCATGAAATTTCAGTTAGGGCTTGGGAAGGTGTTGACCTCTGGATGCCTTTCCAAAAGCTAAAGCAGTTTGCCGGACCGTTTGAGGTTTGCCCCTCCTTGCTTATCGCAAAAATCCAGAAACCAGTGGCCTCTGTTTCTGTTACTGCTCAATGCTGGAGTACTAATGCACCCTCAGTTTGAGGCGAAGAATCCCCCGCCCCCCCCCCCCCCCCCCCGCGCCGGCCCACTGCCTGGGTCCTCTGTCTTGGGCTTCCTTGAGTTGCTGCTGCTCACCTGCCTTTGGCTGCCTTCTGCTTCCCACCATCAGCTAACTCGCAGCCTCAGCGCCGGCTCGCCACCCGGTGAGATGCTCTCTCCGGACCTGGGGCTGTCGGCTCTGTGTTTTGTAAGAAAAGGCCGGTGGAGCAGCAGATTTTGTCCTTCCATTAACCCAGCTGAATCCCAGAGGTGAGGTGGACATCTGGCCCCACGTCAGGTCTGTAGCCTCCCCAGAAATCTCCCCTTTCCCTTCAGGAGTAGTCCTCAAAGCCGCTCTTGAACCTGCCCACTTGCCAGGGTCGTTAGCACCACGGGACCGCGGACCGTAGATAGCACAGTGGTACGAGACCTGCCAGTTCGATCCCGTCTGCCATGCTGAGCCTGCTGAGGGAGAGTGCCGGCATTTTAGGAAACGAGATGGGATTGATTTTTCTCTACGCACCACTCGGTTCCTACCTCTTACCATGGATTAACAACATGGCCTGATGATGCCTCCCCTGCGCCCGACTGCTGATTAGTTATTATCTAAAGTCTCCGGAACCACATGAACGATGTCGTTGCCAAGTCCTTGATGTGCCATCAGCTGTCTTTGTTTCTTGGTCACCTGGTCATTGGAGGCGCTGAGATGCCAAGTGCTCAAGTGATATTTAAATTAGCCTCCAGTAAAATGGACTTCCTTCCTTTGGCTTTTATCACACGTGTAGATTCCTGTTACCATTGCCGCGATGGAGATACAGGACGGTTCCATCATCCCCTCAGATTTGCTGTCTCCCGGCGGCCACACCCTCCTGCCACCCCTGACCCCTGACCACGGCTGATCTGTTCTCCTTTAATACTGATTTTACAATGTATTCCTTTACTAGGACACACATCCGGATCACCAGGATATTCTGAAAGCAATCATAGCCTTCAAAACGCTCATGGTAGGCGATGCTCTCACATTCTCATTCTCCATTTTGTATGCTTTGTTCCTAAAAAAGTGACTTGGGTGGAACGTTTATTTCCTCATGCAAAGGTCTGTAGAGTGGAAACAATAAGCTTCAGTGACAGTATCGCAGTGATTGCTTCATTTAATTTTGTCTTCCAAAAAATCAGGCTTACCTATGAAAGGTTGCCAGGCTGAGGGCATAAAGAGCTCACATTTGAAGTCTCTGCCACATTAAGCATTGCTGTGTAGGTGGGGGGTTTCCTTTTGTCTCTTTGTCTTTACCCCCATGTCGTTCACCTTATGTCTGTGTAGCTTGTCATTCGCTGATCGGCGTCAGTACTGGATTCATCTATCTATGCCGAAAGGTGTGAGTTTATTCTTTGCATATGAAAAAGAAATCTTGCATCAAATATAAAAGGAGAAAACCTACTAAGATCCAATTGCTTTATAGAGATTGCTATCAGAGCTCCCTGTAATCTTACATCTTGAGCCTGATGGTTAATGTCTCCTTGAACCCACTGATGTAAAACAACTTGGTGGCATTTTAGGAGAAGAGATAGAGTTTACTGGGCGATTGATAGGGTTTAGCTTCATTTTTTTAAAGATCTTTTTATTTGTTTGAGAGTGAGCGAGCACAGGCGGGAGGGGCAGAGGGAAGATGAGAGAGAACCTCAAGCAGACCGCACTGAACATGAAGCCAGATGCGGGACTCGATCTCACGACCCTGAGATCATGACCTGAGCCAAAACCCAGAGCTGGATGCTTAACCAACTGTGCCACCCAGGCATCCCAAGTTGAGCTTTATTGTAGACATTTCCATGGCATTCCAAGTGGTTGGGATCCATGGTTAGTTAGGATTCTTGCTATAAGCTTGTGATGCGACATTCACCGTCGCCTCATTTTTATTGCTGTCACAAGATCAGTGCCTGGCGTGACCACAGGTAAACAGCAAGTCGAAAACCAGAATAAGGTATTAGGTTAAAATTGCTATTGTCAGGGCGCCTACGGAACTTAGTTCAGTCTTAAGCGTCTGCCTTGGGGGCTCAGGTCACAATGCTGGGGTCCTGGGATCGAGCCCCACATCGGGCTCCCTGCTCAGCAGGAAGCCTGCTTCTCCCTCTCCCACTCCCTCTGCTTGTGTTCTCTTTCTTGATGTCTCTCTCTCTGTGTCAAATAAACAAATAAAAAGTCTTTAAAAATATTTTTTAAAAAATTGCTGTTGCCACAGGTCGGAAACAGTTACATGACTCGACCGAAACGAACAGCCCACTGAAACCTTTGGCATTTACCACTCTTTGTGTTCCCTTTATTTTGTCCTATAGCGAATGTAACATTCCTTTTTGAACGAATACTCTTTCTTTCTGACCAGTTCCCCAGTACAGATGCTTCAGAAATGTGTGCAGAGTGAACCGATGTCTTCCAGTTTCCACGTAGCTGAAAGGGACAGCAGAGATTTTATAGAAAACACACCCCCCAAAACGATGACATTTATTTGGAAACAGTAACATAACTAACCATATGCTCATTTTCATATTCAACTTGGAATGATACCCTAAGAAATAACTTCACACGTATTCATATCCCACATATTGTTTCCGGGCTTGTATTTCCAGTTTGTATGTGTAAAATTCAGTTGTATCTCTTTTTTACAGTTCTCTTAGGAATGAAAATTAACTTAGTATGTTACCCCCACCCCAGTCTCCTGCTAGTCCCTAAAGTATAGGGCTGTGCCACAGTAAATTAAATCGCTCGTACATGAGATAAATGCATGGCCCCTGCTACCACACTATCTTCATCTTTTGGCAAAAGTAGCTCTTTCTCACAAAACATTTGGTTAGAGAGTTAGGATAGTGGATCTTTCTGTCCAGCTGAGGAATAGGGACTCGGTGGAAATCTGAAAGTCCAAAGCTTCATCTCACTTTGGTCTGGATTTTGGTCTGTTTTGTGGGAATTCCTGTTCCATTGTGTTCTCCTTTGGTTCTGTAGGGGCAGTGCCAAGATCTAAGAAAGAGAAAACAGCTGGAGTTGCAAATACTTTCTGAGCCTATCCAGGCCTGGGAAGGAGAGAGTATTAAAACCTTGGGAAATGTGCTGTTTATGTCCCAAGTAATGGTGCAGTATGGAACATGCGAGGTAAGACATCTCAAACCCCAATGCCCTTGCTTCCACCTTTCTTTTTTTTTCCCCCTTTGATTTGGCCTTCCATCAAGGTCAAGTGCTTGAACGTTCCAAGAAACTGAGCAGTCCTTCCTTGCCCGGCACTCTGGTAGGTAGAGAAGGTGCGATGATCCTTGCCTTTAAGGACTGTCTTGGAAACAGGTGGACGGGCGCTACCAGACCCAGGGCGTCAGCGTAGGGTGTGCGGTCTTCACGGTGCATTGCACAGACGTTCAGAGGGGGGGAGAGCGAGCAGACCTTACGGAGCTAGCACCGGAGGAGGGGGGCCATGAAGAGAAAAGGCGGGGATCCCATGAAGGAGAGGCCGTTCTTAGCTCCGGAGAGAACAGGAGCGTGGCCTTGTGCCGAGGTAGGTAAGCAGCAGAGGAGGCATGCTGGGAGAAGGAAGGAGTTGGGGTGAGACGAGAGGCGGCTTTTGAGAGCCCCAGGCGGCGGGGAGTAGCCATTCAGGTCCACCCAGTGGGCCGTGGAGGGGGCGGGGCCTGCTAGAGGGTCAAGTTGTATAGAAATGCCACGAAGGGGGTGTCGATGATACATAATCCAGAGGGGAGGGGGCTGGCCACAGAAGGACCAGCTGGGCTGCAAAGTGAGAAGGACCCCCGTCCACCCCGCGAAGGGCGGAGAGGGAGCAGGGACCCGTGGGCTGGAGATGACAGAGGTCCTCTTAGACCCGTTCACCTGCAGGTAACCAGCTGTAGGTCCCCGGGCGGGGGTGGTCTTGTAGGCGGCTGTTACAGCAGCAGAGGAAGGTGGGTGGGTGGGCAGAGCTGGAGGCAGAGGCTTGGATGTCCCTGACAGATGTGCCTTCCTAGGAAGCAAACACCCAGAGAGAAGCACGGGAGGCTGAAGATGGATTACGTCTTTTAGGAAGGGGGCAGAGTAGGGGAGGAAGGTTGCTTGTGTCACCTGGTATGATTTATCGGGTGTTAGGATTGCCGTTCTTGTCCCAAAACATGTCCCTATAGCCCCTGACAGGTCTCTGTCAGAGATTCATGACTGGGGGTTAACAAGCAATCTCATTCAAGACGCAGATACCCTGGGGAGGGCTGATGGGACCCGGAGTCCAGCTGTTAGTCTTTCACACCTTTGGGATGAGCCTCTAGGTTGAAGGGAGGAGAAAGGGCCGGCTGGAGGGGACTGGGGGACTGTGTTGTCATGGAAACCCCGGGAGGGAAGGGCGGTGGAAGGCGGTCAGCCCGCTGAGTGTGGCCGAAGGTTCAGAGGTCAAGGAGTGTGGAGACCAAGAAGAAGCCAATGGATTTCACCAGAAGGCAGTTATTGATGACTTCGAGAGGGCAGTGGGGCCCCAGTCAGGGAGGAATCAATGGGGAGAAAAATAAGGCAGCAAGTAATTTGGCAAGAGAATGTCGAGGCACAGGGCCCTGGTGTACTTGGGAGGTGCTGGAGGTCCGCTTCCAGAGCCCCGCCCCGAAGCTGGCAGTTCAGCGAAGTGAATCCCATCAAGGTGTCAGTCCCTCGGTGTGTAAGAAAGTTGCTTTTACGCCGTCCTGTAGTTTATTAAGTGTGCAACGGGGTCATGTCTAAACACAGCCTGTAGCTTCATCAGAAACACTCTGTGGCTACAAAAGGGCTCATCATCCTCGGAGCCTTCCGTGAGTCCTGATCATTGATCACCAGAATAGGCTCGAAATGTGACAAGAATTACCGGAACGTGACAGAGACACGAAGTGAGCAAACGCTGTGGGGGAAAATGGTGCTCGTAGACTTGGTCCACGCGGGGTTGGCCCAGACCCTCAGTCGTAAAAACCACAGCGTCTGTGAATAGCACGAGGCGGGCCTGTGTGATGAAGAAGGAGCCTCGGGGGCCCGTGGAGGCCCGTCAGGTCAGGAGGTGGGCGGATGGTAAAGGCAAAAGGGAAGAAACAGATAAGCAGGAGAGGCTGCTAGAAGGAGAAGGAAGAAATGAAGTGTCTATAGAAGGAAACCAGGCAATAGAAAGATGTGAGAGGCTGCAGAGAACTTACTAGAAGAGTGAGCCCCGAAGGACTGCCCTTCTCAAGTGCAAGGAAGTAGTAGTGCATAAGGATCATTAGAGCAAACCGGCTGGTGTTTCTGCACCTGCTAATCGCCTCTCTGTTTAAGGGGTTCGGAGAAGCCCTCCTGTGTGAAATTTCATTTTGTGCTGTTTTCCGAAAGTATTTACTTTTTCACGTTACATGGGTATGATAGTTCTCTTGTTCTTAACGGTTAAAAGTAATTTTATGAATAAGAATTTGAGACACATGCTAGAGCATAGGAAACTTCCTGTCACCTGGAAACCCCTTTTGTTTTGCTCCTTTTCAAAGTAAAATCGTTTTCATTTTGTGACCCCAGAGCCTCGTGCCTTGGCATGAACCATGTGACAACTTAGGTGTGTATACTCGGGAAACCAGCATGGTTTTTCGTATCTCACTGTTACGTAGAGGCAGAAAAGAGATACACCACGGGTTTGTATTCCTTTCAAAGCAAAATCCAACCAGTTTGGTGCCTTGAGGTTGGGTATCTTTTTTAAAAGGTCACCGTTCGTGTTTCATTGCCTCCCACAAGCTCTGTGTTACACATTAGGGACTCCTGAAATTCTTAACAAATAAAATGCCCAACTTCTGTTCTCCGCTTAGCGTGTTTCATTTCACTTTAGGAAAAAGAGGAGCGGTACCTTCTGTTATTCTCCAGTGTCCTGATAATGTTATCGGCAAGTCCTCGGATGAGTGGCTTTATCTACCAGGTTAGTAGATTTCATATAAAGCACATAGCAGGATCCAGAATGAAAACAGGTTTCCATCCAGATGCAGTATTTCCACTGTGACGTAAAAAGGTCCAGCCAGAGAACACAGAATGTTCTGACCCTTTGTTGTAATTAAACAGCTTATAAGATCAGATGTTCTTTAGATCAGAAACCTTTATATTGCTGTAATGAGTTTATCTTCAATGTCCACTGCTCTGGTTATGAGCATAACCTATGCATGTTTAAAAAGAACTCTTAAGTGTGCAACCGGATAAATTCGCAGCCAAGTTTCACGGGCTCGTCTCACATCATTACTGCTGAGAAACTATAAAGCAGATTCGGGGTTCTGAAGTACAAGTCGTGAAGAAACTCCTTAGGAAGTTAAACTTCCTTCAACCTGCTCCCCAAATATGGAGGGGGCCGTGAGTTACGGTTGCCTGTTTTTATCTGTTGTAGCAATTACTAATTTTCATAAAAAATTTTTTTATTTTTATTTATTTATTTTTGGGGAATCTTTACTTTGTTGACAGATTCTCCTGCAAATGTGTCAGAAAAAAGTGAGCTGTTTGTAAATCCCCACCATATGGTTTAGGGCGTTTTAGCAAAACACAACCCATTCAGCAGTGATTCTTGAGAGGGTCACAAAAATCTAATAGACATAAGCAGAGATGCATATAACCACAGACTTAATGGGAATGTTCTTTTCTTGATAGGGAAAAATACCAGTAGCGGGAATGGTGGTGACTAGATTAGATGAAATCGAAGGGAATGACAACACATTTGAAATCACAGGTAGGTAATTTTCTCTTTTTTCAAGTAGCTACTTGAAATCCTTTTTGGGACGAAATGGAATTTGAGTAAATTAATGTCATTATTTTCTGTGATAAGCCTCTGAGTGAGTTTTACCTGGGCAAGGCAGAGTGTAATTAGGGCCCAGCGATGGAACACAGTCTCCTGGTCATTTGGAAACCTCGGCTTTGCCATTAGTTTCAATCTCTTCTTTCATAAGAGCTGCTTGTTAGAACTCAGAAATAACAAAATGGACTGACATAAAAGCACAAACTGAAGAAAATGCCAAGCCTGACCTTTTGGCCTGTGGTGCCTTTTTGCCAGGACTGTGTGATTTCCATGTGACAGTGGTATTTTTTTTTGTATGGACTTGGCACTGTGGCTGACACTGGGATAATGGCCCCAGGCCTTACCCACTTCTTCCCCAGGAGGGAGCCTGAGATTAGATGTTGGTCCCGTTTCAACTTTGAATAGTTCGGTGAGGCAGTCCAGAATTCTCCCGGCGGGCTGAGATGGGCCCTGGCCTTCAATTTTTGCCCTGGGGGTTTGTTTGAAGTTTTACACTCCTTTCCTCCGATTCTGTAAGCAGTAGAAGTCAGGGACAGTGTTAGAAATCAGATACAGATACTTAATTTCCTGACCTCATGAACTGTTCCTCCTGACATTGAAGCTTCCACAGGGTTATTCTCTAGGTGCGAGTCTTAGTTGCGTTGAGTCTGTGTATGGAGGAGGTGAGCTCAGGCTTCTCGTCTCTCATTACCAAATGCTCCCTGTCGGACGATGCAGGTAACATAGAGAGAATCGTCATCCACTGCAACAGCAGTCAGGACTTCCAGGAGTGGCTGGAGCAGCTGTGCCGACTCATCCGGGGACCCGCCTCCTGCAGCTCGTTATCCAAAACGTCATCGTCATCTTGCAGCGCCCATTCCGTAAGTGGCCCACTCGTGCCGTACGGGGGTTGTTGAGGCTCTCGTCAGACCTGCCTGCAGAGGACTTACGAGAAGTAGCGAGCATGCCCTAAGACTTCGGCTTGTCTATGTCTGTAGGTTTCGAAGTACAATAAAACCTCATGAATTCCGATGGCTGGTTTTGGACAAGGGTCCACCCAAGTTAAGACAGAGGTGTGCACTTCTGTTTGATGGTCCTAAGGGTCTCCCCACCCCTCCAAATCTCATTTATGCCACCACATTCATTAGGTCACCTTCAAGGGTAAACTTCCAGCGTTGCCTTCTTCCGAGTTAGCATGAATTTGGACTTCCTGGAATTGGAATCGATGAGATTTTACCGTACTTGTTAAGTGAGAGCGAAGATTGCCGTGTTCTCTGTTAACACTCATACCGGCCATGCCAAAACTCCAGTCTCGAGCACGGCGTGTTGCGGTGCAAAGAACGAGGGCTTTGGCATTGGACCCGAGTTCAAATCTTGGCTTTGTCAGTCGCCATCTAGTTTCTTTGCTTTGCTGATGTTCGTCTTCAGTTGTTCTGGTGAAATAACCTCTTTTGGCACCTAGTTGAGTGCCCAACACGTGACTGAACCCATTCGAGGTTAACTCTGCTTTCCTCTCTTCTAAAGGAAAGCCACCCCTGGCTTGAGTGAAATTCCAGCAGAGAGAGGGAAGACAGGATCATAGGATGTTGAGTCAGTGGGGTGCTGTTGCTCAGAGACCCCCGTAAGCTGGACTGAAAAGTGCTAGTTCTCAAACGGGATGCTTTTGTGTTCCCACCTTTTCCTTCCTGTGGCTGGCTTTGCTGATCCAATGACACTGCGCTGTTCTCTCGCCGTGTTGGCCCAAGGTCGGGTTCAGATGGCAGATTGCCAACATCTCATCAGACATTTTCCCAGTCTTTTAGCTCTACTGGACAGCCCCGAGGACCCCTGGAGCCTCCTCAGATTATAAAGCCGTGGAGTTTAAGTTGTCTGCGACCTGCACCTCCACTTAGACCGTCAGCAGCACTAGGTTATAAAGAGGTAATTTTTGCTACCTATGGTATAAAATGCTTCTGACAAGCTCATTCCCTAGCTCATTACAAAGAGTTCTGTGGGAATGTGCTAGAATTATGCTATGGCATACACGTCAATCACTTGGGAATTGTCAGACTCGGGGATTTCTTATTTATCAACTATCCGCAGGGTTTGTGTGCATTGCGTGAGCTCCTGGGTGCCCTCCCAGAGTGCCTCTGGTTCACCTTTCTCGTGGTCCGGCGTGTATACCCAAGGGCCACTTCACTGGACTTGAATTTCCACCCAAGCAGACCCAGTTGTGCATTTGGGATCATTCTGGTCTGTTAAGCCAAACTGGGAAAGTCTTACAGGACCAGGCCCTGGGTCTGAACTATGAGGGGCTGGACTTCTTGCTACAGTTGGGAGGGGAAAAGAATTCAATGAAAAGAATGTCCTTTAAGCAGAAGCTTCTAGGCAATAACCTTAGAGGGCATTGGATATTTGGGTAGTGTGGGGACTTCAAGGTTCTATGTTTTCCTGAAAGTTGCAGTCAGGAAATATCAGTCACTGGCCTCTGTGGACATGTGGACTATTACTTTTCCCCCCTAAGCTGTTTCTCATCATTCCAGCTTTCAGTGAAGAGCCTCGTTTATTAGGAGCTGTTCTTTACCCAGGTCTTACTGAGTGAAGGTGTAAGTCTGTGAGGGTTATGAGGTGCGTCTTGGAATTAGGGGGCAAAGACAGCAGATATTTCTATATCGAATATGTGTTTCAACGCACGACACAGATTCAGCTCAATTTTAAGTTTGTCTCCATCTCAAACACAGTGCTGCTATTTCGATGAATTGTTGCCTCCAACCCTGAGTGCAGTAAAAATAAAACGATCTTTGGACACTGGAGGATTTTTTGATCATTTCTGTTGGGCACGACAGGAGAAAGCTAAATCCTTATTACCTACCTCTGTTCAGAATTGGGCGAGGAAACAGTCCCACAGGTTTGCTTTGGAATTTGGCCCGTGATACCCGCAAGCATCCAGTTTTCTTCTCCGATTACATGAACCAGGAGGGCCACTTCATAGTTACGTGGGTCCCCTTTTTAACGATGGCTATTTTGTAATTGTCAGTCACTAAGTTCAAGTGCCGGTGAGCCTTGAAGGGTTAAGTTGACTTAATCCTTCCCAGAACTAATCCTAAGGCATGATCATGTCGTTTCCACTGGGAGAAGAGAGTTATTAATATGTCCTTACTATGTAGTGTGTATTTCGGTTACTTTCAGTATTTGTTACTCTGCACGGAACTGTATTCCTTGGGCTTTTTGCATGGTGATATTTGCATCTGAGACTAATGTGGGAAACGTAATGATATTCACTCTGTGTAACTGATGATGACACTAACATTTCAAATGTTGTTTTAGAATTGTTGATAAATGGATTTGGTCATTATAACCATCGACCTCTCACGCTCATCTTCTCTTTCTTTACATATTCACTTTAGAGGATGTCTTATATCTTAAAGGTAAGGGTAGAACGATATCTTTGGCTTACAGTGACGTTTTTGCTTGTTTTGTCCCTTGTTCTGATTGGTGGCTAAAATATGAAGATGCAAATCTGACATGTAAGTACTTTCTTCAAAAAAGCAGGCTCTTGGGAAATACATTTGAAAACAACGTCTTAGACGCCCTAAAAAGGCCTGTTTTCCTTGTGTGGCTGTATGTGTTTTAATGCTCTTTTTCCTGTTATTTTTGTCATATGCGAGTTTTCCATGGCTGTCTGTTTTCAAGCCTAAGTGGGTCATTGTGGCTGAGTGGAAAAAATTAGATTCTTTGTTCCATATATTTTAAGGTACCAATGATTATCCACACATCACGTAGATGCATCGCATGGGAGATTGGGAGAATGGTCGCCATTCTAATCCATTTACTTGGTTACGGGCACTGGTTATTCAGACGGCAAAGGCAAACTCAATAATTCGTGGCTCTGTCATCTCCTAATTAAAAATATGGCTTTAGGGGTGCCTGGGTGGCTCAGTGGGTTAAAGCCTCTGCCTTTGGCTCAGGTCATGATCTCAGGGTCCCGGGATCGAGCCCCACATCGGGCTCTCTGCTCAGCGGGGAGCCTGCTTCCTCCTCTCTCTCTGCCTGCCTCTCTGCTTACTTGTGATCTCTGTCTGTCAAATAAATAAATAAAAATCTTAAAAAAAATTAACTACGGTTTCAGATATGTATGTCTAAGCTTGGGTCTGCACCTGTGACTGCCGACCCGGAGTTATTTATGCAGAGAGCACTCATTTGGCTTTTCTCTCCAACTTCAGGGAAAGGATTCAGTCCCTCTGCCTTGATTTTCCCCTCTGACAAATGGAAATTAATATTCTTCTTTGGGGGACTGTTGCTAGGGAAAATGTATTTATACCACTTTGAAGCTCTTTGAAAAGCAGTGTGTACTATAGTTGTTATTTAATTCCCTTAAAACTGTATCAGTGAGGACCCTAAACCAAATTAGGAATACGGTTATTTCCCTAGGATTGACACCCACTACTTTCTCTACAGATGGGCACATGTCCCTCTGGCAATTGAGAGGAGAGTGTCATTGCCTCTGTTTTATGTTACCTTTTAGAGCTTATTGGAGCCATTTATTGTGTGCATTATTAAATTTAGATGCACTCTGGAGACCGTCAAAATAAGAGAGAGCCATTTGGTTTAATTTCATTTGCTCTTTTTCATTTGTTTTCGGGGGGAGAATTCTAATTCATAAAGAAACCTCCGTCCTTACAGGAGTCTAGTAAAAGCCCCAAAACGATGAAGAAGTTTCTTCACAAAAGAAAGACGGAAAGAAAGCCGTCGGAGGAGGAATACGTGATTCGGAAAAGTACGTGTTTTATACCTTTTGACAGTCGGTTACAGATGAGCTAGCAGAAGAATTTTGTTGAGGGCAGATGATCAGAGCAGTTTGTCCTCTGGTATCACCTTGTTACAGAAAACTGTGCATGCTCTCAGGTTCTGTCACCTCTAAGCTTTCTGAACGAGCTGCCTCCCGTTGCATTTCATTGATCTGAGCCAGACGGCTGCCCTATGACCTTCACCTTGGACATTTCATCTCGCCTGGTTGGGAACCACTAAAGGGCCCCATATGCTATGGATACATTGCCCCCCGCCTTATTTTCTGATGCCCAAGATGTTTTCCCCTGCCGAGACACACTAAATAGACCTGAAGGCCGAAACCCTTCTGGAAGTTAAATGCTCAGTGACGTTCCCAGTTCGCCAAGGAATCAGCCTGCTGCCGTGTAGAAGCAGCTTGATTCTGAGGCGGACTGCGCCGTCGGTCGACCAGTCCCTATGTGCGCGTTTGCCTCGATCGCGGGGACCGAGGTACTCTGGGGCACGGGTAAAGGAGTAAGTGATGCATTGCAAAGGGTGTCTCAGCCAAAAATACACTCTGGAGAACTCTTTGCCACACTCCAGCTTCTGCATGGCCCAGCCTGCCCCCCGTGGAGTACGCATCAGTCCTCTGGCAGGGTTCTGCGCCCCCCCCCCCCCAAGTCCCTTCAAGAAGATTTTGGCAAGAGGAGGGAGAATCAATGACTTTGCTGGCTGGTTGGAAAAAGTGGGCGAGTTCTGTGCAGGAAAGCTTCCTAGAGAAGGGAAGCCTGGCAGTGTGGAGGAGGGGCAGTTTGTGGTGTGTGTCAGGGGAGAACCGAGGCTAGGGCCATGCCCAGTGCTGCCATCGTGGCTCCTAGGAGTCTAGTAAAAGCCCCCAATGATGAAGAAGTCTCCTCAGAAGAGAAAAATGGAAAGAGAGCCACCAGAGGAGGCTTTCCGGGCAGGGGGAGGGGGGAGCCGGTCCCCAGCAGCCGAGCGCGTGGCATCCTTTTGAGGTTCTAGAGACGGATCTCTCTCTGCTAAGTCTTTACCCCTTAAATCCCCCAGGTACCGCCGCTCTGGAAGAAGATGCGCAGATCCTGAGGGTGATCGAAGCCTATTGCGCCAGTGCGAACTTGCAGCCAGGCCACGGCTCAAGTAGGTCCCCCCACCCCCC
>NC_081575.1:14983145-15044261 GCF_022355385.1 Mustela nigripes
AAAAAAAAAAAAAAAAAAAAAAAAAGTGAAAAGCAGGTGACCTGGTGCAGAATTGCATCTTTCCGATAAGGTGCTTTGAGCTGCCAGGCGGTTTGTTTACCCGCTGCTTCTTTTCACCCAGAGAGAAAGACAGATGCAAGAGTAAAAAAGTTGGAGGTGATAGAAATGAAAAAAAAAATTTTTTTTTTTTTTCAAAAAGTCCTTCTCCTTTGAAGTACACAGATACCTTCAGCAGCACTAGTTAGGAATTAAAGAGCCCAGAGAGTTCCTGTGTCTGTGAACTGATGCTAATCTCTTCTCATAGGCAGATTTGGAAAGGAAGTCAGAATACTATCTTTGATCAGTTGCATATTTAAGTGAACTGAACAGCACTTCACCCAGCTCGGGTTTCACAGTTGCTCTGAAAATCTGGAAATGTAGCTGCGAGGAGCAGGGGGGCTGTTGGGAATGTCCACAGTTTACAGGGAGCTGTCAGGGAAGCGTACAAGGGTACCGCCCCCCCAGCCTCCCAGCACCTTTCAGGCTACATGCTGAGAGCGAGATGAGGTTTCCTGATTGATCCTTGAACTTGATCCTTGAACCACTTCGGGTCTGTCTTGTCTTCCGTGATTATAGACATTCAGGAGACCTGGTGTGAGGTGTTTTGATCTGCAGAAGTGAGTTCTCTCCCTGTTGGACAGCTACTGACCAATCACTTGAGTGGGGGTGGGGATGGCTTGGGTGATGGCCTTGACCGATGCCTTCGAAGTAATGTGTCCCCCAGGGCTGGCGCGAGGAGAACATTTGATGTCACACTTTGACATGTTTGACCATGAGGAGAGGACTGCCCTATGTTCCCCTTCACAGACAGATCCTGGCTGTGGCTTTAGGCACACCCAGCTCTGAGAACAAGTTTCGAGGAGGCAGGAAGGGAAAGAGAGCAGTTTGGGCTGTGAAAACTAGGAGGGAGAGGGTGCCAGGGAGACAGCAGAAGAAGCATCCCTCATATAAAACATGACCTCATCTGCTCCCCGAACCTGCACTCTTCACGTTGACAGCGTCCGCCAATCTGTAGGAGGCACAGGCAGGTGTTCTGGTCTCAAGAGTCCCATTTCCGCCCCTCCTGCCCAGCCTTCCCCTGAGACTTGGCCATGTCTAGCATCATGGCGGCCTCCCATCCCCCTCCCTCTCCAGCTGGAAGTCCCGTTTCCCAGGAACTCACTGCTGTTACGTCCCACCACGTTTAACCAGTCAGTCAGTCAGCCAGTCTGCTGCCTACTTGGTAAGCACCTGTGGAGTGCCGGACCCTGTGGAAAGCAGAGACACCACCACCTCAGCGAGGGGGAGGCAATGAGCACACACAACGCAAAGGCTGAAGGTTAAGGGCTCGAGCTCCAAAAGGAAGGCTCCAGAAGCAAGGGGGAGGTTGGAGGTGCAGGAGAGCTCTTTGGTCCGGTCCCTTGTCTGTTCTGTCACCTCTTCCATCTCTAGACCCATAAAGATGCCCACATCTTTGTGCGATGTGGTAACGCGCACCCCCGCACTGACCTTCACCAAAATGGACTTCACTCACAAAATAGCCCCCACCCTGGCCAAAATCAAATCAATTATTTGTCTGTTTCCTCATGTCAGGAAGATTTTAGTCAGCAAGTGTTGGATGACTGCTCTGTGGGTACAAGGCAGCAACGTGCCATCGACAAAGACCCCTCAGCGACAATAGCAGAAGGGCCAACACCTAGAGTAGTCTCTTTTTCCCTCTTGCAACCCTTGTCTTCGTAGGTGCTCGCAAAGATTCACTCCCACAAGTATTACTCCCCGAGGAGGAGAAACTCATCATTGAAGAAACCAGGAGCAATGGCCAGACTATCATTGAAGAAAAGTGAGTAGAGCAGGCTACATTTTCTGATTTGTCTGGGGGCTGGAAAGAAGGTTCTGGCAGGGTAGTGCGTCTGTTGCAAAGCCCGCACTGAAGGACAGTGCCTCCTTGTCCAGGTGTATAGCCCTTTTTGCTCTCACGCCGCTGGGAACTATGGGAGGGCTGCCCCCCAACAAGGGGAAGGAGGAATGGGAAGCAGAGTGGGTGGAACTTTCTGGGGCCAGCTCCCCTGTACAGTAAAGTGCTTCAGAGTATTCAAGAATAGCACTCCAGGGTCCAGATGGTTCTGGGGAAGGCTACAGCACTACTTCTTCCTGGCCAGAGGGTTGCTTCTCCCATTTACTGAGTCAAACCCTGGACATTCACATACTTGAATATTCAGAATCCTCCAGAAACCCAGTGAGACAAGCATTACTTTCACCACTTCTATTGAGGTTGAGGCACAGGAAAATGATGTTCCCAGTCTACCTTTGCACATTAGTGAGGGTGACCTAATGGGGAAAAATCAGGTTAAGTACCTTTGGGCTCATAAAATAAACAAAGTAGCCAAATAATTCATTTCTTTAAACTTGAGTCATTTCTGAAGTCAGGCCTAAATTTGCATAGGACAGCATATTTCAAAGTGCTTGACATCGTCAATGTGTTTTTCCATCTGGTATATGAAGTGATGTGGCAAAATGGTAAAGCACTTGGGCTCAAGAGAACAGCCCTGGTTCAAGTCCAAATTCTGCATCACATTAGCTGTGTGACCTGGGGCCAGCCTCTTTAACTGCTTCATGCCTCGGTTTCTGCATCCATGAATGGGTATGATGGTAATACTTGAATTTAAGGTTTGTTGTGGGGCTAAATGGAAGAAGAAGTATAAAGGCTGGCCCATGGTCATCACTCAATAAATGATAACGGTTGTAATAACATTGTTATGAGAGCTATATTAATCTCCACAGCAACTTTGTGTGGCTTGCGGGAAATGTGGTATTATCCTCATTTTGTATGCAAAGAAAGTAAGACAAGGAGAGGAGGAGAAAGAAACTGGTTACCCAGGGCTGGAGGACTGGTAAGTGGTAGGATCAGAACTGGAACCCAGATCTCCAGAGTTCTTGTCCAGGGAGAGAGCCATCTGGGACTTAAATGTCCCATGACTCAGCCAGGGCAGTTCATCCTCTTTTAAGACAGGTGGGATCTTCCAGAAATAATGCCCCCGACTTTGTGTCATGCAGGGTCATGTAGAGTCGGAGAAGTGAGAACAGCAGTGCCATCACACAGATATCGTAAGATAGGCAGGGTCTCAACACCCCTAATATGTTAGGTGATGTTCATTCCTGCCCCAAAGAAAGAATCAGAACCTTATGACGAGCCCTGGTCTCTCTTTGTACTCCCTCAAGCTGGGAAGCAAGCGGCCAAGGAAGAGAGCAAAATAGGAAAGGTGCCAAGACATGGCATTCGAATGACCATGCGTGCTGGCAGTTGTTTGCCCATAAAAATGGCAACCACAAGGATGGTTCGTAGCAGTCTCTCTCTCTCCTGACCAGCTAGAAAGTCCACTGCTTTTCAGGATCTGTAGTTCTCGAAAGCTGCTTTTATGGTTGAGTTTTCCTTAACAGCATTTCAGTGCCAGCTCTTAATCTCTGAACTTTATGTTGTAGGAGTCTGGTTGACACTGTGTATGCCTTGAAGGATGAGGTCAAAGAACTGAAACAGGTAATGAAATAGAGTAGTCATTTTCTCGGGTCATATAACAGGAACAAGGTGGTGAGGTGGGGATTTTTCTTGTGTCTTCAAGGTAGGTTTTGTTGATTTTACTGCATGGTCTTGGCTTCAGATTTCTCAGGATTGCTCATATACCTACTTGGCGGTTTGCAATAGGGTCCCATACTTAGTGATGGCTTTCCTGTGCTCTGACATCTGTAAGCAGAACGTTAACAAAGATAAGGCACTTGTGAGTGCGTGAGTATAAGGAGAACCGAGTATAAGGATTGAAGATGAAGCTTCTTACATGGGTCTCTGGTTTGACAGGGTGGTTCCCTTCATGGAGATCCGGAGCCACAGGAGGAAGAGAAGGTTGGGGTGACTGTAGAGATAGAGTTCACTTTAGGACATAATGAGTTTGAGGTACTTGTATATACCAAGTTGATACTGGGGGACTGTGGACCTAGTGCTTGTGAGATGAGATGAGGTCAAGTGTGTAAGAGACGTGCACGGCCTCTGAGTTGAGCTGCAGGAGATGAGACAGTAAGTGAAAAGAGAGCTAAGCCGGAAGAGGGCCTGGGCCAGAGCCACCGTGGATGCTTACGCCGCAGGCCCAAAGAATGCGAAAGCTCGGCCCGAGAGGGGTCAGAGAAGCAGGGGCCTGTCCTGCCTTAGAAGCTGAGAGAAAGGAGCCCGAGGAAGGCATGTACAGTCAGTGGTGAAGGCTGCTAAGAAGATGAGCAGGAGGAGCCCTGGGAAGGGCGCCCTTGGTTGGGGAATTAACCAGTCTTTTGCCATCATAGGAAAATAAAAGAATGAAGCAGTGCCTGGAAGAAGAATTGAAATCAAGAAGGGACCTAGAAAAGCTGGTGCGGAGGCTGTTGAAGCAGACTGATGAGTGTATTCGGGCCGAGTCCAGTAGCAAGACCTCCGTTCTTCCGTAACCGTCACTGTGCAACTGGGCACACGTGCCTCCGGGGCATCTAGAAATGTCCAGCTGAATGATTTGTTTGCTCACTTCCTTGGTTTTTATTTTGTATCTGAGTCAGTCCTCTCTCTCTCTCTCTCTCTCTCTCGCTCTCTTGCTCTCTCTGTTTGCTTGAGTGTTCGTTGTCGTTTGGTTATTGGTTGGTTATTTTCTTTTTGACCGGGGTAAAAGCGAGACATGGTGGTGGAACTCTCCCCCGAGTCTTTTCCACTCAATAAGAAAAGGAAAACGAGGATTTAAAATGGATTTTAGATGATTTAAATGGTCTTCATATGGCCTTCAATTTATAGTGCCTCTTCACCAGCCATTACTCGCCCCCACACCCCGCTCTGTCACTCTTTTGGGGCTGCCGTATCAAAGTGGCCGGCCGTGGCTTAGTAAATGTGAACTTGACTTTTTCTTTCATGCTTTCTTGTATCTGGAAGCCCCTCAGTACCCAATTTAAGGAGAGCAAAGCTCCTTGAGCTATGACAAGGGTAGGGTCATTTGCCCAGTGACCCAGCCATCCTGCCCCGACTATCATGTGCCACCCTCAATGCATACTTTTTTTTTTTTAAATTACTGCCCTGTGTTGTCTATAAGGTCAAGAAAACAGTAGCATCCTTATTTCTTTTGTGTGGGTTTACATTTTAACTCTATGGGGCAGAAGCCCCGGTCACCCTTGCCAACACCAGACCCATTAGCAAATTGCAGTAGACAATCTTGCCCATCTGCCGCAGAGTTGACCATGCCCGCCCAGTGCATGATAGTTTTTGCCCGTCACTGTCTGCCTCGTGTGTAAGTTTTCTACTTCCCCAGTGCTTTTCAGCCAACCGTGTAAAGCGGTATGTAAACTCGTACGTGTGCACTTTGCCTACTTTTTGGAAATATAGACCGTGAGCAGTCACTTCATCTACATGGCATATTTCAACTTGTGAACCTCTCCTTCAAAACAATCCGCATTGAGGAGATAGCGTGCCCTAGTAGACTGCTTTAATTCACTTTATCACTCTTCCAGGTATGCAGTGCGAAGCTGTAATATTCATCAACCTCTTTGAGTAGGACTTGAAGCATTATTTGCAGAAATGTGCTGTTGGTCGAGTTTGCATATCCAGAAAGAAAGGACCCCCCCCCCCGCCCATCCCCCTACCCCTGGCAGTGGTCGTATGCTGGTTCCTGGTGAAGCTTCGTGTTTGGAACTTGTCTACTAACATTGCTCGTTGACTCCAACAGTCCCCTTTGTGAGTGTCTCCAAATTTAGAACAGTGGTAAACCAGGTTTAGAAGAGGGTCCCAGAAGAGCAGAACACATCCAAACAGGCACAAATGGAAGTCGGCACGAGGCTCCAGGACAGAGCAGTGCAACCCACTGCCCCCTCTCCCCAAGACAGGTGCAGTCAGGCAGGTGGGGCTGATCACTGGAAAGAGAGGCAAAGGGCCAATGGACTGGTCAAGGTCACCTTCCAGATATATTTGGTGGGTCCCTCTAAATGTGGGTTTTGCCAATGGCGTTTAGAAACCACACTTGAAGTTTGAATCCCCCAGCTCGCTAAGCTCTTTTTTTTGTAGTACTCGGGGGGCCTCAAGTTCCCGTAGCTCCGCGGTACAGGGCTATTGACTGCTTGCCACACGGCAGAAATGACACCATCCACAGGAAGGGGACGGTTCTGGAAGACCGCCATCAGCCAACCGCATGCAGCCATCTTTGGAATGAAGAGTGAAGATTTCTAGAAGTGGCTCCTGTTCTGTTTTTAAGCCCAGCAGCTTAGATATACCATCCTCCACCTAAAAATGAACAACTACCACACAGACCTGAGCATCTGCCCCACCTGTGGTTAATGAATGGCTTGCAGTAAATGCACCAGCTATATCCGTAGGGAACATTTTTGTGATTACAAAATACTTTAGCTGATAAGGCATAGGATTGCTTACAATATTGAAAGGTCTTTATTTTAAAGTGATGTGTACATATGCATGTTTCTGGAACTGGGCCTTTTGGAAGAGAGGCCCTTGGTACTGTGGGTAGTGAAGCAGTCCTACACAGGAAACGAAGCCATGTTCACCCGAGACCAGTGTCTCCATAGGTGTGTTGTTTACAATCCTCTGTAAGTGGGTTCCTGTCACCCTGTAATTAAACCGCTGCCCTTAGAGGCTTTTTAGTTCCTCTTCCGTCATGTCCCTTCTTACACAAGCTCAGATTTTCTAACTTGTTTTTATTTTGAAGACTTTTAAAATGGACATTTTCAATAAATAAGAATAACAGTGCTTTATAAACCAAGTCCTGTGTTTTTCTTCTCTTCTTTTTCTCTTCTCTTCTCCTCAGAAATATTTCTCACAGGGTGGCAGCTTCCTCCCCCATGTACTCCTGAGCTGTCCGCTGTCATTGGGTCCCCTGGCAGGTGCACTTGCTCCCCACTTCACAGAGATAACTCATGTCATAAGACAGAACCTTCCTTAACTTCGCCACCACTCTCCTTCTGGTCCCAACCTACGAACTGTTCGCACACCATTTTCCGTCCACAATCAGGATTTTATCAGCCAGTGATAGCCTACATTCTGACCACAGTTGGAATGCTGGTGTCAGCCGTCAAGATGAAAATATTTGCTCCACCTTGAGACAGATGTGCTGGATATTATCTGTTTCGCTGCTCAGCACCCTTCCTACCCCTTTTGTGTCTCTCCCTGGAAGACTTAAACAAAACAAAACAAAACCCTCAGACTCCCTTGCAGCTAGGGTATGGAGATACAGTGTGCATCTCTGATACATTTTCAGTTCTGTCAATGAAACACCTTTGCACGATGTTTGGAAGGCTTACATTAGCTAGAGGCCATCGTCCTGGGGCTTTGCGGCTGGAGGGCCATCCCGGAGATGTGTTTGTGGCTTCTATACTCTAGCTTCCAGTGTGTCCACTCACAGCTTGTGCGTGGGAGACGGTCATGGCAGTGATCATGACGGAGCGAGAGCAGAAGCTTCCTGAACTAGATTTGGATCATAATTACAATACAATGACCTTGAAGCCATGAGTCCAGTGTTAGTCCCCTGACTTCAGCTTCTGTCACCAATGATTTTGTAGGCACCAAATATTACCTCTCTGCTTGGGTTGCCTTTCGTGGTTGATGTTTCTTGCTCTGAAGCAGTCGATGTAATATCACACCTCTGTGGGCTGGGCTCTCCCAAGTGTTTATACGGTTGGGCTTAGGAAACCCTCGCAACCACTCTGTGAGCTATTGGCCATCCCCATCTGACGAAGGAACAGAAGCACAGATGTTGAACAAGATGCTAGTAGCTGTGGAGCTGGGATTCGAAACCCTGGTCTGTCCGCTTCCGGGATCCGTACTCTTTCTCCTTTGTGCTTGGCACCTGCTAAGTAGGCTACTACCTCAGCCACCTACTCTTGGGAAGTCACTCATAAGCTCTCAATCGAAAAATCCAGGGAACACTTTTCAGTTGCTAGCTTGTTATTTGACCCTTGCCTCCTTGATAAATCTCTCCTTCCTTGGCTTTCCTGATCCCAAGGTTTCTGACCACCCCTGTCGTCTCTGCTGGCTCTGTCTCCTTTGCCTGTCCCTTGGACATTTGCTGATCCTCGTCACTTTTCTTCTTGCCTTCCTTTCTATGGCCTCTTCCTGGACAACCTTGTCTACTCCAATAACTTCATTGATCAAAATGCAGGTGACTCCCATATCCATATTTTTTCCATCCCAATGTTTCTCCTGAGCTCCAGAACAATGGGTGCAGCTACTTCCTGAATAGTCCAGCTTAGATGTCCTACACAGCTCAAACTCAACATGTCCAAAGCTGGACTCCTCCTTTCTATTCCCAGATCTGCTCCTCCGGTGTTTCCCATTCCACTGAACAGCCCTTCTGGCCACTTAGTTGGCCCAGTCAGGAAAATGGGCATTATCCTCTGCTCCATCCTCTCCCTCAACCCTGTATCAATTTATACATTAACGCTTTATAAGTCTAGTCATCCAATCTTACCATTTTTAACTCTGTTGTATCTCCTGAACTCGTCTCCATCCTCCTGACCATCACTTGTTTTTGGCACTTGTCATCTCTCCCTCAGACTGATGCATCTCCTTGCCTCTTTTGCCTTCTCTAGTCTGTCCTCTTTGGTGCCAGTAGTCAATGTCATTCATCTGTTTAAAAATACAATCTCTTGCTACTCCTCACCACACAGTAAAATATAATCTCCATGAATTTCTCTGAAGTCTTGTAATATGCCTTTTGCCCTGCCTAAAATCACTTTCCCATCCCTGTCCATTGAGCAAATTCTTTCCTTTCCATTTAGAGTCAGCTCAAGTATCAATGTGAACTCGTGATTTCTAAAATGCATGTATATATGTGTGTCTCTGCATGTTTATGTGTACATTTATATGTATGTACTATGTATGTTTCTATGTGTTAGGATTGCCAGATAAAATACCACGATGCTTAGTTAAATTTGAATTTCAGCTGGGGTGCCCGAATGGCTCCATCGGTAGAACATGCAACTCTTGCTTTTGGGGTCTCCAGTTCAAACCCTACGTTGGGTGTAGAGCTTACCTAAAACAGCTGAATTTCAGCGATGCAACAAATACTGTTTTAATACAGATCATGTCCCAAATATTGCATGGGATATATTTATACTGTGTTTTTCACTCTTTACCTGAAATTCAAATATAAATGGGTATCCAGAATTTTTATTTGCTAACTCTGACAGCTTTTGTGTGTCTGTGTATAAATATATGTATTTATAGTTATTAGTATATGTTTATATATGTTATATTCCATATATATATATCCATATATACATACACATACATATCTCACATACACACACACACACACACACACACTCTCTCTCTCTCTCTATCTCTCTCATACATATTTCCTAGGAGCAGGAACTGTGTTCTCAGGAACACAGTTAGTACCCAGAACTTGGTTTCTAAACACACTCTGTACTGAAAGGAACTAGAGCTCCTTAGAGAAATGGCTGATCCTATGGCTGAAACAGGGAAGGTATAAGATGAGCCTAGAACATCTTGTTGTGCCAGAAAGTAACGGAATGCTAAGAAAAGAAGCTGACAGGCTCACATCTCAAGGACATGGGCCAACTTGAAGAGGTTCCACTGGCCATATAAAGGTAAATTTGAGCACCAAAATAAGGATAGTAATGGTTTAGAAAACATTGAAAAAAGTAGACATCTATGAGTCCATGCTGAGAAAGAAAGAAGAGGGGAGAAAGGGTAAGTGACCGTGCTGAGTGTTGAGTGGTAAATGTGGAAGGAACCACATTTGTGTGATTTCCCAGAGTTGGGAAATCCTTGTTTTGCAGCCGCCATACTAAAGACTGATGCAGGCAAAAATGACTCTCAGATGCTAAATAAAGGGGAAAATGTTGATGATGAGAAAGATATTTGCATGCTCTCGAAGTGTTTCCCCCAAGACTGCTTACTTGTTAGAAAGGGGAGACTGGTGATTAGAGATGCAAAAACCAGACAGCACCTTCCTTCACTGGGTGATCGGAATCCACATCAGCGAGGAGAGGCAAATGGCCATCATACGCCTCCAGATGTAAGACGCTGAAAGGAACACAACGTCATGTATGTGGTTTGCCATCCAGGAAAGCATCACTTGGACTTGACCATGAGGAAGCATCAGACAAACCCAAAATAAGGAACATTCTTATTTATTTATTTATTTATTTTTAAGGAGGGGAGATGATTATTTGAGGCAAAAATGTCCATGTGTTAAATACAAAGAAAGGCTGAAGAGACGTTCTAGATGAAAAGGGACTAAAGAGATCTAACAACTACATTCAGTACCTGCTCCCCAGACTGGATCCTATAATGGAAGGGCAAAGCGATAAAAAAAGATATTAACAGTTAACATATAGTTTGTACATTCTCTGTGTCCTATGCTGCATTCTTACAATAAAGTAAGCCAAAGGAAAGAAACTGTTATTAAGAAAATCTTAAGGAAGAGCAAATATATTTATAGTACTTTATTCTATTTATTGGAAAAAATCCAAACCCTGTGTTACTGGGGAATCATCTGTGCTATGGTTATAAAGAAGAATATCTTTATTCTTAGGAAATGAACCCTGAGGTCATTAAGTCCACGACCTTAAATGGTTCAGGAAAAAAAAAGGTACACTGTTATTTTTATGATTTTTTTGAACTTCTCTAACTTTGAAATAATTTCTAAAATTAAAAAAAAAAAAAAAAAGTGAGCTCTAGTCTTGCCTCCTCCGGGAATCCAGACTCCAACAGCCCTTATCCTGTCATCGCACTGTGCTTCCCCTGCCTGGGTCACCTCCTACATGAGGAGATCGTACCTACTCAATGAATATTTGTTGAACGAGCAAATGTTCCAAATAATGTGAATGGGAAACCTGTGAAAACTTGCCTCAGTGTCTACAGCAGAAGCCAACTGGAGGCCCACGCTGTCCGCGGCCTCCAAGCCTGCAGGGTCTGGCCTGTGGCCCAGCCTCCCGGCCACCTTCTCACAACTTGCCCCGTGGGCCATGTGGAGCCAGCCCCTCTGGGAAAGCAGGCCCGAGGGTAGTTTCTCGCTGCCAAATGAGCTCAGGGCCTCTTCCTAGACTGGGCTTCCTCAGGAGCTGTGTGGCCGGCCATATACCAAGACCGGTTCCCACGCAAGGCCCTCCGGGGGGCCTCCCTGAACCCTATGCTTTTGTGTGTTCTGCGCTCGCCCTCGGGGGCTCCTTTCCTCCCCGCAGCATCCTCAGTCTGGGCCACCACTCCCAGAAAGCCTTTCCTGACACCTGCCTTCCCCTGCTCGTCGGAGTTTGTGTCCTTGGCATGTAACACGTGCAACACGGGTCCCTAACCCCTGGGGCAGCATGGACCCCAGGCTTTAAACGTTCGCAGCCCTGTTATGCAGAAGACTGTAAGCTCCTTGAGGGGAGGGACTGGATCGCATTTGTCTCGTGTTTAGCACAGAGCACATAACGTCCATCAGTGTTGGATGGGTGTGTGGATGGATTAAAAAAAAAAAAAAACACCTAGTAATGAGAAATGTGAATCAAATCTGAGTTAAAGGGGCACCTGGGTGGCTCAGTTGTGGAAGCATCTGCCTTCGGTCCAGGTCACAGTCACAGGGTCCTGGGATCGAGCCCTGAGTCGGGCTGCCTGCTCAGCCAGGAGCCTGCTTCTCCCTTTCCTCCCAGCTTGTGCTCGCTCGCTCGCTCGCTCTCTCTTTCTCTCTGCCACTATCTCCGTCTCTCTCTCTCTCACAAATAAACAAAAATCAAATCTCGGAAAAAAAAAATCTGAGTTAAAGGTTGCACGTTGGCCTTCAAAGAGGTTTATAGCAGAGAAGTACAGAAGATAGGAATAGAGTTTGTGACAGAAAAATTATTGGACTTTAAGTGCGGTTACATTAGCAGAAAAGTGGGAAGGATAATTCAATGTAACTCCAGGAGTGGGGCACCCACTGGCGTTCGTGAGAGTTGCCGAGTCGCGTGCGGCGTTACTCAGAGGAGTGTAGCATGGAAGAAGTACATTTGGGTGCGGGTGTCCTTCAGATCGGGAAGCAATGATCACAGTCCTTTTTAAAAGAAACCTTCTATATATATATCCATATATATATACATATATGGATAAAGAAGATGTGAGGTGTATATATATATATACATACATATATGTATGTATATATATCTTCTTTATCCATATGTGTGTGTATATATATAGAAGGTTTCTATATATATATAGAAGATGTGAAGTGTATATATATACATATATGTATATATACATACATATGTATGTATATACGTATACACACATGCATATATGTATATATACACACATATGTACACACATATACATACATACATACATGTATGTATATGTATGCATACGTATATGTATATACGTGTATGTATATACATACATATATGTATATGTATGTATATGTATACACACCTCACATCTTTATCCATTCATCTGTTGATGAACATCTGGGCTCGTTCCATAGCTTGGCTATTGTGGACGCTGCTGCTATAAACATTCGGGTGCACGTGCCCCTTCCGATCACCGTGTTTGTATCCTTTGAATAAATACCTAGTAGGGGAATTGCTGGGTCATAGAGTAGCTCTGTTTTTAACTTTTTGAGGAAACTCCATGCTGTTTTCCAGAGTGGCTGCACCAGTTTGCATTCCCACCAATAATGAGGAATTTAAGAAACAAAACAACAGGGAAAGGGAAGGAAAAATGAAATAAGATGAAAACTGAGAGGGAAGCAAACCAGAAGAGATGCTGAACTCCAGGAAACTGAGGGTTGCTGCAGGGGAGGGCGGGGGGAGTCATTGGGGGATGGGCACTAAGGAGGGCACGGGACGGAATGAGCACTGGGGGTTATAGGCAGCTGATGAATCACTGACCTCTACCCCTGAAATGAAAAAAAAAAAGGAGAAGAAGAAGAAGAAGAAAGCAACCTTCCTAAATATGCTAAATGTGGAACTGCTCAAGACAACCAAAATACTGGGCAACCCCAAGCCTTCAATGGGTTCAATGTTTTTGACAATGAAACTGTAAGAAAGAGTCTTTGCTCCACACAAATCTACTGTAATGTTAGGTATGTGATCTTACCCTGGCTTTTTTTTTCTTTTACTTTTCTTCAAATTGAGTGTGGTCTTTGGTCTGCTACAGTGGGCAAGTCCTATTTTCCTCGGTCTCAGGTGTCCCAACCATTTTAAGATGGCTTCCTGTTCCAGAGAGCAGGCTCTGCTGCGGACTTCCTGTGAATGATCTCGTTAAACCCTCACAAACCTGGCCAAACAGGCATTCTTATCATCCCTGCTTTCCAGACAAGGACACTGAAGCTCAGAGGAGGAGAAATGATTTGCCATGGTTTTAAAGTTCGTAAAATGGCAGAGGCTATGTCAGGAAGGTGTCTGTCTGACTCCAGATGCGACCACTACACTACAATGACTACTTCTGGGGGTTTTGTTTATTTTTAAAGATTTTATGTATTTATTTGACAAAGAGAGAGACAGGCAGAAGGAGAGGGAGAAGCAAGCTTCCCCCAGGACAGGGAGCCCCATGTGGGGCTCTATCCGAGGACCCTGGGATCATGACCTGAGCCACCCAGGCTCCCTTTTCTGGGTTTAAAAAAAAAATTATCTATCTGTCTGTCTATTTATCTATCTAAAAAGTCAGCTCTGTGTCTGGCATGGAGCCCAATATGGGGCCTGAACTCACGACCCTGAGATTAAGACCCGAGCTGAGATCAAGAGTCAGATGCTTAATTGACTGAGCCACCCAGGTGCCCCTGGTTTTGTTTTTTTTAACTGGAGATGTATTTCACAGAGAAAAATAAATTCTACTTAGCTTCAAGTCCCGGGTTTCTGCGTCTGTTACTTCAGACAGCAGTGTAGCCTGCAACACGGTAGTATCAGGAGATGTGGAAATAGTCAAATTCAGTGCCAGATAGGTTCCCTCCTGGAGCCCGGGGTGGGGGTGTCTATATGCTGTTTTCCTTTAACTGGGGTGCCCCGTACTGACAACTTTGCCTTTTTTAGACATTTGCTCCCTACCAAGTAACAGTGGCGGTAATATTTCATACTTCATTCATTTTCTCTGTCTGGAAATAAAAATCATTGGTCATTTCAAGCTTCCCCTCCCCCCAACCCTTAGATGGAAGGTAAAAGTACTATGTCTATAAAAATGGGATGAAATTAGATAACTTACGATTAAAATATTATAGGTACTCAAGTCCCCATTACTTACTAGAACAACTTTAAAAACGTTCAAGTGAAGTTTGGACCAACTTCATGTACTGTTTTACAAACTATCACCAACCATATAATGAAAATAGATGATTTATTTTTTAAAGATTTTATTTTTAATACAGTTTTTTTAAAGATTTTATTTATTTATTTGACAGAAAGAGATCACAAGTAGGCAGAGAGGCAGGCAGAGAGAGAGAGGAGGAAACAGGCTCTCCACGGAGCAGAAAGCCGGATACAGAAAGAGATCACAAGTAGGCAGAGAGGCAGGCAGAGAGAGAGAGGAGGAAACAGGCTCTCCACGGAGCAGAAAGCCGGATATGGGGCTCGATCCCAGGACCCTGGGATCATGACCCGAGCCGAAGGCAGAGGCTTTAACCCACTGAGCCACCCAGGCGCCCCTTAAAGATTTTATTTTTAAGTTACTTCCACACCCATCATAGGGCTCGAACTCAAGCATCACAAGCTCCACTGACCAAGCCGGCCAGGTGCTCCAGGAAAACAACTCATTTATTTTTATCTACAGTATAATTTATACATTCTCTATTCCTTGAGTACAGTTTTATCATATACATGTTGTTGACATAAAATATTTTTCCAGTATTGCAAACTTATGCTTTAACCAATGCACAGAATTATTTTATGAACTACTTAAACGAGTTGCAAGCAGAGACATTTATTCATTCATTTTTTTCTTCATACAATGAATCAAGGACCAATTGATTCATACAATGAATCAAGGCTCTGTGGCAGGCACTGGAGTCACCACAAACAGGTGAACAGGACAAGGTCTTCTTGCTCTAAAAGCTCACAGCATAGTCGGAAAAACCTCAACTTTGGCGAGTGCTGTGACACTCAGTGCAGGGTACAGTGGGGGAAGGGGACGGGGGTCCCAAGCAAAGAGAGAGAGCATGCTCGCCTGGGGCCCACGGCGGGAGAGCATGAGTAGCCTTGCTCAGCAGAACTGAGGGTTGGAACTTAAGACACTGAGAGAGGTATTAGCAGGAGATGATGAAGCAGGGCAGTGGAAAAATCAGACTTGTATTTACTTTTTTAAAAGATTTTATTTATTTGAGATAGAGCAAGAACAAGCGAGAGAGAGAGAGAGAGAGTGTGCATGTGTGTGTGTGTTTGTGCGCGTGCGTGTGTGTGTGTGTGTGTACAGCAGGGCGGGGGGAGAGAGATAGGGAGGGGGAGGAGCAGGCTCCCCACTGAGCAAGAAACCTGACTCAAGCCTTGATCCTAGGACCCCGGGATGATGACCTCAGCCGAAGACAGATGCCCAACTAACTGAGCCACCCAGGCACCCCAAATCAGACATTTATTTAAGATATCATTTGGTGAATGAGAGTGAGCAGGAGTAGAGGCAGGCGGGCTAGGAGGCTGCCAGAAGAAAGATGATGGTAGTGTGGATTAGGAGAGTGGCAGCAGAGATAGAAAGAAGTAGATTAATTTAAGGACTATTTAAGAAATAGGGGTGATGTATTTACGCTGGTAGGATTGGACACGAGAGTGAGGGCAGCGAGAAGTCAGGCCAGATTTCTGTTTTGGGAAGTAGGGCAGAAGAGGCTGGAACTCTCTGGAATGGGAAACACTGAAAGTGGACCTCGTTGTGTTGGGGGGAAAGATTAGGAGTTCCATTTGAATGTTTCAGGTTTGAGGGGAGGAGCTCCAGGAGGCAGGTCAGGACTAAAGGCAGGAAGGTGGTCGTTGAGCCCATGAGCGGGCAGGGTCGGGGCGACAGCACGCTGTAAGCATGTAGATCAGGAAGAGAAGAGGGTGAAGGATGGGACTGAAGTTCTTAGAAAGGGCAAGGTGACCTCATGAGGAAGTAATCTGAGAGGTTGAAGGCAGTTGGCTAGGTGAGGCTGACATGCAGGGAAAGTTCTGGACGGGAGCTACGGGAGAGGTGTCCTAGCGAGCAGTAGGAAGCATGAGCGCGGAAGCAATAGACTGGAAAAGGCAGTTTTTGTATCTGTAGCATTCATTGTGATAACGGACATCATTAGCAACTTGGTTGCCAGAGGCAGAGATAATTGGGAGATGCAGTGTCCGAAGAAGGAGGAGGGCGAAGTACAAGGGCAATGTTTAAATCAGAGCGTGGGGGTATACGAAGGCTGTACAAATTTTGTGCAGGCTCGACACGGATTCCCTTCTCAGGAACCCTAAAAGGGGTAATGCCTCTTGCCTACCCCCACCCCCGTGTCTCACCAGGGCGAGCTGGGCAAGTCCAGCTGTCCCCCCAAAGTGGGCACTCATCTACCGTGAGGGAGGGAAAGTCACAGCCCATGGATTGTCCCTTCTCTCTGGGCGGGACCACACCCTCTTCTCAGCCAGACCTGGGGTCCTGACCTTCCTAAGGGAGCCCCAATACCTATGGGAATCTCATGACCCATGTCTCCTGGCTGCCATGGCCGCTGTCCCACTTCCTTCAAGCATCCCGTGCAGAGGACAAGGCTGTAGAAGAATCTTCGCTCCGGAGGACAGGACAGCACTGAGGACAACATATCCATGGGTCCCTGAATCACCCAGTGTCACCTCTACTCGTACCAAAATCCTCCCACTGAAGATGGTATGCAGCCGAGTGAGTTCAACTAGCATGATTTCAGCCTTGTGTTAGAAATTCATGCTGGAACGTGCTCAAAAGAACTCAGCCCAGAAGGGACTGTGTGGTCCTCCCACAGCGAACCACTCCATTCCCCTTCCTTATTTCTACAGTGATATTTTTCTGCTTGAACCTGTGGGGTTTGCTTTAAGCAACGCACTCTACCGATAGGATGAACAAATTACTCTGGGTTTCTTGGAGGTGACCAAGAATAGCTCTGTTGGTTCCGTGGAAGAACGCGGGAACCAGTTAGTCCCCGCTCCACTTCCTCTTGCCCGAGGTAGAACCACCTAGACAGCTCTGAAAAAGATAAGCAACTGCTTCTCACTGAAGCCCTCCCTCCCGCCTGGCTCAGCAGCGATGAATCAAGAACAAAAAGTCTCTTTTGCTCCCCTGCAGCCTTTCGAGAACACGCTGGAAAGAAGGACCCACGTTGATTTTCACCGAGCAAACTTCACGTCATCCACCAAAGCCTATGGCAAACTGCCAGGGAGGGGACTGTCGCCAAAATATTTTGTGGTCCAAGAAGTTTGAGAACCACGTTTGGAACCCATCACAAAGGTGAGATCCCTCTGAACGATTCCTCCCCCTTCCCCCGCCCCCACCTGGCCCAGGGCTTTCGGTGCTAGATGACAACAATAACGTTAAGGGCACTTTATTATTCAAAAAATAAATAACAAGATCATCCCAAGTTCACGCTGGAAACAATGGAGACTGCAGGTAGAGACGAGAGATTTCCTTTAAATACAGTCATTTCAGGAGGAGTGGGCAGCCTCGGAGCCTCCGCCTCTGCTCCCTCCTCCCGCCTACAGTGGTGGAGACGGGACAGGGTTGAAATAAGATAACGGATTAGCAACAGCCTGAGTGTCGGGGTGGCTGGTGGGGGCAGGGTTTTCCAGTTCTCTGCTGCACCAGACTTTCTAGAGCCTGCCCCCTCCATCCGGGCCACGGGGACCCGGGCTCAACCAGGACTGACCGCGAGCTGAGGCTCCCCGTGGCCCTTCTGCATCTTCACTGGAAAATCAAATGCATTATCCGCTGAAAGACACTGCATGCAAAGAAACGAAATGAAACTTGACTCATGATCTGCCATTTACTCAGAATTCAGTCTGCGCGGAATGGTCTCGTCTTTTCACGGGACTCTCTGGGTGTCTGCATGCGTGGGGCTGCTGTTTCCAGAACAGAAACCTTAGGGAACGGGGCCTGCTGGGGCTTCACCGGCCCCGGCGTTCCCTCACCGCAGCCCTACCTGCCTGGGGGTGTATAATAAATAGCTCTCCACGAGGAGGATCCTAGGGTTATAAATAGGCAGTTCAACAGGGGGGTGGTCTTAACTGCTTTGCTGTTTGGCAGCCCGCGAGGGGCCACCGCTCAGAGTTTGAGTAAGCCAAAAGACGTGAAGCCCGTCCCGTGGCTCACTTGGCTTGGATCAGTCACGTTGACGAACACCGAAGCACCGGGATGTAATTCAAATACGCCCCCCAAGTGGACGGACTGCTGCCCACAAGGCTTGGAGGAGCTGCGGGCGTTTGCAGCCCTGAGCAAGACCCGCTCCGATCCGCTTGGGGAATTCAGGCAGAGGCTGGCTACAAACGGAGCTTGACTCGAAGTGTCCCGATTGGAGCAGAAGGTGACTTGGGCGTAGATGTAATAGAGTCCTTGTCTTTTCACGGCCAGCTGTTTCCCGTTTTCGAGGGTTACCAGGTTGCTGCTTAGGGTGTAGTATCCTTTCGGGGCCCACTGCAGAACTGCAACAGACAGGGGGCACGCATGGTGAGGCGAAGCGTGCATGGTTCCCACTCCACCAGAACAGAGTTCAATGTTCCATCCTGGCTTCCCATACACGCGGAAGCCGGGGCTGCCAGGGATGCTTACAGAGCCCTCCCGCCCTCAGTCTCTGAACTGATCGGCGGGGGCTTCACAGTCGGATGGAGCTGAGTTCCCACCCAGACTTTAGTCACGCTCACGCCCAGACACTTAATCTCCCTGAGCTTTTATTTCCTCATCTGTAACACGGGGCTAGTATTACAGTGTCTCTCAGAGACTTGTTTTGAAGATTAAAGAGAGCAACCGGGCGCAGTGAGTTTCCTTCTTCCTTTTAAAGCATTTAAAGCCAATTTACCCTTGAACTTCAGATGCGCGTTTTAAAATTGCACGTCCTAAACTACACACACCTACAAGACATTCGGACAAAATCCTTGCTAATATGAACACTGTTATCTCACCAGCCTTGGATTTTACAAAGTCAAAGACTTGCCCGGCTGTGTAGCTCAGCCTCAGCTGACAAAAGGAAAGACCCCATTTCTTCCTACCTGCTCATGCTGTCGCAAACCCGACCTGCCTCCCACAGCAAGGACTAAAATTAGGCAAGGAAGTATGAAAATGAACCTGTCATTTCACTGTGTGTTTTGATCTTCCATTGTAGTGGGCGCTACCAACTTGAAAGTACCTGTGTTCTTGTGGCTAAACTTGAGTACCCACCAACGGTCTGCCATTTTCTCGGCAGAGATGTTGAGTGGGTTCAAAGGTAGTGTGTGCACCCGATTTCAAATCTCAGCTCCCACAGCGAGCTAGACTGCTGGGTGTGGGGGTTGGGCAGAAGTGAAAGTATCGATCATTTGCTTCCTTGAGCCGTTTTCTAAAATTCCTACTTGGCCATCGGGCACGGTGTGAGAGTCAAGCTGTTGAGACTCATCCTTTAGCAACAGGAAAGGCATCCTGAAACCTCTAACATTTCTTGGCCCTCCGGACCACTCCAGAAATGACACTTCCTTATGATGATTTCACTTGCAGACCATTTGAGAAGCCAAGGGGAGGTTCTCTGTCTTTTAGTCCACTAGGGTTATCTTCGTAAGTCCTTACCTAATCTTTGTCCTTGCTGTGGGATGCAGGTCAAGCTTGTGGCAGCGTGACCAGCCAGGAGTGGGGCCTTTGCGACTGGGTCGGGGGATGGGGCGGTGAGGAATCTTTTAGTCTTCACACCTTATCCCCTTCAGACCTCCTGTGAGGCAGACTGAAATATGCTGGGATCATATCGATCTTGGGCACTTTGGCAGAATCTGAGCACCATGAAATCTACCCAAGGGCAAGGGTTTCCTTGCTGGTGGCTAAACCCCGGCAGAAAGCTACTCTTCTAAGTGGTGTCTCTGTTGCTGTCATGCAATCTGCATATGCAAGTGTCATGCGGACTGCCACCCTGGCCACACCACCCCAGCTGGAACGTTCTCCCATAACTGTATTTTCTGAGAACGGCTACCTGGCAGGATTATTAAATATGGTATTAACTAAGGGCTTTCTGTGACTCTCCTGACATCCAAACTACCATAAAGGAAGCTAAGTAATAGTACCTTACATTTGTCTGACCCGTGATAACATAACCTTCTTCCACATTAGCTGACTGGACGCTGAGAGCCACCCTCGGAAGTAAGTCAAGCGTGACACGGCAGCAAAGGGACTTGCCCACGGTCACCTAGCAAGTGGTAATTCATGGTTCCAGAATCTCAGTTCAAAGACTTCCTATCCAGTGCTCTTCCTTCCGTATCACCATCCGTGACAACCACGTATGTGTTACGCCCCGTGAGAAGCCCAAGCTGCCTCGGAGATGAGGGGGTATGTCTCTCCTCTTCTCTCTGTCTCTGTCTCTGTCTATCTCTCTCGTTGTGTGTGTGTTTCACTCTCTTACACACACACACACATACACACACACACACAGTTTAGAACTCCTTTCTGGAGCACTGTGCTAAGTTTTTCCAAGACTGCTCTGATGCCCTCAGACTGCATTTATCTAACAAGGGGGGTTTTGTGCTTGCGGGCGTGTTTCCATCCATTTATCAGATGCGACGCATTCTCGGGCACCAACTCTCTCAAGGTACAGGTTTGGGAAAAAAGATCTAAGAGCTAGAATGATGGCAGAACGTATATGGAAATAAACTCGTTCAGAGTTGAAAAGATGACAGTATGTTGTCTGTTGTTACTTCATTGGAAAATCTAACGTCCTGGAGCCTATTGATCTTTGCAGAATGATTTTACCTTTAATTTCCCTGAGGTTGGCCCCCGCGAGGCTGGGGTTAATCATACAGGGATTGACAGATGGCAGGAAGTACCCCCTGAGGCCCATTTACACACAGCGAAGAGGGGTTAGCATGAGGAATGCTCCCAGCCAGGAGGTCACTACCTGCCATCTCTTCTGTGTTCTCAGAATAATGGTCCCTCCACCCAGCAATTCATCATTTAGAATCGGCCATTGGGCAAGAACGTAATGAGAACATCGGGATTGCTTCCCATCTCCTTTTGTCCCTTCAAGTCCCATCTGTGCCTCTGAGCTCGCTTTGAAGACAAAGCTCAGCCTATGAGAGGTGTAGGGGTGGGTTGGTAAATTGGGCCCCAGAGGAAGAGAGGAGCCTGATCATTAGGCCGCCCTGCTTCTGCATCTCAGCCTTCCTGCCGGGGTGACCAGCTCAGATGCTTTCGACTTACCAGACGCTGTGTTACTACTGGCCTCACTTATGACATGGGCTGCAATTTGAGGATCCTGATCACCTGGAATGAAACCAAAAGCCAACTGTCAGGCCAAAGCAACACAACACTGCCCACAGAACGATCTGGTCTAGTTCTACAGCTCTGTCACAGAGACCCGGCTTAAGTAGGTTACACAACAGGAAAAGCTTTCCCTGTCCCCGGGGAAAGCTGGTTTCTAGAATCTGAACAACCGAATTGGCTATTTGCACTGACCCCATTCTTCTAATGGGCGTTCAGTACCCAACTCCACTTTACCTAGATTGACACAGGCTAACACTCTGGGTCTTCGTGAAACACACTTTGAATCTTGCCATCAGAAACAGCTCCCATCCATTGGGAGTCCCATTGAGCCCCAAGGTGATGTCAGCACACTTCCCTATATGATGCCAACAGCATCTGATGTGGTCAAGCAACTGGCCAAACTACTGTGCCTAGCTTGGGTTGTTTCTCATGTAAAAGCCTTGCTCTTTAATTAGATGTGCTGATACTCTGTGTTCAGAGACTGTGTGGAAGGTCCCCCCCACCCCAGGAATGAGCTTGCTGTCAGACACTTGGCAGGTGCCCTATAAATATTGAATCAAATCGCATGACCTAGATAACCAGTTGTGTTGAGTTGATCCTTTTCCTGAAGATGGCTAGGCAACACCCACGTGCACCCATTTCCTCATATTTCACTGTAAGTCACACACAACATGGCACCATTCAGCATATCTTACAATCTGAAGACGAAAACGTCCTGGAGATAGGATGACCTTTGTATCCAGAGCAACAGTTAAAGCGAGCTCTGAGTATGCTCCTGGCCTCCAAAAATGATATCTGTATCTCTGTATGTATATATTTCTCTGTGTGTATTAGTTTGCACAAGCCATACATCATTTTCATGGACATTGTGAATAACACTCATCTGCTACTCCAGGCATTGTTATTGTGTTTGGGGTGCTGAATTTTAAGAGGAATAGAAGACGAAAAACCCCAGAAAGTGTCATGGGATGCACAGTGGAAGACACTGGGGAGGTTTAGCCTGGAGAAGAAAAGGCTCAGCGGCCATGATGGCTATTTTCAACATCTGGACAGCTGCTATCTAGAAGAATTCTACTTTACTTAGTATGGCCCCGAAGAGCAGGACTGGGTCCAGTGAGTGGAGATTTTAGGAATAAACTTCAACTCCAGAGGAGGGAAGACTTCTCTCTGAGTAGTCTAGTAATCTTACTATAATTACTAGAATCGTTCAAAGTTGGACCAGGATGACTAATGGGCTAGGAGGTGCCCAGGCATGTTGGATTGGAAACCGGATGGTTGTGAAGATTTGTGCTCTATGGGTGGCACTGCGTTTGAGAACCTTGCCTTCCAGTCAAGATCCCATCCAACCCTGAGATGTTTGACATGTTCTGACATCAAGAACGGGGCAAAGAATGGAACATTGTCACATAGAACCATTCCTTGATCTCAGATCCTCTGCTGGCATGGTTCTCAGCCAAAAACTATTATCATTGAGCAATGAATGCCAGCGATGACTTTCTTGTCATCTTATCCTCTGTGGGGGGCACCAGGCCATATGGTGCTTTGAAGAAGATATTGAAAAGAGTGACATTTCTTCATACTTGGTACTGTCAGCCTCAAAGGAACACAGCCTTCCCCATACATGGGTCCATACTAAGCCTTTCCAAATCACAGGTGCTAGAGAAGGTGTCAATCTGGCCATTGTAGTCCTGTTTTATTTCCAGGACTCCAAGTTCTCTAATTCTAACAACGGGGTTGTTCAGCATGATCAGCCCAAAGCTTCCTTTTAGGTGTTAAGTGCTCACAAAAATGGATAAATAGCAACCTACCTTTTTGCATCGCAACGCTTTTTTCTTGCTTCGCTTCTTTGTTTAGCATTATGTCCTAAAATGAGAATCAGTGCTAAAGGTCATTTTGACAGGAAACCTGGTGTGGGGTTTTGGAGGTATCATTCATTTGGCATCTGTCATGACTCTAGTGCCTGTTCCTGGGGAGGATTATCATATGGACTTAGATCCTGTCATTAATTCCATCATAGCGATTGGGAACCCATGGCACTGACAGATGAGCTGACAGCCCAGAAAGCCCAAGGGGTGAGCCTGGAGGCAAGATCAGGGCCCTATTATCTGCACTGCAGGGCTCTCCCCAGACTGGAGGCTGTGATGCTGACCCTTCCTATGACCCCAGCCTCCCTGCCTTTGATGGGTATTGACAGATTATGCTGAATGGGGAGATGTTTCTACCTTGGAACCGGTATATGGAATATTATTAAACATAAAGCAGGGGATGTATCTATTAGAATAAAATTGGTCTGAAATCTCTTAGGAAAGGGTAATAGTACGTTTGATCTTGGGAAGAAATTCCAGACTACAAACAGACCTTCAGGCATTTTTTATTGTCTTGTCCCTGTCCACGAGATGAGGGAGATTCTCTTGCAGTTGGCTGCCTTGTGTGGCCTGTATATATTTAGAATAATCAGCATATAGGAAACCCAGGTAGTCTCCCGATGATGCTGGTGTTCAAAGGCAAATGCAACACTCCCTAAGTGGTTTCTTTACACTTAGCAACCAGGGAAGTTCACAGGCACGGCCATCGGCACAAGCAGGAAGGGAGTCAGGGATTCGGCTGCCATTTTGAAGATCACGCAAGGTCATGCAAGGAGTCTGAGGCTGAAGCCAAGAGCAGGAACTCTGAGATCACGTTCAGAGGTCGACCTAGCTCACGCCATCACTTTGGACTCTAAATACAAGGGCCAAGCACAGTAGTATTTTCCCTTCTGATAATCAAAGTCTTACCCGCTTTCCCATTCCTGGACTCCAAGTTTTCTACAACGCCCCCCCCTTTCCGTCCTTCCCCAGATGGAATTAGTGTCGGGACTGTTGAGAGCCCCGGGGGAGGCTCAGCTTGGTTGCCAAATATGAGGGTGTAAGTCTCGGAGCCCCACCAGGGAGCCTCGAAATGCCACAGGGGCCACAGGCCTTCAAGTTTCCACTTGAGCTGAGAAAGTGCGGCGACAGGAAGATGTTTGTGAGACACCCAGTAAACAAATGAGTATTTAGTGTCTCCTCAAAAATGGAGTGTGATGATCGAGGTTGAGATACTTTTCAGCTACGTGGTTGTGCTGGTGTCAGGGTTTGGCCAAAATGAAAACATGAAGTCAGCAAAGTTTGTCTTTTATGTGCCCAGCCCTGTCTTCCTGCAAGCTTGCCCTCAGCCACACTTCCCCAGAGCCTTTTTTTCCCTCCCTTCCTCACTCCCCACCTCGACTGAAAGACTTTTCAAAGTTGACGTTCAGAAAATCTCAGATTAGTGATTTCTTTCTTACTGGGGAGTCTACGTGGGCAGGTATGGATGGGTTGGCCTCTACCTTCAAAAGGAAATGCGTCGACCCCCATCAAAGACATCTCAGTCCTTGAGGGGGCAGACAAGCCTGAAACTGACTAGTCTAGTGGGATGGCGTCGCTAGAGCTGTGCAAACAGACCTTGATGACCACTTGATAGGGACCGTGGAGAGAAGACAGAGGCCCTGGGTTGATCATTGGATCTGGTGACTTCTAAGACCCCTTCAAGACCTACGATTTGGAACCCCCAAATTCAAACCTTTTGGTTGTTCTGGCCCAGTCAGACAGTGAAGCCCAGAAAGAAAGCCTGCTAACACTCGCTGAGAATACTAAAATCCACTTTGGGGTTATTCTACAGGTGACCAGTTGGATTTTTTTAAAAAGCCCAAAATATGGTTTAGAATGAGAAATTTGGGAGAACGGATATTGGAAAGGGGGTCAGTCAGTCTTCACGGGAGGACTCTGTGACACGTGGCACTCATTAGGATCCCGCCCTGGGGAGCAGTAGAGGTGAGGGGCTTCCTCTGCCTTACGTCAGGAGCCCTGGTTGACATGTTTAAGAAGGTATGCCTTTCTAGAATATGAAACTTGGGAGCTGTCACTTTGCTCATTCAAGCATAAAGCAGAGAGGCAAGCCCAAGGAGCCCTTGCTCCTATCCTGGGTAGCTGATTTGGGAAGTTTTATATGTCTGACCTGAAATAGAACCATTGGAAACTGGCCATTGAATGATAAGACTGTCAGTAAGACAGAGTTCTCTCATTTATAGATGAGAAAACGGGCCCGGAGAGGGGAAGCCATTTGCCCGAGGTCGTAAGGCTGAGCACATTAAATATCTAATAAATATTTGAATTATTAACTGCTATTCTGAATGTAGCTTTCTTCATATTTAAATTTGTAACCCCTCCAAGTACCCTATGGTACTGGCCAGAGTCCTCGGACAACCAGAGAAGCTCAACTCATTTCCAGTGAGTTGGCCAATGAAGAGGAGTCTTCATCTAGAACCTAGATTAGTGTAAAGAATGTGAAAGCCAACAGCAGATTTGGGCTGCCTTCTGATTCCCGTTAGGGGACCCAGGAAGAGGTTATTAGCGTCTTTACCGTTGGAGGACAAGAATAAACTCAGAAATAAGATCTTAAGTCCTTTACTCCTGGGTTAAATGATAGATTATTTATATGGGAGAAATAACTGCTGTTGGTTTATCCAGATTACCCCCCGACACCCCATAGCTTGGCACAGAGCTGCTGCCTTCAATGTGGAGAGCTGCCTCTTACTGATGACCCCAAAGTGAGCTGAGGGCCCGGGGGATTCTACTCAGTGTTCTGAGAGGGGAAACAAACAGAAAGGCTGTTTGATATTCTGCTTCAGGAGAAAGAACATTCTAGACTCCTTGTACATGATGATGGAATTCATGTCGTAAGTGCATCCTCAGTTAATCCTCTAAGGCTTGTTTGCTCTACCTATTACCGGCCCCGGTGACTACAGGGACTCCTTGCTGGAGCCTCTGTCTGCCTCAGGGCTTGGCCAGCAGTCCTACACTGGACTGACTTCATGAGCAAGTGGTGTTCCGTGGGGTCTGGTTTGAGCAGCACAGAGAAAGTCCAGCCCCCTTTCCCCATAGCTCTCCTCACAAGAAAAGGGAAAGATCTCACTTTCATGGCACTTGAAATTCTGTCATGAGGGAAGTGTTTGTTCCCCAGCCTTCAGGAATCCTTACTGCCCTCAGTAAAGGCAGGGCTTGACCCTGGGGCCATCCGGTGATCCTCGCTCCCCTGGGAAATGGGGACCGACCATGGGTCCGTGGGGACAAGGCAGCAAGGTTTGGATGGAAAGGTAAGAAAATACCAAGAGCCAAACTCGGTGTGCTTCATAAATGTTCACAGGGTAGTATCCCCAAGAGAGACTCCTTTCGTTCCTCTCGAGAACATTCTTATGAATGTGCACACTTCCAGTTTTCCTTTCCCTTTCACGTAGGATTTTGGCTTCATTTTTCCTTTTTTTTAAATTGGATACATATACCCATGTGTGTATGTGCGCACAGATGTACGTATGTCTCCAAAATGTCTATGTTGTCAGCGTTTATTTCCCGACCAGCAAAAGCAATAAACAGTTTCAACAGCCCTTTAATCAACAGCTGAGCTCCTTACCTTGAGAAAGGCTTCAAACCGGCTTTTAATTTCCTCACAGTTCAGTAAGGACAAGGACCCCTCTCCTTTGTTGCATTTCTGTAACGTTTTCATGAATACAAAATCTTCGTAAAGATTCCTTTCATCTTCTATCTATTTGTGAAATAACAGGGACGTGAGAAACATAACTCTGGAGAAGGTGGCTGATAATGTCTCCCTCCACAATCACTTCCATGGCATCAATAACAGAAGGAGGATTTTGCAGATATAAATGCGGAATAAAAGTTATTATACTGGATTATTGTTATTTGGTATCAGCCATTAAAAAAGTCAACAAAAGCCAGCAATTAAAATGTCCTACTACCCAAAACTCTAGGTAGAAATCACAGCTATTCTAACAAAATTTTATTACGAAATGTACATTTCATCCACGTATGATAGCGGCAATGTTCGAGAATGATCGTACTCCTCATTGCTCTGTAAGGATCGGTCATTGTGAACCCAGTGTATAAATTCGTTTTCCACTGAGCTCATTTGCCTAGTTCACTTTAGCTGGTGCTGCAGTGTTTTATAAAAAGCAGTTAATTTGCAGTGTGTGTCAATTAAGTTGAGTTCTAATTACATCTCTCTCTTTTTAGCTTTAGTATTTGTGGAAAACATTTGCATTTTTAAGGAAACCATCTTTCATTCCCAAAGTTAACGAGTTAAATGTATGGAATTCACTTGGGTAATAAACTGATTTGGGGCCGTTTTCTTGTTTTAAAATGAAATTTTTAGATTCAAAACAAAAGCTACTTAGCCAGCGGCTTCCACTGTCCCTAAGAACACACCTCAAGGCTTTGGGAGACGTGGTCGCTGCTTCTCCCCATAGAGGCTTGGTATCATTTGATTGACAGAGCCTACCAGGCCAAACACAAGCCAACAACCAGACCCTGAATCCTGCTCTTTACTCAACTACAAATCTGAGTAGCCCAGTGCATTGCCTCAACCTTCACTGCCCCTCCTTATCCTGATGAAAATAATGGTGCTAATTCTAGCATGGGATCCCAACAGACGGCATCGAAACATCCCTGGGAAAATGCAGTCTCCAGATGCTGTGCATCGACAACCCCTTTACCCAGATGTATAGCAACAGCCAAATAATTCGTCAAATCTCTCCTTTTCATGTATGAATGATGTTCTTTTGGTACAGCCAATAATGCCGCTCAGTGGAAGTGGGTAAACACACTGAAATGGGATGAATCCTAACAGTTATTTTCTCCTGACAACACCCAGCTACCTCCTAAGTTACTCTACTGTTTTGTTCCTGTATAAGTCCAGCCACTTAAGCGTGTAAAACATCTCAGAGGGAAATGGAGCAGCTTGCAACAGTCAGTGTTTGAAGAGGGATAGAGACAATGCGACTTGTACTCTAAGACTGTAAATTCCAGACTTATCCATGTCTGTGCTAATCTGAAACACTAGGAAGTTTCAGATCAAATTCCTACTCTCCTTCTTTAGTTAACAATTTAAAGAAAAAAAAAGGTGTCTCCATCAGAAAAACAAGTTTACTTTTTAAGCAAGACTTTAGCAAATAATTATAGCTAATGCCCACCTAGTGCTCCCTCTCCACTGGTTCTGGTCTAAGCTGGCTACAAGGCTAAATTCATTTAATCTACGAGGTGGGTACTATTATCTTCCCCGTTTCTAAGATGTGGAAACTGAGGCACGCAAAGATAAAATAACTTGCCCAGGATTGCAGAGCTAAGAGGGGGCAGAGTCAAGATTTGAACCCACCCAGTCTGATTCCAGAACCCAAGCTCTCAACCAGAGACAAGAAGAGAAGACCTTACGAACTAGATGACAAACATAATGCCGTGAGACCATTTCAGCTATATGGGTTCCCACCACGGTCCATCATCTGGGCAGACCTAAAACCATTCAACCCACAAATCAATAAGGACCCCCCACTTGAGTTAACCAGGGCACCTGGTTCAGCTTACCTTGTCCAGTCTTCTGTGAAGATACACAGCAAAAAGTGCTGACCCAATCATCTGGGTGATGAGAAAACCAGTAAGTAAATACATAAAAATTTTCATACTGACGGGTGGTCCGGTGGCCACAGATCGGGGAGCAGTTTGGCTATATGTTTCGATCATGCTGTGTTAGAGTTGAAATGATATCTTCAGACCGAGAAGGTGGCAGGGGCAGCATGAGAACACTGTCAAAGTGGCCACCTTACTCAGGATTAGTTAAGAGCGCACAATCGTTACAGCCCACACTTCCTGGAAAATGTGCTTCGTAGTCTTCTCTCCCAGCTAAAAAGTTACGTAAAGGTTTTTTTTTTTTTTTTTAATTATACCCATATCATTCACTTCCAGGCTTTCCCTTTTGTTAGTAAAGAAGAAACAAGTCTCTTCTTCCATACATTCATTCTTGCCTTGAAATGTCATAGACTTCTTAACAGACAATGGCAGTATTTTCCTATCGCTAACTTTCTGGGTTCACCAGTTTCAAGGAAAGTGACACATGTGTCCACCAGCAACAGACTTATTTCAATTTCAGTCTTACTAATACAAACTGGGAACCTGGCATACGGGGAAAGAAACAAATGTCAACAAAAGTTTGGATTGATTTTATGACTGGTATACCCCTGGCTTATTGCTTCTCGAGACTTCTTTCATCTTCAAGCCCAATGAAATCCCAGCAGCTTTTCAAGTCTACGTGGCACGAAGCAAAAAGGAGTGCTGACAGTTATTTTTTAAAATTTTAGCTGGACTGGTAATTCAAGAAAAAATAAATTCCTCAAGGGCCAGGAGGAGTAGGGTCTTGAAGGAAATGGTTCCCAAACTCCGGGATCAAGGTTAAAGTCGGAATCTTCGATTGAGTTGGCCAAATTGCTTGGCTATACTGTTCCCATCTGTCAGATAATTGCTGATGCTGGTGAATGGCTTGGAATAGAGAAAACGGGCTCCAGTTAAGAGAGCTCAATTCTAGTCCTTCCTCTACTAACAAATGGCTATGGACCTCCAGCAAATTACTTTACCTCTCCAGGGCTCTGTTCCCCCAAATCCGAAGGGGGTAGTAGCACCCGCCTTGCCTATCCCACAGGCTTTGGCCAAGATCAGATAAAAATGTGCATGGAAGATCTTTGACACATGTTAAGCAATAGACCAACAACTTATCCTGAATTGGGGGGGGGGGTCTGTTTAGCCAAAGATAATGAGTTTTCCAAATAATGGCCACCTCCTGACATACTCGTAAAAAAAAACCAAAAAACAACAGCAACATCAAAAACACCCCAAGTTTTGGCAATGAACTGAATCATTGAGGCATGTAGGATTATGCATTTCTCAATGGCTTTTGTGTCCTCTTATCAGATCGCCTTTGAAACAAAAGCAGCCATGGAAATCCCTACCCCACAGTCCAACCTGGTCTAGAAACCATGATAAGATCACTTTGGTGATTCCTATAAAATTGTTTTGAGAGACAAATAGGAAATGTAACAAAATGCTCTGGTAGGCACACTCTCGGTATTGTTAGCACCTGCTCTCTTCCCTCCCACGCACCTGCATCCTGTCCTGGGCCCAGAGCTGGGGAGCTTTTCACTACATCTGCCAAGTAGGTGGCTTCAATGCACGTGATAAACTTTCATCAGTCAGGTCAGAAGCTTCAGTTCTTAGACAAGTAACCTGAGTACCACTGAAGGAAAATGATCATGAGAGCTAAAATGGGCTGGAGGACTTCCCTAAAGCCTGTTTCATACAATTACAGAGGACGCTGAAGGGACCACCACAGAGAAGCAGACAATGTCAGTACTTGTTCACGTGACCACCATCCAGAAAGAGTTCTTGTCCATTCTCCCTGCCTCCCAGCCTCCTGCAGGCTAACTTCCGCCCCCACATTCCCCAAAATGGTTTCCACCATGATTAGCTCAATAGATTGGGCTGAATACTTTTTAGGGTTCATTTCTAGTGACCTTTCTATTTGTCTGTTACCCTATGATTCTGTTGTCCCCCTTCTGAAAGCTTTCTCCCCTCGCCTCTTAGAATACTTCTTTGTGTGATTCCTCTTTTCCTTTTGGTATTCCTGGGGCACCCGGGTGGCTCAGTGGGTTAAGCCTCTGCCTTCGGCTCAGGTCATGATCTCAGGGACTCTGGATCGAGCCCTGCATCAGGCTCTCTGCTCATCAGGGAGCGTGCTTCTCCCTCTCCCTCTGCCTGCCTCTCTGCCTACTTGTGATCTCTCTCTCTCTCGCCGTCAAATAAATAAATAAATCTTTAAAAAAAACCAACAAACTTTGGTGTTCCTTCTCCTCATCCTCACTTCCCCTCCCCCACCCCTTCTCCGCTCCTCATTCTACATGTTTTCCTCAGGAGAGTCCCATCGCTCTCATGGTTTTCACTATCACCTTTGTTGTGATAAATCCCAGATCTGTAACTACAACATTGAACTTCAGATTTGTAAGTACAGCCACCTCTGAACATCTCCACTTGGATAGCCCAAAGCCGCCTCACATTTGCTTGCCCTACACTTAATTCAGCTTCCATCCCAGACCTGTTGTCCCTCGAGCTTCTTCCTATCTCGGAGTACGATGTTCCTATACCTAACTAATCATCCTGGAAGCCATCCATGACTCCTCCCTCTCTCTTGCCCAGATTCCTCCCCAATCCCAATGGCTTCTTCTTCCCCAAAGCTTCTTGACGCCACCACTTTTTTCATGCCGACATCAGAGTCCAGGCCCACATCCCCTCTCTGCTAGATTGCTGACTTGTATTCTCCTAATTTCTCTCTTTAATTCCCTTCCTGCCCTACCCCATCTAACCTTCATACCACCAGAAGAATGTTAACTCTTATAATTAAGAATTATTATAACATATAATTCTTATGGTAAATCTTACAAGTGACCTTATCTAATCTGCCTTGATCCCCTAAGACTCTGCCCCAGACGCAGGGAAACAGAACAACAGAGTGCCCTGGCATGTTCAACAGGAATGGGATTAGCTCCAGAATAGTCAGCTTGAACTTCAGTCTTTGAAACCTTATCTTTCTTCTGTCCTTCTTCTGCCTCGTCTTCTTCAACAATTGGCTATCTTTCCAGCTTCAAACTTGGGCTCTATTTTCTGATTTCTGATTCTCAAACAAACAAGCTTTGGGTCAGGATGACCCATACCTGTCTCTCCTCCAAGAAGGAATGTCCTTGCCCCTGGTGTTGGGCTCCCTTTGAAAATCTTCAGCTGCTTAAGGCATCTGGAAGTCATTCTTGACCTTAGTTGCCGAGAAATCTGTAGATCTATGGAGTGCACAAAAATGCCTGCATCCAAAGTCAAATGTTGACCATCTTTTTCTTCATTAACAGAAAGAAGGAAGTTAATGCATTGAATTGTTTCAGTTTTTAGTTTTTCTTATGCAAAATTTTCTGAAATCTCTGTCCTGCCCCCCCCCCTTTTTTTTTACTACTGCTTTCCTGCAAGCTAGTGATTGAAATACAGCAAATTAGTATCAAGGGAAAAGTTCAAAAAACAATGGATCAAACTTCAACGGTTTGTTTTTGGTGTGACTATGCTTGTGGTTGTGATTTTATATTGATAACCTAGAACACAGTCATAATTTCTGCTAGGAAAATTATTTCCAGTACATACGAAAGAGTTAAATATATCACCATTTTTTTTTTGTTCTACAAATGGCCTAGTGGAGACTCTTTTCCCTGAATGTGTCTAGGAAACCATAGCCTAGAGCACAGCACCCAATTATTAGCACAGAACATGATTTGTTCCGTGTCCACTTTTCTGTCTTCATCTCTCATAACTTGGTCCTGCTCAACCCTGAGCATCAGCCATATCAATCTAGGCTTATTCCCCTAAATGTACTGTGCTTGGTTAAGCTGTTCGCTGTGCATGCCCCCCCCCCTTTATCCATTATGGTTGATGAAGAGACATCCCCTCCCAGCAGACAAGCATTTGCCACATTACCTCATAATTGACTTGTTCGATTTCCCTACCATTAGCTCGTAGTGGAAAGAGACGATTAGAAAAAAATCGCAGAATCTTTGCTTCCTGACACATGGGAAGGAATTAGTAAAATCTCTGCCAATTTACTGAATTTTCTTTTAAGGAGATCAAAAGGGGAGCTGTACAACATTCTAATCTGATGGAGTAGCCCTAGCAAGCCTCTGTGACACAAATCAGAATATATTTAAGTTTTCTTCTGGTCTTCTAGTTATCTTTCTCTCCTCTGGCATCAGTTCCCTTTGTTTATTTTGGTCCTTCTTTTTCATGTTGATCGTTTCCCTCAAATGTCTGATGACCCTTTGTTGTCTGGTCATATTTATGTATGAAAAACCAAGTTTATTTTTATGGGTAGATAGCACGGGTTTCCTCTGCAATTGTACTGATCTGTTTCCCCCCACAAAGCTTTCTCCGGAATGGGAGGGCTGACTGCGGGTTCTCTTTCAGTGGGTAGAGTCTGTCAACAGGCGGGCTTCCCTTTAGGTTATGTGGGTGGAGAGGCAGGAAGGCCAGGGACCCCCACAACTGATAAAGCAAGGAGGGCTTTTCTCTGGGGGTGAAGCCCTTTAGAGGGTTTCACTCTTGACTGATGCTGGTTTTCCTTTTGTTTTCTTTTTCCTGTCTTTTGCAGAGGTCTTGACATCCTCCCTAGAGCCCTCCTCAGGCACTTCAGCCTGAGGGCAAAGGCCAAATACTCCTGCTAACAAAGGGTTCCTGGGGGAAGGGAGAGAGAGAGAGAAAAGAGCCCACCTGTCCCAGCTGTTTCCACTGCAACTCATCAAGAGTCACCATAATGATTACCTCTCAGCCTACCCCTGCTCTTTGCATTCATTGTCGCTGGGATTGGTGTTTCCTTGGGAAAACCCACTCTTACCTCTGAGTTCTGAATTGCAATGTTCTCTGCTCTGATTTCTCTTCTAGTCCAAGTTCATTGCCTTTCTTACTTGTTGGTACCACTCAAAATTTGTTTCACACTGATGTCACATTTTCTTGTTTCCCCATGGTTGCAATTTCACTTTTTTTTTACATTATTTTTGACCAAATAATACAGTCACATGGTTAAAAAGGTAAATGATATGAAAAACTGTGCAGTGTAAAATCATCCTTCCACCTCTTTCTCCCAGTCCTCCATGGTCAACTAGTGTTGTCGGTTTCTTCTGTATCTCCCAGAGATGATTTTCTTCTCATTCAAGAAAGTTCATATTCTCTTCACCCTTTTTACACACAGTAGTATACAACACACTGTTCTGCATCTTTGCTTTTCCATTTAACAGTTTATTTTGGAGATTATTCCATGTCAGCAAAGTGCTTTACACTCTCTCTCCCTCTTTTTACAACTGCCTAGTATTCCACTGTATAATGACATACCACAATGTATTTAACTAGTTCCCTATTGATAAACATTTAGGTTGTTCCCAGTCATACAGTATTGAACAATGCTGCAACAGGGGCACCCGGGTGGCTCAGTTGATTGAGCATCTGTCTCTTGGTTTCCACTTGGGTCATGATCTCAATCTCAATCTCATGAGATTGAGCCCCCAGCCCCACTCTGAGCTCAGGGGGATGTCTGCTTGAAGATTCTCTCTCTCTCACTGCCCCTTCCCCCTTTGTTCTCTCTTCATCTTTCTCTCTTTCAAGTAAATAACTAAATCTTTTAAAAGCATAATAATGCTGCAACAAAAAGCTTGGTACTTATTCATTTTATTTAAAGTTGCTTTTCAGACATTTCTATGAGATCTGGAAGGCAAAATAAATCACATTTTTTTAAGACACTGAACAGTCAACATGTTAGCCTAAACACATCACACTCAAAGGAAGAGACTTTAAAAGTCATTGTTTATTTTCTGTTAGTCAACAGAAAATGAAAGTTTCCATTATCAATGCACAGTAAATTATTTGTGTTATATATCCTCTTCAAAGCCAGGTATTGCATTTTAAATCTTCCAACACAAAGTTCTATCTGGCCTTGAGAATTTTTGTTGCCCCATGTGGGATTCTCCATGTAGAATTGCAGCAAAGAGCCAGGAGCTCCCAGTTCAGAGCAGCCAACCAATACATGAGCCGACAAACATAAAACAGTGTGAGAAGTGCCACAGTAGAGAGGAACACAGACTGCTGTGGGAACATTAAGAAGGAGAACCTAGCAGGTGGCTGGGGTAAAAAAAATATCAGGGAAGTTTCCCTAGGAGAAGAGATACTTGTCATAACATTGAATCCTGGCTTCTAGCACTCTACCAACAAATTCCAACATTCAGTGTCCATCTACTTTGGCTTTTCTAGTCCAGAATCTTCCAACTCTTTTCATTCTGCAGTAATCTTCTCATTGACTGTATTGACTCTGACACTCCAAAGTCTCAGGAGGAGTGAGGTAGGAGGGGGTTGGGGATAATCATCTCCAGCATAGATGAATGATGTTGGCGACAGGGATGTTTGGAATATTGGCCTGGTTTTAGGTATTAGTTTTGCTAGCGTGACCAGAATCCTCAATCTCTGTTAACTACAAGTCACCTATCTCCATCCCAGATCCCCAAAGTGAATTTTGTTGACAAATGCTCACTCCTTGTTTCTGACTTGTAGGTACTCTGTCTCCACTCCCCATTTGTATAAGAAAAATAAAGCTATATTTATCCGTATGCTTAGATGGACAAGAAACACAGGTAACACTGATTACCACTGGGAAGTATGAAGCGGGAGGTGGGGAGGCAGCTTTTGCTCTTTGCTCTATACCCTCTGTACTTTTTGCATTATTTTTTACAATGAACATATTTTACATTAATAAGAATTTTTAAAAAGATTTTATTTATTTATTTGACAGACAGAGATCACAAGTAGGCAGAGAGGCAGGCAGAGAAAGAAGAAGAAGCAGGCTCCCTGCGAAGCAGAGAGCCCAATGTGGGGCTTGATCCCAGGACCCTGGGATCATGACCTGAGCCGAAGGCAGAGGCTTTAACCCACTGAGCCACCCAGGCACCCCTAAGAATTTATTTTTAATAAACTTTTATTGAGGTAAAACTTTACATACAGAAAAATGCACAGATCATAAGCTTAATGGATTTTCATGAAGTAAACATACCCATTGTAATCATCACCCAGATGTAGACCTTTATACTCCTGCTGAAACCCCCCTCTTGTCTTCTCTCAGTTACCTCTAGTTCTCACAAAGCTAACCACTATTCTGCTCTTATCACCAAAGATAGTTCTCACTGGGAGTTCCAGTTGCTTCTTATCTTTACTAGCACTTGGTATCATCTGTATTATTTATCTTAGCCATTTTAACAGGTCTATAATATTATTTCATTATAATTTTGATTTGTGTTTCCCTAAAGGTTAATGATGTTGCACATCTTTGCCTGGGCTTCTTTGATACCCACATGTCCTCTTTGTTGCTAACATTTTTCAAAAATATAGAACACAATCATCTAAAACAATTACTTGAAAAGAATAATGCCATTAACTTGACTACAGAAGAGTCCTTGGGTGTCACAATCCTAATGAGAGGCAGATGAGGGTGATGGAAATAGCCAGAACTTGGTAGCAGATATTCCAGTCTGTTCTTGCTGTGGGTTCTTAGCTGAACTATTTAATCTTTTTGTGCCTTTGTTGCCTTGTCTATGAACCAGAGGTGACAACAGTTCCTGCTTCATAGGGTTGTCCTCAGAATTAGATGAGAAAATTACATAAGGCAATCTGCTCCAAATGTTCATCAGTGTTCTCTCTACCTGTCTGGCCAAGCCTGGAAAGAGGCCAAGGGAGAGAAGTTCATCTTGAGGTAGTCGGCAGCTTAGTATATGACAGAGAATGGGTAAGTAATTCCTCTTTTTCTGGATCTAAGGATTAAAAACCCTAGACTTGTATTCTAGCTGCAAGATTCTGTCCCCTCACTCCCTTCTGTGCTCAACCCCAAAGAACAGGAACAGCCTGCTTTGAGGAAAATTCTAGAAGAAATTTCTAGTCATAACTGGGCTCTTGGATGCTGTTGCACCCCTTGGATGAGTTTGACACCTCTTTCCTACTGTATGTCTAGCAGAAAGACACAAGTCCCATGACATCTTTTGGTATAATTTCCAAGGGTTTCCCCATTGTCTTCTGTGGCAGGACTGCTTGAGGTGTCCTGTGGCTGACACCAAGTAGGCAACATCCATGTAGCAAATATTTGCCCAGCAGTTAGGAAGCACTAGTCTCTCTGATAGGTCTGGGGAGCCAAAATGAAAAAGAAAGAACTAATAGTTTAGGAGATAGGAAGGCAAGGAGTCACTGGGGAGGCATCACAAAAGGGCAAGTAGATGGGGTTTTAGGAACATGCAGGATGAGTGAGGGTGAAGTGTTAGAGGATCAGAGAAGGTTCCTGGAAGAAGTAATGTTAGAGCCCGGAGGGAATTTTGGATCATGTTGGATCAAAACCCTGCTCTGGGCTCTGTACTGCACCCCAGTGTCTTCCAATGGACCCTTAAGGTAGAACACAGAATATTAAGACTTTATAGTAAAAAAAAAATACCCTTTGTTCCAGAGTGAAGGATCTCTGGGATCAAGTGCTCTATGGGTGAGTATATTATCAGCACCCATTTTCCTTCAGAGATCAGCCTGATATGAGTGAACATCTAAGGCTTGTCTCTGTGGTTGTAGCCCATTTTTAACCTCCCTCATTCCAAACTTAGCCAGCCTTCTGCATCTCCCCTGGAGCTACAGAACTCTGGCAGGCTGGCCCCTAGGTCCAATGCTTCAAGACCCCACCACACAGCCTTCCCTTGGGCCTCTCTTACTTACTCCTACCCAATCCCTCTTCTTGACTTCTCAGGCTCAGGGTCCTCTCCTGTCTCTCCCCAACTTATAACTACAATTCTCCGGGCTGTCCTCTTTAGTTCTGACCCTAGGGTTGAGCAGTCCCTCTCTGATTCCTCCCTGTGGTTCATTCCTGGGGCTGTTTCTGAAATAGTGCTTCTGCTCCTAACCCATTTCCTCCATAACCCCACAGGAGACTGTCTTCTTAGCAGGATCTCACTCAGAGGACCTCTAGTTCTCCTGCAGGGTCTCCTAGGGCCTGCAGCATGTTTTCCTAAGTGGGGAAACTGAGGATCAGAGAAAGGGGATGACTTACCAAAGTCACGCAGCAAGTTAGTAGCAGAGTAGAGACTAGCCCGGGCCTCCACACTTCCAGCCAATGCTCTTTATCGGGAATCAGGCTGCCCCTCACAAGGCTCAGGGCTTCTAGGCACCATCAGCTCCCACCCACTGAGTGCAGTGCACCATCTCCGTTAGCACTTCCTTCCTGAGTCAGTTCATTAAGACTGCAGCTGGCCCGTCCAGGCTTCTGACTCAGCAGCCCACCAAAGAACATCCAACCATGTCTGCATATAATTAAGGAAATACCTGGGGCAGGAAGCATTTTTTTTCCTGGCAGAGTGTGGGTGCAAAAGGAGGTGAAGAGATTCAATTAAATGGTAAGATGTCAGGGATCATGATGAGGGTGGGGTGAGGAGCAGAAGGGTTTAGGATTAGTGGTTTAACAAATTTTGGTTCAGAAGTATATTTACTGGCTTAAAAGGACCCTTGGGATACACTGTTAGTGCAAATATCATGACAAAAATAGACTGCTTCCATAGTTCCACTTGTGTAAGTTGAGAGTGTTCCCAAAGCACCTATGAGTACTAATTACAAATGAGCTATATGCAAGGGAAACAGTCAACAAAACCAAAAGACAACTGACAGAATGGGAGAAGATATTTACAAATGTCTTATCAGATAAAGGTCTAGTATCCATAGTCCACAAAGAACTTATCAAACTCAACACCCAAAGAACAAATAACCGAATCAAGAAATGGGCAGAAGACACGAACAGACACTTCTGTAAAGAAAACATCCAATGGCCAATACACATGAAAAAGTGCTAACATCACTCGGTATCAGGGGAATACAAATTGAAACCACAGTCAGATACCACCTCACACCAGTTAGAATGGCTAAAATAAACAAGTCAGGAAACAACAGGTGTTGGTGAGGATGCAGAGAAAGGGGAACACTCCTCCACTGTTGGTGGGAATGCAAGCTGATGCAGCCACTCTGGAAAACAGGATGGAGGTTCCTCAAAAAGTTGAAAATAAAGATACCCTATGACCCAGCAATTGCACTACTGGGTATTTATGCTAAAGATAAAAATGTAGCGATCTGAAGGGGCACATGCACCCGGATGTTTATAGCAGCAATGTCCACAATAGCCAAACTATGGAAAGAGCACAGATGTCCATCGATAGATGAATGGATAAAGAAGATGTGAGATATATATATATATATATATTCATTCCATTGTGTATATATATATATATATGCATACACACATAATGGAATACTATGCAACCATCAGAAAACCTAAATCTTGCCATTTGCAATGACATGGATGAAAATAGAGGGTATTATGCTGAGCAAAATAAATCAATCAGAGAAAGACAATTATCATATGATCTCACTGATATGAGGAATTTGAGAAACAAGACAGAGGATCATAGGGGAAGGGAAGGAAAAATGAAACAAGATGAAACCAGAGAGGGAAACAAACCATAAGAGACTCTTAATCTCAGGAAACCAACTGAGGGTTGCTGGAGTGGAGGGGGTGGGAGGATGGAGTGGCTGGGGGATGGGCATTGGGGAGGGCATGTGCTATGGGGACCTCTGTGAATTGTGTAAGACTGATGATTCACATACCTGTACCCCTGAAACAAGTAATACATTATATGTTAGTTTTAAAAAAGAAATGAGCTGTATGTTCCCTTCTGTCCTGTGCACCCATGTTAATTTTTGCCCACAAGTTAATAATTGGAAATGATTACCACACTTTTGAGAGTGGCTGTGACTCAAGGTTCACCTGCAAATACATGGAGTTGAGAACTTTTCTCCTTCACAATGTTCCCTGGTGACTGTTGCCATCTTGCTAAGTGTAGACTTAGAATAGCTCCCACCAGAGCACATCTATGTCTCATCCAGCATCTAATCCAATCAAGGATTTTTAGAATCCTTCTAAGAGAAATAGTCCCAGGGTACCTTCATTTCTCATAAGTCATAACAAGTCATCTCTACTCCCAACATGGGGCTTGAACTCACAACCCTGAGATCAAGAGCCATGTGCTCTACCAACTGAGCCAGCCAGGTGCTCCTCCAATCAAGGATTTTGACACCAAGATGTTTTTTGCCTTAGAGGAGCAGGAAGCCCTGGGTATTGTGACAGGGTCATGGATACCCTGAGACTGCTCTCATGACACTGAAGAACCAACCACATCTGAGGCATGTTTAGATAAACAATGGGGTTGACACTTGTGCTGGGTCCAATAGCATCCCCCCCAAAATTCTTGTCCACCTGGAATCGGTGAATGTGACCTTATTTGGAAACAGAAGCTTTGCAGATAGTAGTTGAGTTCAGATGAGGTCATCCTGAATGAGGCTGGGCCTTATCCAATGACTGGTGTCCTTATAAGAAGAGGATAATTTGGTCACAGACACACACCGAAGGAAGATGGCAATGTGACAGAGGCAGGGACTGAAGTGACACTGCCACTAGCCAAGTAGTGTCAAGGATGGTTGGCAACCAGCAGAGGCCAGAAGAGGCAAGAAAAGATTCTTCCTTTAGAGCCTTCAGAGGGAACAGGGACCTGTTGATGCCCTTGAACTTCTGGCCTCCGGAAATGTGAGAGAATAAATATCTGTTGTTTTAAGCGACCTGATTCGTGGTAGCTTATGTGTGGAGTGCGCAAGCTTGCTGTAGGGTTATGGAAGCCATTGGAAACGAATACAACTCCTGTATGGAAAAAGTTGGCCCCATCTTGGGAAATGCTATGCCAGTCGTGACATGAAGAGAAAGACGCTCACCAACAGAGGGCATACTCTCAAGAATAAGGACTGTGTGACCCCTCGGATTATGCTCTACATTGGTCTGCACATGCAGAAAGAAACAAGCCTGGAAGGTCCCACCAGACACGTCTCGGAGCAATAAATCCTGGAAGGTTTTTATCTACTTGCTTTAACTTGTCTGTATTTTCTAAGTGTCCCACAATGAATATGCATTACGTGGGTAAAAGATATGTGTCTCTATCTACCTGTCATCTATTTATTCACCTACCTATCTTGGATTGCTAGTACTCTCATGCACTCACAGAATTCTTCTAAGAGAAATAGTCCCAGGGTACCTTCATTTCTCATAGGCCTGAATTTAAGAATCACTCCCTAAAATTCCCACAGGAATGAAGGTAGACAAAAATGAAATAATATATATATATATATTTTTTTTTAAGCTTTTATTTATTTATTTGACAGAGAGAGGCAGGGGGTGGAACAGGCTCCATACTGAGCAGAGAGCCTGATGTGGGGCTCGATCCCAGGACCCTGAGATCATGACCTGAGCCAAAGGCAGAGGCTTTAACCCACTGAGCCACCCAGGCACCCCGAAATCATATATTTATATGGTATTTGATACTACTTGCAGGGCATACTTTCATATCCATCCACCCACTCAACCTCAATCCCCTCTGACTGGTAAGAATTCTCAGGCTCAGAAAGCTGTTAAAGACCTTGTCCAAGGTCTCATGGCTAATAACTCATGGGACTATGACTGCACTCAGGGTCCTGACACATTTTTCAGTAGCAGGTTCTAGAATGTAAGGGACAATTAAGTCCTTGTCCATAGGGACAGCACTTGCTTCCTGTCATGTTCCCTGAACACTAATATCTCCAACCCTGAGAATGGTGCATGGCATAGAGTAGGTGATCAGTACATTTTCCTTGAATGAATATGACAAATGAAAGCTGCCTCCTAGAAGCATTTTCTGCTACTAGGAACATTTTTGTTCAAGCCAAGCCTCTGTGCCCTGCAGAAGACCACAGCATTGCTGAAGGGATCCTATTTTTTTTTCTCAATCTCTGTCCCTCCACAGTCTGCTCCTCCACCCACACCCCTACCCCCAGGCAAAGAATAGCTACTAGGGATGACTTCTCATATCACCTACAAGAGGGCATCTATATATTCCAATGCAAGGTGAGTCTACAAAGAGCTCCTTGGGGCACCTGGCTGGTTCAATCAGTAGAGTGTATGACTCTTGATCTCGAGGTTGTGGCTTCAAGTCCCACGTTGGGTGTAGTGATTACTTAAAAATAAAAGCTTTAAAATAAATAGATAGATAAATAATACAAAGAGCTCCTTGTCAAAAACAGTACCACCCAGCAGAAAGATCCAGGACCAAGGGGAGGGCAGGCGCTGCAGATGGGTGGGCTTCTCAGTTGCAGAATGATCAATTCAAGAAACGCCAAGACACAGAGATAGACAGAGAGAGGAAATGGCAGCCAAGTGGTTACCAAAGGGTCTCGGTTCAGGAACAGAAAAAGAGATGTGCTGAAAATGTCCAAAAGGAAGTCAAAAGGGAAGACTGGTTGCAACACATAGGAAAAAGGAAGTGAGGTAGGGCAGACAGAAGACACCTCCATCCCTGGCTGTCCCTCTAGCCCAACCCAGTTCTCCTGCCTTCTTCTAAGTATATCCCCCTCGGCCTCCACACAGCTGATACCTTCCCACCATTCCCACAGGCCTTGTTGGGTGGAAGGTGCTCCCAGAGGGGAAGCTTTGTATCCAGGTTTTCTTTTTCAAGGACAAAGTCCCAGGAAGCTTTAAAGCTACAAGCTGCCCTGTCCGGGGAGGGGTGGGGGGTGGCGGGTAATGTGGTTAGTCTCAGTGCCAAGAACTGGGTCTCTGGAAGCTGGGAAGCTAGCCAAGAAGTTGGAGAAGGGGAGGAAGGAGGGTCAGGGGTCTCCAAGCACTGGGGTTGGGAGCAGAGCTCTGGGGACCCTGTAGGATTTCACAACTCTTCTCTTTCCTGGCCTCTTTCACACACACCAGGACAGGAAGGGGAAGCTGAAGGAGGATTATGAGGCAATTAATTGTAGGTAAGGAAGTTGCTTTAAAAAGGAAAGCTCGAATCACGATCTTAATTAAGGACCATTCCTGGCTAATTTGCTAGACAGGGAGAAGGTGCAGTTTTGATAGCAAAAGATTTTGAGAGATCATTTCTGTGTCCAGGCAGAGCCATGTGTATCCTGGGGAAGGAAGTCTTCCAGGCCTTTGAGCTATATGGGAGGGGAGTTGTGAGAGTTTCCTTCTTTTCCAACACCACATACTTCTGCCCCAGCATTGCAGGATTCACAGCATTAGGAGCCTCTAGATACAAAATGTCAACCCAGGATATCACTCATGTGGCTAAGCCCAGGAATTAATGCATTCTGTCGATTGCCAATGTTCTTATTTTCATAATTCTTTTTTTAAAAAGATTTATTTATTTATTTATTTGAGAGAGAGAGAGAGAGAGAGAGAGAGAGTGCACAAGTAGGGTAGAGGGAGAAGCAGACACCTCACTGAGCAGGGAGCCTGATGTGGGGTTTGATCTCAGGACCCTGGAATCATGACCTGGACTAAAGGCAGATGCTTAACTGACGGAGCCACCCAGGCACGCCTTATTTTCATAATTCCTAACAAAGACTTATCTCAAAATCTACTCCCACCTAGGAGCAAAATGTTCATTTACAGCTCAGGACTCAAGAGAACTTTCTATCAGTGGGGTGGGTTTGGGGAGTATCCCTCACAAAGCTGGTGAACAATGAAAATTACTGCCTCTTCAGAGTTAGCTCCTCTGAAACCGGAAATGTGAACAGAGCTGACTTAGTACTAATACTTTCTCTTACTCCTGTAAGAAAGAGGAAAGACGGTGCTCAAAGTAGCAATGATGTGCGAAAACCACAGTAGAGGTTTTGTAAAGAAGAGCAATTGTGGCTTTTGCACAAATTATTCCTAAACCGAGGCTGGCGACAGCATATGACACTTTTCAAAGTAGCTGCTGGACTGGTATTTCACTGAAATGAAGACAATCTTTGAGCAAGACCGGAAGCCAAAAATCTACATTTCATGACCTCTGCAGGAAAGTAATAGTTGCATTATGGAACATTCTAGAACGGCAGGCTCAAACCATGGCCCCGGAAGAAATGTTGGCCTTTTTAGGTAGGAGGGGGGAGGCAGGAAAAATCTAATTCCCAAAGAAGGTTTCTGATAGTTTTCCACTCTCTCCCCACCCCCTCACCTGGTTCCGTGGCTCTTCTTTAACCATCTCTTCTAGCACAGGAGATCTGATTCAATAGATGGGGAAAAGGAAGTAGAGGAGACAGAGAAGAAAAATTAATTTCAGTTTCAGGAAGTCCAGAACATTTTTTTAAAAGATTTTATTTATTTATTTGACAGAGGGAGAGGGAGAAGCAGGCTTCCTTCTGAGCCCTTAAGGAGCCTGATGCAGGGACCGATCCCAGGACTCTGGGATCATGACCTGAGCTGAAGGCAGATGCCCAACCGTCGGAGTCACTTTGGTGCCCTGTGTCCAGAATATTTTTAACTCAAAGGTTGCCTGAAAATGTTAGCAGAAAAGAGTAAATGACAAAGATTAGAGAAGAAATAAATGAAATAGAAAATCAATAGAAAAAATCAATAAAACTAAGCTGATTTTTTGGAAAAGATAAAATTGATGAACGCCTTGCTAGACTAAAAACAGGAGTGTGCAAAGACTTAAATAAATAAATCAGAAATGAAAGAAGGGACATTACAACAGATGCCATGGAAATAAGAAGGATGATAAGAGACTAATATAGGAAGAATTATACACTGACTAACTGGATAAACTGAAAGAAATGGACAAATTCCTAGAAACATACAACCTACTAAGAATGAATCATGAAAAAAAAAAAAACAGAAAATCTGAACAGACCAATTTGAGTAAGGAGATTGAATCAATAATCAAAAACCTCCCAAGACAGTAAAGCCCAGAACCAGATGGCTTTACAGGTAAATTCTACCAAACATTAAAGAAGAATCAATTCATTCTCCAACTTTTGCAAAAAGTTGAGGAGAAGGGAGCACTTCCAAACTCATTTTATGATGTCAACACAATGATATCTGATACCATAAGGAGATGATAGGTCATTTAATGACTATAGAAGCAAAAATCCTCAACAAAATACCAGCAAACTGAGTTCAACAGCCTTTAAAAGTCTTAACTACCATGACCAAGTGGGATTTGTCCCTAGGATACAAAGATGGCTGACTATACACAAATCAACCTATATGATATTCCACATGAGTAGAATAAAGGATAAAAATCACACGATCATCTCAATGGATGCAGAAAAAGCATTTGACAAAATTCAGTATCTTTTAATGATAAAAACTCTAAATAAACTATGAATGGAAGGAAAGTACCTCAACCAAAAAAAGGGCATATACAACAAGCCCACAGCTACCATCATACTCAATGATGGAAAGCTGAAAGCTTTTACTCTAAGATCAGGAACAAGGCAGCGATGCCCACTCTTGCCACTTCTATTTGCCATAGAACTGGATATTCTAGCCAGAGTAATCAGTCAAGAAAAAGAAATCAAAGGCATCCAAATCAGATAAGACAAAGTAAAATCAACCCTGTCTGTAGATGACATATCTTATATATAGATTTAAAGATTCTTTTAAAAAAACTGTTAAAACTAATAAGCAAATTCAGTAAAGTTGTAGGATACAGAATCAATATACCAAAACTACTTGCATTTCTATATGCTAGCAATGAACTCTCTCAAAAGGAAATTAGGAAAACAAATCCATTTATAATAGCACAAAAAAGAGTAAAATGCTGAGAAAAAAATAAAAGGCTTGTCTGCTGGAAACTACAAACCACTGATGAAAAAATTACGCAAGATACAAACAAATGGAAAGACTACATTGCATGTTCAAGGACTGAAAGACTTTATAATGTAAAAATGCCTATACTACCCAAAGCAATCTACAGATTCAATGATGCTCTGACAAAATTCCAATGGAGTTATTTACAGAAATAGAAAAAAAAATCCTAAATACCATGTGGAACAATGAAGCACCCTGAATACCTGAAACAATCTTGAGAAAGAACAAAGCCGGAAGCCTCATATTTTCTGTCTGAAAATATATTAAAAAGCTACAGTAATCAAAACAGCAAGACACTGGCGTAAAGACAGTCCTATAGATCACTGAAAGTGAATAGAGATCCTAGAAGTAAATCCACATATATACTGTCAACTGATATTCGATAAGGATGCCAAGAATCCACAATAGGAAAGGGATAGTCTCTGTAACAAATGATGTTAGGAAAACTGGCTCTCCACATGCAAAAGAATGAAATTGGACCTTAACATACACAGAAATCAACTTAAAATGAACTTAAGACTTAAATGTAAGACCCCAAACCATAGAACTCTTTAGAAGAACACATACAGGAAAAGCCTCATGGTATTGGTCGTGGTAAGGATTTCATAGTATGACACCAAAAGCACAGGCAACAAAACCAAAAATAAACAAGTGGGACTACATCAAACTAAAAAGCTTCTGAATAGCAAGGGAAACAATCAAGAGAGCGAGAAGGCAACCTACAGAAAGGGAGAAAACATTGGCAAACCTTATACCTAATAAAGGGTTAGTCTCTGAAATATATAAGGAAATTTTATAACTCATAGTAAAAAACAAACAAATAAAAACAACTAACAACTCTATTTAAGAATGGGCTAAGCTCTCAAATAGACACTTGTCCAAGGAAGACATAAATGGCCAACAGGTATATATATAAAAAAAATGCTCAATGTCACTCATCATCAGGGAAATGCAAATCAAAACCACAATGAGACATCACCTCACACCTATCATGATTGCTACTGTTAGAAAAAAAGGTGACAAGTGTTGATGAGAACATAGAGAGACTGGAACCCTTGCACGTGTTGCAAAACGGTGCAATGCTATAGAACACCGCATGGACATTCCTCACAAAATTAAGACTAGAACTACCATGTGATCCTGCAGTCTCACTTCTGGGTATTTATCCAAAAGAATTGAAATTAGTATCTTGAATAGATATTAGCACTTCTGTGTCCATTGCAGCAATAGCCAAGATGTGGGAACAACTTAAGTATCTACTGAAAGATACATACACACAGTGGAATACTATTCAGCCTTAAAAAAAGAAGGATGGCTGAACCCTGAGGAAATTATGCTGATGGAAATAAGTCAGACACAAAAAGACAAACACTGCATGATTCCATTTATATAAGGTACCTAAAATCGTCAAACTCAGGGGCGTCTGGGTGGCATAGTTTATTTCGGCTCAAGTGATCTCAGGGTCATGAGATCAAGCCCCGCTTCAGGCTCCCTGCCGATTAAGACTTTCTCTCCCTTTGTCCCTCCCCATCCCTGCTCTCTCTCACACTTTCTAAAAGAAATAAGTAAATCTTTTCAAAAATAATGAAATAAAATAGTCAAATTCATAGAATCAAAGACTGGAATGGTGTTTGCCAGGGGCTGGGATGGGGGAAACGGGGAGTTACTAATCAATGGACATAAATGTCCAGTTTGATCAAGATGAATAAGCTCAATAGATCTGTTGTGCGCCTGGGTGGCTCACTCACTAAGCGTCTACCTTCGGCTCAGGTCATGATCCCAGGGTCCTGGGATGGAGCCCTGCATTGGGCTCTCTACAGGGCGGGAAGCCTGCTTCTCCCTCTCCCACTCCCTCTGCTTGTGTTCCCTCTCTTGCTGTGTCTCTTTCTGTCATATAAATAAATAAATAATCTTTAAAAACATTTTTTTTTGTTGTTGTTGTTAAGAATAGGGGCTCCTGGTGGCTCAGTGGGTTAAGCCTCTGCCTTCAGCTCAGGTCATGATCTCAGGGACCTGGGATCAAGCCCCACATCAGGCTCCCTGCCCAGTGGACAGCCTGCTTCTCCCTCTCCCTCTCTGCTTTCTCTCGCTCTCAAATAAATGAAGTCTTTAAGAAAAATTGCTACGAAGATAAATATCAGGTGTTCATACAATGATAAAATAAAATGTAGGGGCGCCTGGGTGGCTCGCTGGATTAAGCTGCTGCCTTCAGCTCAGGTCATGATCTCAGGGTCCTGGGATCAAGGCCCACATCGGGCTCTCTGCTCAGTGGGGAGCCTGCTTCCCCCCCACCCTGCCTGACTCTGCCTGCTTGTGATCTCTCTCTGTCAAATAAATAAATAAAATATTTTAAAAAATAAAATAAATAAAATATAAAAACCTGCAAAAGAGCATAAAACATTAAACTGCCTATCATCAGTCTCACACATAAATATTTATTGAAACTCTGCCAAGTAAAATCTCAGTAAGGGAAATCGAGGAGTATGTTAATATACCTTCACCAAGGGGCACCTGGGTGTCTCAGTGGTTTGGGCCGCTGCCTTCGGCTCGGGTTATGATCTCAGGGGCCTGGGATCGAGCCCCGCATCGGGCTCCCTGCTCAGTGGGGAGCCTGCTTCCCTCTCTCTCTCTCTCTCTCTCTCTCGCTCTCTCTGCCTGCCTCTCTGCCTACTTGTGATCTCTGTCTGTCAAATAAATAAATAAAATCTTTAAAAAATATATATATATCTATATATACCTTCACCAAGAAGGACCCATTCAAGGAATGCAAGAATGTTTTAATATTAGAAAATCTGTTAATCAAGTTCATATTAATAACAGAACAAAGAAAAAATACTATTGTAATCAATCCATGGTGGAAAAGCCAAAAATTCACCATCAATTCCTGACAATGCTTTTAGAAAAGGAAGAACATTGACATTCTTCATTCATTAGGTACATGTATCTTCCAATCTTATTATCTCTATGACCTTGGGCATCTGGCATCACCTTTGTGCCTCAGTTTCCAAATATTTTCAACAAATCACAGGACACAAACTGAGGATTGCTGGAGGGAGAGGGGGTAATTGGGTGATGGACATTAAGGAGAGCATGTGATGTAATGAGCACTGGAGGTTATATAAGACTGATGAATCACTGACCTCTACCTCTGAAATCAATAATACATTATATGCTAATTAGTTGAACTAATTTATTAATATAATTATATTTATAAATATAATATAAATTATATTTTATATAAACATTATTTATATAATTACCATAATTCAATTAATTAATTGAAACAAGGATAATAGTATCAGCCTCTAAGTGTTATGAGGATTCGGCAGTGTATATGGAAAGTACTATCACACGGTGCCATTTCTTCCCACCCCCTTACTTGTCTTATTTTCTCATGTGTCTATCACTCATTAACACTGTGTGGAGTGCCCTAAGGGAAGTGATGTACTGCCATTTTTCTGTTCTCCTGATTTCTTTTGTTTGCACCAGTGGATGTACGATGTTTTGTTTTGTTTTTTTTTTTAAAGATTTATTTATTTATTTATTTGACAGAGAGAAATCACAAGTAGACGGAGAGGCAGGCAGATTGCTGTCCTAGCTTGTGTTTACTCAGGCATGGTCTTGTCAACCAAGTAACCCTCTTCATGCCCACCCCTCCATGCCAACTCCTAGACCCCCTTAAAGGAAGATTGTACTAATTGGCTTTACTGGTATTAAGCCAATGGTTCCCAGCCCTGGCTACCCATTAGAATCACCTGAGCAGCTTTGTCACGTGGTCCTACCGGGGGTAGCTCGACTTCCAAGCGGGTGCAGTTCCGACACATTCACTCCTTTTAAGCATTGACCTGTACGCCACCTAATTTTGAAATTAGTTTTGATTCATTGCTCCAAAGTGACTGACTGATTCCGTAATCCCATAAAAGACCATTCGTTAGAGTGGGTGCACTTGCAGAAAGGAAGGGGACAGTAAAAAGTGGGCAGAGAGGAAGTAACCAAACCTTAGGAGAATCTCAAAATTAGGTAAAAGAAAAAAGAGAAGTAAGGAGGGGGTCGAAAGGGAATGGGGACTGGGTGGTACCATAGAAACCCAGAAGCAGCGTCCACCTTCGCACTCAAGGAAGGCTTTTCCTGGGTTCATCTGCTTGGACGGACCCTCAGCACCAGAACCACTCTGCCTAGCTTCCCAGTTCCAAGCACACAACATCAGACAAGTTAGTAAATTCATTACGTCTTCATCTCATCACCTACAAAATGGAGACAATGGTCTCTGCTCCTAGGGCTTTTGCAAGGCCTACGCAAGGCACCAGGAACAGCACCTGGAAAGAGTATACATTGTGTCGCGTATTAGCTATCATTTTATATATCTATATTATTTTATATGTAACATTTTAATCTATATTATATATTTTACAATATGTTTATATATATTTATAATATATAAGGTTAAATGAATATGTAATTATATATAAATATATATAGTTAAATATCCCCATTATAGACCTTTTCAGCATTCTACATTCCCCTTCTGTAATGTTTATCCCAATTGTCATCTGACAATTTCTTCTGCTGATTAAGTCAGCTCCACCAGAAGAATCTCCCTTTTGAGGACCCCAAAGCCAACTGATCTGAGACCTTCATTATAGCTGCAGAACCCTTCCCCTTCACCATACAGGGGTAACATAATGACAGGTTTAATAGCCCATCATACTCCTAGGTCCCGCCCACATGCATGTGGAGGGGATTATACAAGGCACGAACCTCAGGGGGTAGGAATCTCCAGGACCATCTTAGAATTGTGCCTACCAGAGTGATTCTCTCCCACTAGATCATAAAGTCCACAATGGGGGAGGCCAATTCTGTTTTCTGGAATGAATGAACAAATGAACAAAAGACGAATGAAGGAGAACTAAAGGAAAACAGTGGTGGATATCTGTGTTTTGAGTCATAGAAAGCCTTACCACTGTATTCAAGAAGTTGAGGGACCCCTCAACTTCTTCACAGAAGGTTCCGGAAAGCTATAGAGCATATAAACCAGGTAGGCATCGGAGCTGAACCCCTCTTTGGTGCTTGTCGTGCTATCAGAGGCAATGGGGGTGTTTCCTGGGGCTTCTGCCGGCCTGAGCTGTTCCCAAAGCACAGGGTCTCCACACACCCAGCTAGCTCTTGGCCGGCACCCAGAACCTAACACCTGGCACTCCTACCATCTGATCTCGAGTGTTTATAAAGAGATCAAGGGCATTCTGCGTGAGGGAAGGAGGGGGGAGAAATGGCATCTAAGGCCAAACCGAAGAACTTCAGAGAATGAATTCGAGACCTCGCCTTAAAGGAACCCAGGTGTTTTTGCTTGGTGTGTATGAAGTTTTGCAGCTGATAAATAGTTTTTCCTGTGCAGCATTCTAGTGTCCTGCCGTTCCCTTGCCTCATTCCTCTCCTGGCAACAGGGCCCCTGTTCTGGACCAGGACCCAGGATGGGCCCCAGGGGCTTCAGTACTTTTTTTAAAACTTTATTTATTTATTAGAAAGAAAGGGAGAGGAAGTGGGGAGGGGCAGTGGGAGAGGCAGAGACTCTCCAGCAGACTCCACACTGAGTGCAGAGCCCAACATGGGGCTCGACCCCAGGACCTGAGATGGTGACCTGAGCTAAAATCAGAACTCAACACTCAACCAGCTGAGCGACCCAGGCACCCCACCTCATTACTTTTTGTAACACCTTTAACAGGATACAAATCCCATACCGTATAATGCCCCCATTTAAAGTGTACAGTTCAGGGGTGCCTGGGTGGCTGAGTCCACTCGGCAGCCGACTCTTGATTTCAGCCCAGGTCATGATCTCAGGGCTGTGAGATCGAGCCCCACATCAGGCTCCACATTCAGCGGGGACTCTGCTTGAGGGTTCTCTCTTCCTCTCCCTCTGCCCCTCCTCCCATGCATGTTCTGTCTCTCAAATAAATAAATCTTTAAAAAATAAAGTGTACAGTTCAATGGTTTTTTTTAGTATATTCACAGAGTTGTGCAACCAATGCCCACTCTTCAATTCTAGAACATCCCCTTTTGCACTCATGCCCCACTCCCTCCTCCCATCACCACTCAGTTCCAACAAAGGCACGATTCCTGACCCCCAGGCTCTCCCAGTCTTGTGCCACATCACTGGGCTCTGGGTGGGGCAGAAGGCCAAAGTTCAAAGTTCAAAGTCCTGGCTGTGCTGTTGACCAGCTGTGCCACTGTGCGGCCTTCCCCGTTTGGGTGTCAGGGTTTTTTTAGATGTAAAATGAGGGGATTGGGCCTCAAAATTTCCCCTGAGGGACTCTGCTGTTTTTATAGTCTACTCACAAACTACTGCTGTACGCAAGGTATGACTTCAAGCCAACAGCCCAGCCTCCATTATGCCTCCACTTGCATTCACCTCCCCTGCAATATCTTCCTCTCTTTCCACCCACCCCCCCAACTCCTCTCACCAAGACTCAACCCTAGCTTTACCTCCTCCAGGAAGCCCCCTAGGTTTCTCTCTTTTCTCTAAGCTCCTGTGGCAGCTAAACCATCTACTACCCCAATTGGCCTTTCCTTTTAGAGAGAAAGTCTGTGCTTCTGGTATGGATGGCTAGGGATGGATCAAATATTTGTACCGCATCCCACATTACCATGCCCTTTCTTCTTACCCAATGCCTTGTGTTACTGTTTCTGTGATTCTTTCCTGTGTGACCTCTGGCAAGATACTGCAATACTCCAGAACTTGGGAGGACAGTGGGAATAAAACAGGATGGGACTAGCATAGCTGGCGTATTTTTGATATGCCCAGTCCATGCCAAAGATTTCATATGCTTTATCTCACCGGAGGCAGCTTGTGGGGTAGCACTGAAGCTGGGAAGGGTCAAGTTACTTGGCCAAGTTAGTAAGCAGCACCGAGTGGATGAAAATCCAAATTTGATTCCTGTGTTTGTGCTTTTAACCTCTGTGCTATGACGGCTTTCACTACATTAGGAAATGCAGGAGGAGGCATGGTCTGAAAAAATCCGAATTCCTCCCATAGCTAATGGGGTCTGAAATCTCTTGCAACGGAAAGAGCGACCTGTGCAGCCCCATCACACCCAGTGCAATGCTGGGCATGCCATAGGTTCTCAGCTCCTGCCTGCTCAGGCCCTGGGTGATTGGTCAAGACATTAGGGCAAGTTTGGGAGGGGGGCGGTGGCTGCGCCACTAGATCTCATCGGAAAAAGTTTACCTGAAAAAGGCTGAATTTCTGTGAAGAATTCATTTTCAATTAGCCAGAGATGTCTTTAAAATTGTTCTTAAACCCATTGTATTATTTTCACGTAGGGTTCTTCATGTTAGAATGCTTCACCGACTGAAGCCTGATGGAGCTCTAGTTTTCTGATGACAAAACAGATAAGTGCTCATTGTGGGAAACTTTAAAATGCAGAAAAATATAAAGAAGGAAACAAAAAGCACCCGCAACCCCAAGATAACCACTGATAACATTTTGGAGTATTTCCTTCTAGGCTCACAGGCTTACATGCACTCTCTCTAAAGAAAGAAAGAAATACACATGCCTTTTGCATCACTGGATTCGTAGCGGGCATACAACTTCATACCACTTTGCCCTGAACATTGGGTGGGGTGAGTGTTTTTCTATTTAAGTCGTTCCCAAACATGTTCCTATTAGGAACTGATTTTGTAAATGAAGAAAATGATTTTAGCACTGCCTCTCAGAAGCATGTTCTGGGGGCACCTGGGTGGCTCAGTGCGCTGAGCCTCTGCCTTTGGCTCAGGTCATGATCTCAGGGTCCTGGGATCGAGCTCCGCATCAGGCTCTCTGCTCAACAGGGACCCTGCTTACCCCTTTCTCTCTGCCTGCCTCTCTGCCTACTTGTGATCCCTCTCTGTCAAATAAAAAAAAATGTTCCATAACTATTAAATACCAAATCTTAATCCAGAGCCCAGAGTGTAGCAGAGTACTTTGGAGGCTGTCCTGGTAACCTCAGAGTGCTGTTCCATTCATATGACCCTTAATTTCATAGCACCAGGCACTGGCACCTAACTGGTCTTAACACACGCTAGGTATTAAACTTCTTTGGTGCTTTGACCCCTCACTCTCTACATTTAAAAAAAATTGTAGGATCAACTCAAATGTGCTTTTGAAATTGTGTGTGTGTGTGTGTGTGTGTAGGTCAAAGCAGCCCTCCCAAAAAGATTTTGGTGAACCTGGTGATTCACTTGATGATCTGTGGGGACAGGAAAGGTTCTAAGTGGCAAGCCTAGCCACAAAGGTCATCTTCCTTCCCAGGAAGAGGAGGCACCTATTTTTTTTTTTTTTTTTTTTTTTTTACCCAGCATGCTCCATTGTCATCTCCTTATTTCTGGCCCATCCACGATGAGCCCAGATCAGGGACTTCCAATGACTCTTTATCCTCCCTGAGTCTCAGCTTTTTGCAACCCAGCTGGCAGGCACACAGAAGCATGGGTTGTACCTGGCCTCTGTTTAAAAGGATAGATAGGAATGAGGCTGCTGGACCTTGTTTCTGGGATGACTCAGTTTCTCCAGGTCTACTCACTGAAGCCAACAGCCCAGCTGAGCCCCTCTCCCAGGCAACCTCTTTAGAATGAAGATCTGCTCATTCCACTGAGATTCTCAGTTTCTGGAAGATTGGGTTAGGCAAGGGAAAAAAAATCGACTCATGCTTTCAGCTTGGAAACTGAACTTTGTAATAACCAGACAAAAACCCCTCTTTTATCCAAAAAAGTATTATTTCGTGATATTGTCAAAAAAAAAAAAAAGAGAAAAGGAACAAAATTACTCATAAACCTACCTTCCTAGCCTAACCATTATTGTCATATTTCCTTCTAGTCTTTCCTTCACATTAAATTTGTCATACTTGTGATTATAGAATCTATATAATCACTACAGGGTGCTTTTTTCACTTAGCTTTTCTTAAGCTTCATTGGGGTGTAATTGACAAATAAAATAATAAGATATGTAAAGTGTGCTTTGTGATGATTTGATGTATGCACACTGTGGAAGGATGCCCCCATCGAGTTAATTACCACATCTGTCACCTCACGCTGTTGTGTCCACTTAGCATTTTCTACTAAACATCTGACGTTGTTTCACGTTCTAATAACCACAGATTTTTTAAAAAGATTTATTTATTTATTTTAGAGGGGGGCCATGCAGAGGGAGAGAGAGAGAGAACCTCAAGCGGACTCCCCACTGAGCACGGAGCCCAATGTGGGGCTTGATTCCACAACCCTGAGCTCATGATCCGAACTGAAACCGAGAGCTTGACACTTAACCAACTGAGCCACCCTGGTGCCCCCTAACCACCATTTTAAAAGGCAACTTAACAGAATGCTTTCTTTTTAATAACATCACATCACTGTGAGATTGTGGTTTTTCTCCTACTCGCTTGCAAAAGGCACAGGGTTAGGAGATTGGAGACATGGCAACTGCTCTCAAAGAGCTTTTATTTTACCTGGTGAAGACACTCATTTCTTCCAAGACCCTTAAGTTGGAGCCCCCAAGCATGAATATCATCAAAGTCGGGACTGTCTAAACAGATACCCCTCCATGAGCAATGGAGTACATATGGGTGTAAATAGATAAGCCATTTTCAGTGGCTCAAGTTTGCCACCCTCAAACTCAGATTCTATATTGGTGCCTCTATCACTTACTCCTAGCTAAAGAGATGTTTCAGGGGCCTTGATGTGGAGTCTGTATGTGTGGAAGCCCCTCCCACACCCTTTTAATCTGGCTGGTTGGTTTGATGCAGAGTGTACTCTGATGAGTTTACACCTTACTCCGTGGTAACCTAGTGAGAAGATTCTAGCATCTTGGAGGGCATCAAATGAAACCCTAAGGTGAGCAGCAGACTCTTTCTGACTTTAAGTGGCTCAGCTGATGAAGGTGTTACCCAGACTCTATAGTCCTGATAAGCGTTACTGCATTTTGTCACGTTGCTGAAAACTTCTAACCCTAAGGTTTTATTTAGAGACTGGTAAATGTTTGGAAATTTTTGCAATCTGTAACTTGTCTTTGTTGGTTTGCACAACAGTATCAATCGAAATCATTTGCATTGTGAGCTTCTTTTAGAGGTAGAGACCCTCATTATTATCGTGGATTCCATGGAAAAAAAAAAAAGTATGATCTTGATACAAGAAAATCTTCCTCATTGGCTGCCAATGGTCAGGAAATAACAAAGCTACCAGCACCAGTGTATTCTCAAATGAAAAGAGCCATTTGAACATTTGGTGGTCTTAGAAGTCAAAATGGCTGTGGTCAAAAGTACTAAACTGACTTCTAAACAGGGTACCACTCCTTTAGCTAACACTCAGTTTTGCTGAGAATGAGTTTTCTTTTCTATCTCCATAGCATGTATTTATACTGAGTCCAAGATCACGTATGTTTGTCAACTTACTATTGACTTTGATTAATAGTATCTGGCACTAGTTGAAATAAGCCTTTCCCTAAGGCACAAACCCAGATCATCTAGAAATGAAGGTTTAAATATTGAGTTATAGAAAGAGCATATAAACAGATGTTACAGAAGGGCCCAGAATATCATCCTTCAATGCCATTCCCTACAGCCTGTGATAGTCTCGAATATTCATATTTTCTCTTCTTCTTTAAAACTATCTTTCTTGTATCTCCCTGATAAAACACGGCAGATTGTACCCCACCTTGGCAAACAAACAAACAAACAAACAAACACATTTTCCCATTTGAACTGCCTATTTGACTTCCTCAATAAAATATTTTAGTACTTTTGTCCACAGCCATTAGTCTTCCTCTAATTGCTCTGACTCAAATGGAGATTGACTTTGTGGTTGGAAATTTTGTGACATTACCAAGAAAGCTCAGTCAGTACCAGGACTCTTCTCAAACTCCTGTTTGCAAACCCAAGGAAAGACCTTTAAGCAGGAAAGGCCAAAATACTGATATGCAAAACAATTATGTGATGTTTGGTAGAACTTAAATGATTAGTGAACCCTTCTCTCCATTGTTTTTTTTTGTTGTTTTGTTTTGTTTTTTTGGTCAAAGGAACCCATTCAAGGAAATTTTTAGTGAGGCTACCCATGATTATTTGTGTCCATGAGGGCCAAACAAGTTCTGGAGAATTCAAAGCCAGACAATATCAAAAGTTTATGTTAAGTCAGTAGTCTCAGACTTATTCCCCACCAAACCTTTACTTTTGCTTTTCTCCTTACTTAAAAATACAAATATGGCTTATAAGCTAAAAACCCTTGAGGACATCACCAGCTACACTAAGTAGTAAGCAAACTAGCTAGCAAACTAGTAGCTAAGAGTAGCAAGAAAATTATCCTAGTTCTAAGCAGATAAGGGGGATAGGCAGAGTGGATAATAGGTCATAGACTTGTGAGATGTTGAGTTTTAGAGACCTTGGGGGCACCTGCGTGGCTCAGTCGGTTAAGTGGTTAAGCATCTGACTCTTGGTTTCGGCTCAGGTCATGATCTCACGGGTTGTGGGATGGAGCCCGGTGTCAGGCTCCATGCTCAGCAGGGAGACTGCTTGAAGATCTGCTCCCTCTGCCCCTCCCCCATTTTCTCTCTCTCTCTCTCTCAAATAAATAAATCTTTAAACAAATTAAAAGACCCTGGAAGGACAGAGTTTGTTAAGATGCAGATTCCAAGGCCCCAAGATAGGAGATTCTGATTCAGTGGGTCTGGGGTTTGGCCCAGGAATTTACTGGAAACAAATGTCCTAGATGATTGTGTTACAGCTGGTTCATACCAATTCCACCCCGAGAATCTCTGTCTTAGCAGGAAGGGGGTACAGGTATGAATGAAGAAGCCCTGAGAGGCTAGGTAATTCGTTCAAGGTTCTTGAGAAGAAGATTAAGAAGTTAGGTTTCTCAACCCAAGGCCTTTCTCTTTCTGCTGTGGCTCTAGAGTGGGTTCTTTTTCCTTCTTCTGTGCTCATTACCTGAGCCTATGCCAGTGGCCAAGGCGGTCAGGCCTATCTTTTCCAAATTGGGGCTGGTACCTCTTCACGGTAGGCCTCAGACGATGTGGGCTGTAATCTCAGGAGAGGAGCATCCGGAAAGTGGATCTGGCCCCTTAGCTTTGTTGTTCCCCAGAAACAGAAAGAAATAAGACACGGGCTTTCCTGGTGCCAGAATGCTGGATTGTAAGGACAAAGGGCTTAGGTCTATAGTCACTATTGGTTAAGCCAACCAGCTATCGCACCTTGGTGACGCTGACCTCTGGAATATATCTGTGCCATTGAAGACTTGTCCCAGGATACCTGGCCCCTCAGCATATACAGGTTATATAAAATTTGGGTCCTTGATCACCTTACCTGTCCAAAAAGAATAATATTAATTGCCCATACATGTAGTGTATTAGTTTGCTACGACTGATTTAACAAAAGACCACCCACCATACTGGGTGGCTTAAACAATAGAAATTTAATGCCTAATGGTTCTGGAGCCTAGAAGTACAAGGACTTTAAAGACCCTGTCTCCAAATACAGCCCTATTCTGAGGTACCAGGGCTAGGATTTCAACACCTGAGTTTTGAAGGACACAACTCAACCCATAGCAGGTTGTTTTTCTTCGTTTCTACAATAAATAGGGCTGAGCAACTGACGGTGGAAGTGGGATGAGTAGGGAGGAGGGAGTGGCGAGGAGCGGAAGGGTGGAAAGAAATCTGAGCACAGGGCTGCCTAGTGAAGGGAAAGTGTTAAGTAAGAGAAGTCAGATATCAGGGAGGCAACACCACCAACTCGATACTAAAAGCATGTACCATATACTTCTCTTTGCGCAAAATACGACATTTCATAAGAACAGATGAATGTTTCATGAAAACTCTTCATATGCATGCATTGGTCTTATAGTTTACTGATAAAATGTGCTCTTCTGAATAAAAAAAAAACCCAACAATGCCTTTAATCTTTTGGAGTTTTCTATACATATGAATTTCCCCAATCTCTCTTTTTTAAAGATTTTATTTTTAAGTAATCTCTACACCCAGGGTTGAACTCACAACCCCAAGATCAAGAGTCATAGGCTCTACCAGCTGAGTCAGCCAGGCGCCCCTTCCCCAAATCTCTTAACCGTTAAAGAAAAATAGTTAATAGATTACCTCAGAAATTTATTTATTTATTTTTAAAGATTTTATTTATTTTATTTGACAGAGAGAGATCACAAGTAGGCAGAGAGGCAGGCAGAGACAGAGGGGGAAACAGGCTCCCTACTGAGCAGAGAGCCCGATGTGAGGCTCGATCCCAGGACACTGAGATCATGACCTGAGCCGAAGGCAGCGGCTTAATCCATTGAGCCAGCCAGGCGCCCCTTCCCCAAATCTCTTAACCGTTAAAGAAAAATAGTTAACAGATTACCTCAGAAATTAAAAAAAAAAAAAAGATACAAAGGCATCCAACATTTCCAACTGAGACCATAAGCAGGGATGTTACAGTCCTATTCAGATGCTCCTACGATGTGGTTTGCTATGGCTGACTTGGAAAAAAAAGAGAGGTCATGGCTATCAGGGGTGGCCTGGCAAGAGGAAGGGGTGGAAAAACACAAATCTTGGCTCAGTCCTGCAGATCACTAATAAAGATTAGGGAGCTATTGTAGGAGGAGTTGATGTGTTTTGTGAATGAGAGCTTAAAGCAACTTGACCCCAGCCGAGGTAGGCTCGGCTCCATCAGAATCCCAGAATGGAAAGGCCTGTAGCCTGAGCGATGTCTCTGCCAGGAGCCCCGCCCAGCCAGGTTCCTATACCAAGGACCCTGAGTGCCAGGGAGATTGGAGGAGGGAGACTCTGAAAGAGTGAGAGGGGCTGCCCTGTTATACGGGGCTGTGGTTTGGGCTAGCCTCAGGCTTCAGTGCTAAGGGGGAATTAAAGCGAGTGCTGAGTCACCCCAGCAGAGTTGCTAGAAGTCAGAGGTGGGCACTTCTGAGTTTTGGTGGTCACACAGTGTGGCTTCTGGTGGGCCACAATCCATCTACGCTGGAGCTCATCTGAGTTTTGGTGGTCACACAGAGTGGCTTCTGGTGGGCCACAATCTGTCTACACTGGAGCTCACCAACAAACAGTGGAAAGAGGAAAGAGAACTACTCGATGCCGGAAGTTGTACCTTCCAGGCTTAACCTTCAACTTAACTGCCTCTGCTTTGTCTATTGGGTGCCCTATCCACGAGCCAGGTTGTCATCACAGGGTCATTTCTTACTGCAAGCAGCATAATAACTTGTGCAGGGGTTACTACATGCCATCTTCTGTTTTAAGGGCTTCACGAATAAGAACTCATTTAATCTACACAGCAGGTGAGGAAATGGAGGGCACAGAGATGAAGTATGGGCCTAAAAGTATAGTGCTCAAAAGTGGCAGAGCCAAGATTACAACCACAGCTGCCTGATGTGAGAGACTACCCTCACCATCCCTGCAACTGACCGCGGCCTCGTCCCTGTGTATAAGGGAGGACAGTGGAGGCAAGTGAGCCCGGTGATCAAGAACCGACGGAGTGGAGAGGGGGTGGGGATTCTTCCACAGAAGCTCATTTTCCATATAACTGAAGGCCAGCCCTTTATGTGTGTGGGAACGTACCAGTGACAGTGTAGTTGGATAGAGATCTTTCTAAAATTTACTTTCCAATAGAAGACTCTAAACATGTGGTCACCCTTTCTGAAAGTCAAATGGCTTCATTGCCAGCATTATTCACACATTCCCCACACACTTACTGATTGCTCGTGCTGTTGATGCCAGTGGCGATTGCGTGGGACCTGGGCTGAATGAGCTTTCTACTCTGTATGGGACGACAGAGCCCTAGTGCTCTAGCAAGATGCTGTAGTAGGCTGCTGGGTATGTCCTCAGCTGGAAACAAAGGCCTTAAGGTTCCCTCCAGAAAGAGGTAGACTCAGCTGATTCCCATTTAAGTGGTCCTGCCACCTATTTGCTTTGTGACCTTGAGCAAGTCATTGAGCTTTTGTAAAGCTCTGTAAAAGGGGGATAAAGAGACTTCCTACCTCAAGCGTTAGGAGAACCCAAGGAGATAATGCAGCCTTTCCCAGTCCTGAGCTAGGCCCATCTGACTGAGAAAAAGAACATAGGCGATTGGTTGACACAGCTCGAGAGTTATGCCCATACTAAGTAGGCACTCAGCGAGTGGCAACTGGAATGGAATACACAGTAGGCCACCTCGCTGGTTCAACTCACCCACCTTGGCTGTGTTTCACTTTCTCCACCTGCACATAGATCTAATAATACTTGCCACCTACGCACCTTACTGTTGTTGTCGGGGAGCAAAAATTCCTATCCCCTTCAAGGGTCCTTCCAGCTGGACTAAGAAGCCACTGACTTGAGACAGACTGATAGGAGAAAATCACATTCAATGGCATACCTACAGGGAATCCACACAGATGTGGAAATTCTGAAGACAGACAAACGGAGGTCTGTGTGTCATCCTAAACTAAGGAGAAGGGAGTAGAGGTCTGAGACTTCAGAGGAACGGAAAGTACTTCACAGGGCGATGAGAAGAGCAGATACTGGTAATTCGATGTTTGTTCTGCTATCCAGATGGGTCACTCAGATAAAATGTATCTCTGCT